>NC_092147.1:23347580-23686865 GCF_045791955.1 Oncorhynchus clarkii lewisi
GAACACAACAGTCGTAGGCAGATGGTTTAAGGTGGTTAGTGTGTAGTAGACTACTCAGCTTTCTACCTCGGTGTATATGATAAATGGATGCATCAAACCCGCACACATCCTCTGTTCCCATGGAGACAAGCTCAAGCTGTTTTAAGTGTCAAGCCTATTTAAAGCCTCTGGTCTCTGGGTCTAATTTTTTACCAAGACAGATCTCTCTGCTATTTCTGGAGCCTCCCATGTCTCTGAGAGTCTGCTCACTCAGCTAATTATAGAACTACGGCTATTTCTAAAGACAACTTAAACATATGGGAGAGAGTACAAGAAAAGCCTCATTATGTTCTGGGTGATGCTGCACACTACAGTATACATCTTTGCAACGGGGCACATTTTTATTGCTGTTTGTTTTTCATGGCCCATTTTTCCCTTCTTACTGCTTGTTCTGTGTGTGTGTGTGTGTGTGTGTGTGTGTGTGTGTGTGTGTGTGTGTGTGTGTGTGTGTGTGTGTGTGTGTGTGTGTGTGTGTGTGTGTGTGTGTGTGTGTGTGTGTGTGTGTGTGTGTGTGTGTGTGTGTGTGTGTGTGTGTGTGTGTGTGTGTACTTGTGCCTTTTATTTCTGTTTATTTTGGCCTTTGCTGCTTGTGCAGGCAGAGGCAACTATTATATTACTGTCTACATTTAGAACACATGTTTGCATTGTCTTGTTGATTCATAAATGATCAGCATTGAATATACGTCATCCAGGGTTCCTGACAATCCCTGCTCTTCCCCCATACAAATATGTTTAGTAGCATGGTCATCCTCGCTGGCTAAGCTAAGCTAAGCCACTCAATTGTTTTATTTCCATCCCCCACACCCTCCTCTCTCTCACCCTGTCTCTCTCTCTCTGTCTCTCTCTCCCTGTCTCTCTCTCCATCTCTCAGGAGATGCAGCTGTGCGTTGTGAGCAGTTGGATCTGCTCTTGGTGTGGGGGGCGGAGTTCCGCAAGATGACGTCCCGCCCCTCGGAGGAGAAGGGTCTGGAGGACCAGGTGGCCTTTGATGTTGTCCTCGGCGACCTCAATTTCGATAACTGCTCCTCAGGTAGCTAGCTGTCTGACTGCGTGAAAATCTTCTGTTCTCTGACATCCTGCAGAAATTGTACTTGTGGGTGTTGTACATATAATTTTATGTATCTAGACCAATGTCTGGTGGATCTGTACAGACAAGCACCTCTTTGTTTCTCATTGCACCCCTCTATTTCAGAGGATAAACTGGAGCAGCAGCATGCTGTCTTCACCCAGTACAAAGACCCATGTCGCCTGGGGCCAGGGGAGGACAAGCCTTGGGCTCTGGGTGAGTGGATATAAGTTTGGGCTGGTACTGGAGGAAGTGGGTGTGCTCGTGTCAGGGAACTAGGCTTTGCCTCTTTAGAAAAAGCTTGATTTCCTATAGCAGCCAATCTGGGCACACACTGTGCAGACCAAAAATAAGTACAATAGATGCTGGCATAAACCTGGAGAATTATGGTCTGGAACCGAATCTAAAGGAGAGGGAACATTATCTAGGACACAGTGATGTTTGGTAAGTGCTATATGCTGTGAGAGATGGTAGGATGGATGTTGGCGTATATTCAACCAAGCCAAGTTTATTGTGCACTAGAGCCAATGCGTAGATATATAGGAGTTTACAGTCCTTCAGAAAGTATTCCAACCCCGTGATTTACTCCACGTTTTGCGGTGTTACAGCCTGAATTCAAAATGTTTTTTCTTACCCATCTACACACACAATACCAGCTAATGACAAAGTGAAAACATGCTTTTGGAAATTTACCACATGTATTGAAAATGAAATACAGAAATGCTTTGGCTGGTCCAGTAAAGGACTTTCACATTCTTGTTCTGAAGCCATTCCAGCATTGCTTTGTCTGTATGCTTGGGGTCATTGTCCTGTTGGAACATAAATCTTCACCCCCAGTCTAAGGTTGTTTGCACCCTGAAGCAGGTTTTCATCAAGCATTTGTCTGTTTGGCTCCATTCATTGTTCCCTTTATTCTTATCTGTATCCCAGTCCCTGCTGATGAAAAGCATCCTAATAACATGATGCTGTGCCTGGTTTCCTCCAGACATACCGTTTTGCATTCAGGCTAAAGAGTTAAATTTTTGTCTCATCAGACCACAGACTCCTTCACGTGCCTTTTTGCAAACTCCAGGCGTGTTTTCATGTGCCTTTCTCTCAGGAGTAGCTTCCGTCTGGCCGCTCTCCCATAAAGCCCAGATTGGTGATGTAGAGTGATGTAGAGACAGGCAGGTTCTCCAATCTCAGTCTTTCTTTCCAAGGTCTTGCTTTCCAAGTTGCTCAGTTTGGTTGGACATCCAGCTCTAGGCAGAGTTTGGGGAGTTCCATATTTGTTTTATTTAGCCATGATGGAGACCACTGTGATCTTGGAAACTTTCAACACTCTCAAAATTGTTTTATACCCTTTTATACCCAGATAAACACTACCATTCAAAAGTTTGGGGTCACTTAGAAATGCCCTTGTTTTTGAAAGAAAAGCACATCAGAAAAACAGTGTAGTGTGTGTGTGTATGTGTGTGTTAACAGGTACACTACTGGACACCAGTGGGCTTTATGACGAGGAGGTCAGCTCACCAGAGAGTTTACAAAAGTAAGTAAAACAACGAATATCAACACACACACACACACACACACACACACACACACACACACACACACACACACACACACACACACACACACACACACACACACACACACACACACACACACACACACACACACACACACACACCCACACACACACAGGTAGACAATACATATACACATATTAATATCTGTTGAAATTGTATGGTATTTTTAAGTTGTTTATTGGTTGTTTTTGTTGACAGAGTGATGGAGAATGAGGAGGGGAGGAAGGAATACCTGGTGTTCCCCACCAATAAAAACCACTGTCCTAATCAGAAGGGCAGAAAAATCCCCCTGAAAGGCAATGGGAGGAGGATCGACTACATCCTTTACAGAGAGGAGGTGCAGCAGGACTGGAAAGTGGTACGTAAACCCCTGGCTAAAGACCCTGTAGATACCAAGGAGGTTGTGACGTAGAAACATGCAAAGAGAGGAGACTGAGCATCAAGACCAGATCAAACAAACTGGGAAAGGAGAGTTAGGGTTAGGTCAATGTTTTCATCATTAGAAAACCAAATTACTTTATTTGCATAGATTGCAAATCTGTGCAGGACAACATCTCGTACTACTGCTGTAGTTTTTCTCATTATCAATCGTTGCACTGAACTGCCCCCTTGTGATTAAACTTGGCTATGGCAGGAATTCTGGTCGACATACACTTTCAGATACACACAGTGGTGCAGAATATTATGATTTAAAATGCACTGTGTTGTAATCTAGTATTATGCTGACTTTATATAATTAATCTGTAATCCCATAATGTTGTATCATGAAATTATTGTGGTGATGTCATGAACCTTCTCTCTGTCGCCACCTGCAGGACATTGAAGAGTTCAGCTTCATCACCCAGCTAGCCGGCCTCACTGACCACCTGTCTGTGGCCATGCGTCTGGCTGTGTCCACGGGAGAGGAGGAACCTTAGAATGGGGAGGGAGAGAGAGAGAATGAAAGGGACTCAGGCCTGAGAACTACAGAGCTTGACAAAGAAAATAAAGATGGATGCAAAGAGGAAGAAAGAGAAGAGCAGATACAGAGGAATCATGTGATCCAGATGGAACCTGATGGAGAGAGAAAGGAGTGGTTGCTGTGTGTGTCAGAGGTCTGGACTGGGCCTAATGTGGATCTGAGAGACTGAGCCAAAGACTTAAACACACAGACAGTTTCAGTTTGACTCACGCACCTACAGGCCACCGTACTGTATCACCTCTGGTCCTCGTGGACTATCAGCTCCCTGATGATGGAGTCCCAATGATTGATTTACTATAAATAATTTCCTGTATTTAGGGACTTTTTTGTTTTTAGGCCTCATTTATGTCTGACCTTTTTATGTTTTTACTTTTTGGGCTCGGAAGTGTCAAATCTTTGTTCTTCATTTCTATGATAAAAAATGGCAACATTTGTATGACTCATGGAATCTAGAGTGTAGCCTGGCTTTCTATGGCCCTCTGTGTTTCTCTGTTGGTGTTTGTTCTTGTCAATTGAAGGAACCTCAGCAAAAATGTATTTTTTTCTAACTCTTTCTAAAGGTTTCTATGGTCACTGCACCATCTTTGTAGGGAGTTTAAACACCTGCATTTAATACTTTACATTTATAATGGAGGAGTTGTATGAAAACCAACATCTTTGACTGAAAATTGATGTTTTTGGGGCCACCACTTACAGGCATCTCATGTTTCAGTGGAGGTTGGTTGGTAGGTTGTTTGGCAGAGCTGAGAAGTGAGGAACACCTGATATGATTAGATAAGAGGAACATAGTTAGGAAGGCCTGGGTGGGGAAGTGGGGGGGTATCTGCATGGAGAGGGGAATGAGGATTTCAGACTTCAATCCCTCGATAAGAGATTGTTTAGGTTGGAAGCCTGGTCTCCAGGGCGATAAGCATGTTCCCTTGACGATACAACCTCAAATACTGCCAATGCAATGTTTCTGCATGAAATGCCACCCTGCCAATACCCACAAACACACACATTACAGACACAGACACAGACGGCACTCCTGCCTGCCTTGTTTGTGATCACACCTTTTTACTCTCTCACCTGTTCTAGCAGTATAGTATTGACTCTGTTGCTATTGCTGGCTGTATCACAGGACGATAAGGGATGTGCCTATGTGTGCAGGGCTGGCTTTGGGATATGTGATGACCCCATGTCCACCTTTAGCATGGTGCAGTTTTTATAAAGCTTATTCCTGGTTGTGGCCACAACAGAGGAGAATGTTTACACACCTGATTATTCGTTTCTGGTCAGTGAGTAAGCCTGGTCAGTCAGAATATCTCTGTACTTTACTAGCTATGTAAGTATAGTACCAATCAAAAGTTTGGACACACCTACCCATTCAATGGTTTTTCTTTATTTTTACTATTTTCTACATTGTAGAATAATAGTGAAGACTTCAAAACTATAAAATAACACATGAAATCATGTAGTAACCAAAAAAGTGTTAAACAAATCAGAATATATTTTCTATTTGAGATTCTTCAAAGTAGCCATCTTTTCCCTTGATGTCAGCTTTACACACGCTTGGCATTCTCTCAACCAGCTTCATGAGGCAGTCACCTGGGATGCATTTCAACTTACATATGTGCCTTGTAAAAGTTAATTTGTGGAATTTCTTTCCTACTTAATGCATTTGAGCCAATCAGTTGTGTTGTGACAAGGTAGGGGTGGTATACAGAAGATAGCCCTGTTTGGTAAAAGACCAAGTCCATATTATGACAAGAACAGCTCAAATAAGCAAAGAGAAACAACAGTCCATCATTACTTGAAGGTAACTCTGGGTCTTCCATCATTACATGAAGGTCAGTCAATCTGGAACATTTCAGTCGCAAAAAACATCTAGTTCTATGATGAAACTGGCTCTCATGAGGACCGCCACAGGAAAGGAAGACACAGAGTTAACCTCTGCTGCAGAGGATAAGTTTATTAGAGTTAACTGCACCTCAGATTGCAGCCCAAATAAATGCTTCACAGAGTTCAAGTAACAGACACATCTCAACATCAACTGTTCAGATGAGCCTGCATGAATCAGGTCAATGATGGTCAAATTGCTGCAAAGAAACCACTACTAAAGGACACCAATAAGAAGAAGAGACTTGCTTGGACCAAGAAACATGAGCAATGGACATTAGACCGGTGGAAATCTGTCCTTTGGTCTGGAGTCCAAATTTGAGATTTTTGTTTACAACCACCCTGTCTTTCTGAGATGCAGAGTAGGTGAACAGAAGATCTCCACATGTGTGGTTCCCACTGTGAAGCATGGAGGAGGAGGTGTGATGGTGTGGGAGTGCTTTGCTGGTGACACTGTCAGCGATTTGTTTAGAATTCAAGGCACACTACCACAACATTCTGCAGCAATACGCCATCCCGTCTGGTTTGTACTTAGTGGGACTATCATTTGTTTTCCAACAGGACAATGACCCAACACACCTCCAGGCTGTGTAAGAGCTATTTGACCAAGGAGGAGAGTGATGGAGTGCTGCATCAGATGACCGGGCCTCCACAATCACCCGACCTCAACCCAATTGAGATGGTTTGGTATGAGTTGGACCGCAGAGTGAAGGAAAACCAGCCAACAAGTGCTCAGGATATGTGGAAACTCCTTCAAGGCTCTTGGAAAAGCATTCCAGGTGAAGCTGGTTGAGAGAATGCCAAGAGTGTGCAAAGCTGTCATCAAGGCAAAGGGTGGCTACTTTGAAGAATCTCAAAAATAAAATATAATTTTATTTGTTTAACACTTTCTTGGTTACCACATGATTCCATATGTGCTATTTCATAGTTTTGATGTCTTCACTATTATTCTACAATGTAGAAAATAGTAAAAATAAAGAACAACCCTTGAATGAGTCAGTGTCTCCAAACTTTTCACTGGTACTATGTGTACTGTATGTATGCCCACCTGGAGTTTCTACTCATCTACTAACGTTATCAGCTGGTTGCTTTTATACTCTCTAAAGCCTCTTTATTATTATCATTATTATTATTATTGGTAGGGTTTATATTTTTTATCGATCTGCTTGTTTCTTATTTAGAATACTGCAGTTCCCTGGTTTAGTACACAAACTCACAGAGATAAAATCCCTGTTGTGCTTGTCTGACTCTCCAGTGCCTCAGCCTCTCTGGGGTTGGGCCTGTGTGAGTCAGGGATTGGGGGTCAAAGGGCAGGCAGAACTGCTGTAGCTGCATGCAGTGTGTAATGGCTTCTAGTCTCTCCACAGAAAATGCATCACCTTACTAATGTTTTGATTTTGTTTTCTATAATAACTGTTACAGATGGGTTTTATTTCATTTTACTGGGAATTCTGCTTTGATGTAGCCTTGTTTTCTGAGTGATGTGGCGGGGAATTGTCTTCCTCTTTTTAAGCTTCTTCGACAAACAGCTTATTTTCTTCTGCTTTGAAAAAAATATTTCCCCCCTTTGAATCGCTGGCTCTTTGTGTGTTAATTTGAGTGTGGAGTGTATGTCTAAAGTAGTCTCATTCACCAACGGTCATTCTCTGCCAAACCTCCAGTGGAAAACACCAGAGAAACTGCTTGTCTCGCTCTGCGTCCTCTGGGACTTAGGGACTGTGTGTGTGTGTGTGTGTGTGTGTGTGTGTGTGTGTGTGTGTGTGTGTGTGTGTGTGTGTGTGTGTGTGTGTGTGTGTGTGTGTGTGTGTGTGTGTGTGTGTGTGTGTGTGTGTGTGTGTGTGTGTGTGTGTGTGTGTGTGTGTGTGTGTGTGTGTGTGTGTGTGTGTGTGTGTGTGTGTATTTTCACAACCCCAAGTTGTGTAATTATCTCTGAATAACAACAATACACTTTTATAGAACATTCATGGCAGTATCACATTGGGTAATCCAGCATACTACAGCGTACCACAGCTCACATCGACCTAGACATTACATGGAACTTCCGCCAATCAATCTTTCTCCCAGAGCCAGGATGGAAACAAAATGGCTGTCTGCAGATTCAAGTCATTTCTATGACTGTGTGGGTATGCACTGAGTGTATAAAATATTAGGACCACCTGCTCTTTCCTTAACATCGACTGACCAGGTGAATCCAGGTGAAAGCTATGATTCCTTATTGATGTCACTTGTTAAATCCACTTAAATCAGTGTAGATGAAGGGGAGGAGACAGGTTAAATAAGGATTTTTTTAGCCTTGAGACATTGAGACATGGGTTGTGTATGTGTACCATTCAGAGGGTGAATGGGAAAGACAAAATATTTAAGTGCCTTTGAATGGGGTATGGCAATAGGTGCCAGGCACACCAGTTTGAGAACTGCACCACTGCTGGGTTTTTCATGCTCAACAGTTTCCCGTGTGTATCAAGAATGGTCCATTACCCAAAGGACATCCAGCCAACTTGACACAACTGTGGGAAGCATTGGAGTCGACATGGGCCAGCATCCCTGTGGAAGGCTTTTGACTCCTTGTGAAGACCATGCCCTGACAAATTGAGGCTGTTCTGAGGGGAAAATGGGTGCACTCAATATTAGGAAGATGTTCCTATTGTTTCTTACACTCAAGAGTATATTCAATGATATTTAATGAGCTTCACTGTCTTTGAAAGCTTGGCGTTACAAAGGGTAATTGTGGTTAGCTCTACAGTATATAGGACTATGTAGGACTATCATGAACTTTACTCAGTACCAGGATATTCACCTGGGCAGCAGGTAGCCTAGCGGTTAGTAACGGAAAGGTTGCTAGTTCAAATCCCCAAGCTGACAAGGTGAAGAATCTGTCGATGTGTCCTTCAGCAAGGCAGTTAACCCTAATTGCGCCAGGGTCACCGTTGATAATGGCTGACCCTGGCAGTGACCCACTCTCCGAGGGTGTCTCAGGAGGGAGTTGGGATATGCAGGTATAGAGTACCAGTCAAAAGTTTGGACAAACCTATTCATTCAAGGGTTGTTCTTTGTTTTTATTGTTTTCTACAATGTAGAATAATAGTAAAGACATTAACACTATGAAATAACACATATGGAATCATGTAGTAACCAAAAAAGTGTTAAACAAATAAAAATATATTTTACATTTCAGTTTCTTCAAAGTAGCCACCCTTTGCCTTGATGACAGCTTTGCACACTCTTGGCATTCTCTCAACCAGCTTCACCTGGAATGCTTTTCCGAGAGTCTTGAAGGAGTTTCCACATACTTTGAGCACTTGTTGGCTGGTTTTCCTTCACTCTCCGGTCCAGCTCATCCCAAACCATCTCAATTGGGTTGAGGTCGGGTGATTGTGGAGGCCCGGTCATCTGATGCAGCACTCCATCACTCTCCTTCTTGGTCAAATAGCTCTTATACAGCCTGTAGGTGTGTTGGGTCATTGTCCTGTTGAAAAACAAATGAACGTCCCACAAAGCGCAAACCAGATGGGATGGCGTATCGCTGCAGAATGCGGTAGTAGCCATGCTGGTTAAGTGTGCCTTGTTTTCTAAATAAATAACATACTGTACAGTGTCACCAGCAAAGCACCCCCACGCCATCACACCTCCTTCTCCGTGCTTCATGTTGGGAACCACACAGATGGAGATCGTCCATTCACCTACTCTGCTTCTCACAAAGATACAGTGGTTGGATCCAAACGTGTCAAATTTGGACTCATCAGACCAAAGGACAGATTTCCACCGGTCTAATGTTCATTGCTCGTGTTTCTTGGCCCAAGCAAGTCTCTTATTTTTATTGGTGTCCTTAGAAGTTGTTTCTTTGAAGCAATTTGACCATGAAGCCCTCAGTCTCCTCTGAACAGTTGATGTTGAGATGTGTCTGTTACTTGAACTATGTGAAGCAGTTATTTGGGCAGCCATTTCTAAGGCTGGTAACTCTAATGAACTTATCCTCTGCATCAGAGGTAACTCTTGGTCTTTATTTCCTGTGGAGGTCCTCATGAGAGATATTTTCATCAAAGTGCTTGATGGTTTTTGTGACTGCACTTGAAGAAATGACCACATTGACTGACCTTCATGTCTTAAAGTAAGGATGGACTGTTATTTATCTTTTCTTGTTTGAGCTGTTCTTGCCATAATATGGGCTTGGTCTTTTACCAAACAGGACTGTCTTCTGTATACCACCCCTACCTTGTCACAACACAACTGATTGGCTCAAATGCACTAAGAAGGAAAGGAATTCCACAAATTAACTTTTACAAGGCACACCTGTTAACTGAAATGGATTCCAGGTGACTACCTCATGAAGCCAGTTGAGAGAATGCCAAGAGTGTGCAAAGCTGTCATCAAGGCAAATGGTGGCTACTTTGAAAAATCTCAAATCTCAAATATATTATATATTTTTTATTACTACATGATTCCATTTGTGTTATTTTATAGTTTTGATGTCTTCACTAATATTCTACAATGTATAAAATAGTCAAATTAAAGAAAAACCCTTGAATGAGTAGGTGTGTCCAAACTTTTGACTGTTACTGTATATTTGATGATATTTAATTAGCTTCACTTTCTATGAAAGCTTGGTGTTACATAAGGTAATCGTGGTTAGTTACACAGCATATAGGACTTAGAAAGGAACGAAACCACTTGTGTACCAAAGAAAGAAAAGTGACAAGGAAGTTAAACCTTGTGGGTATTTTCCTCGTATGACATATACTTCTTCTTTTTAATATCAGGGGAGAGGAGAGTTCAATGTTACACTTGAATACTTTGTGAAGAACCACAAATAACTCTTCAGTGGTAGAACACTCCACTGTATGAGCTTTTTTGAAAACTCCAACGAGGGGACTCCCTATAAACATAAAGCAAAAGAATATAAACATAAAGACACACCTTTTCATTTTGGCATCTTTTACCAATCAAGGGTCAATATCCCCAAATAACATTCCTCCAAACTAGTCAATTACACATGCC
Organism: Oncorhynchus clarkii lewisi; assembly: GCF_045791955.1. Classification (NCBI taxonomy): domain Eukaryota; kingdom Metazoa; phylum Chordata; class Actinopteri; order Salmoniformes; family Salmonidae; genus Oncorhynchus; species Oncorhynchus clarkii. Next base: position 23,358,091 of record NC_092147.1, read on the forward strand.
TTGTAATTTGTATCTAATTTCGAGGTCTAGATTGTTCATTTGAGCTTGATGATATGCTTGATATGCCGATGAGTTAAGCAAATTGCTTGTCCAGTCAACCATAAACAGCAACTCTCATTTATAATGGCAATATTCAATCATGAATACAGTGAATTTGTGCCAACGGCCATGATGCATTCTATACTAAAGACGTTGACATGCATGACTAGAACCACAGTTTAAAAAAACAGTAATAGTATGACTTTTAATAAAGAGGGGAAATCACCTGCTTGGGTAAAAATGTACATACCAGAATATACTGTATGTCACATGTATACAGTGCATTTGCAAAGTATTCAGGCCCCTTGACTTTTTCCACATTTTTTGACGTTACAGCCTTATACTAAAATTGATCCATATACACACACAATACCCCATTATGACGAAGCAAAAACTGTTTTTTTAGACATTTTTGCAAATATATTAAGAACAAAAAGTAGTAATACCTTATTTACATAAGTATTCAAACCCTTTGCTATGAGACTCGAAATGATGCTCAGGTGCATCCTGTTTCCATTGATCATCCTTGAGATGTTTCTACAACTTGATTGGTCCACCTGTGGTAAATTCAATTGATTGGACATGATTTGGAAAGACACACACATGTCTATATAAGGTCCAACAGTTGACAGTGCATGCCAGAGCAAAAACCAAGCCACGAGGTCGAAAGAATTGTCCATAGAGCCCCGAGACAGGATTGTGTTGAGGCACAGATCTGGGGAAGGGTACCCAATACATTCTGCATCATTGAAGGTCCCCAACAACACCGTGGCCTCCATCATTCTTCAATGGAAGGAGTTTGGAACCACCAAAGACTCTTCCTAGAGCTGTCCACCAGGCCAAACTGAGCAGTCGGTGGAGAAGAGAGGTAACCAGGAAACCGATGGTCACTCTGACAGAGCTCAGTAAAAGGCACATGATAGCCCGCTTCGAGTTTGCCAAAAGGCACCTAAAGGATTCTCAAATTACAGAGAGGTCCTTGATGAAAACCTGCTCCAGAGCACTCCTACCTCAGACTGGGAAGAAGGTTCACCTTCCAACAGGACAACGACCCTAAGCACACAGCGAAGACAACGCAAGAGTGGCTTTGGGACAAGTCTCTGAATGTCCTTGAGTGACCCAACCAGAGCTCGGACATGAACCCGATCGAGCATCTCTGGAAAGACCTGAAAATTGCTGTGCAGGGACGCTCCCCATCCAACCTAACAGAGATTGAGAGGATCTGCAGAGAACAATGGGAGAAACTCCCCAAATACAGGTGTGCCAAGCTTGTAGCGTCATACCCAAGAAATCTCGAGGCTGTAATCGCTCCCAAATGTGCTTCAACAAAGTACTGAGTAAAGGGTCTGAATACTTACGTAAATGTGATATTTACATGTATTTATTTTTATTAATTTGCAAAAAATTCTAAAAACCTGTTTTTTCTTTGTCATGGGATGTTGTGTTTAGATTGAAGGGAAAAAAACAATTAAATCAATTTTAGAATAAGGCTGTAACGTAACATAATGTGGAATAAGTCAAAGGGTGTGAATACTTCCTTAATGCTCTGTATGTACAGTTGCGCCCACAATTATTGACATCCTTGATAAAGATGAACAAAAATTACTGTATAAAATAAATAACAAGATACTGAGCTATTGTACGTCACACATATGTACAGTATATTATAGACTACGTCCAGTATATAAATCTCATGTACTAAGTCACTAAGTACAAACTCTCCTTCTCTAAGTTTCAATAACTCCAAGAATATTTTTGTTGATGAATAGAATCTAAAAATCCCACATGGGCTTTTCTTCATAGTGAATTCACAATCATATGTATACTTCTGATGTAAAACCCAATGCTGAAAAAGAGAAGTGAAATACAGTCACGTCATAGAAGAATCATGACACTGATGTATGGGATGACACACACTCAAAAGCACACGACTTAAATGTTTAACAATTAGATGGGAAAAACCTGACCGAGACAATCGTTAGGGGGAGACCCTTGTCTGGGTCTCCCCCTAACTCCACCTTTATAGTATAAAGACTGGTCCTCTGTACACCACAACAACGCAGAGAATAAAGCTTGACACCTGAAGTCACAACACTTTACTCCTCATTCACTCTCCACCCTACCTGGACCAACTCTAAGCCAGCATGTTCACCCCTCGTCTTGCTATGCTGTCTGCGCTTGTTCTGGTACTCAGTGCCATCACTTTTACCGAAGGTAAGCGACTGTAACTGTAATGTTTGTATTTTTGCTTGTATTTTTGAGTGTGTGTGTGTGTGTGTGTGTGTGTGTCCCAATCTGACCTATAAGTGTGTGTTCTGTGTGTTGTCTAGGCCTGCGTATGGCAAGCGGACCGAAGAAATGTTGTTTTACCTTTGCTGATCGTCAGATACCCAGAGGTAGAGTGGTGGGTTACACCAAGACCAGCCAGCAGTGCTCCAACCCAGCCATTCTGTGAGTAACCTTACTGTTATTTAGCTGTTACTGTCTGAGAGTGGACATGTGGCGATTAGTGCTTGAGGGTGATTTCTAAGTTAGTGTGAACCGAACACTCAAGGTACTGAAAGAATCAAAGAAAAGTGTTATGTTGTAATATTACAGGTGTGAGACAGACAGAGAGCCATTGATTCAATCATACTGCGACTGGGATAGTTATAGGACTGACAGGGAATGATTGGCATTCGTGGTCCAAATCCTCAAAGAAATCAGTGTAAGAGACCGGTCCACAAAGAGAGAGAGCGAGCTTCTTCTTTTTGGTGACTATCCCTCTGTTGTAAAAACTCAGAATGTGTTCCTCTTTCCTGTGATCAACTTTCACTACCTCACTTTCACGTCGTCATGCAGTTTCCTTTAAAAATAAGAACAAAAGTCCTCTGACATCATCATCTAAAACTAGGTTAAAAATCTAACATAGATCTAAAACAGGATGTCATAAGTCATGAGTGAGCCTAGGATGTCTTGCATGTGATTGTCCCTATACGGTGTTGTTGCTGTTATGCTGTGCTAATAACCCTGTTTTTCTATGTCCAGGTTTAAGACTCAGGCGGGGCGACAGGTGTGTGCCAGGTCCTCAGACAGATGGGTGAAGGACTACATCAACTTCCTGGACAGCAAGAAGTCTGGGGAGCAGACACCACTCCTGTAACCATGGTGATCGGACCGTCAGCTGCATCAACATCAAAGCAAATCCTTCAGAACCTCTTTTGTACCTCTATTTCACAAGGACATGGCCAGTGATCTGCCTCAGAGAGAGCAGTCATGGTCCTGAGCCAAAACACCACCTGGGTCTGGGGAAATAGATAAGCTAGATGATCTCTATATAACTGTAACACTGTGAGCAGCTTGTATACCTTTCTCTTTAGCATTTGATGCCTGTGATCAAATAACAGAGATTGATTTGACAGAACGATTGTCAATATTTATTTTTTAAATTAAATTCGATACACACATCCGTAAAACACATAATTGTGTAGAATGTGTTGTGCATTGTGATGATTAGATTAAATTTTAGTGTAGTTCCAGGTTATGTTACATTTAAGTATTCTTGATTACTGAATTGTAGGATATAGGCCTATATTCTGTTTTACTGCCTTCAATTCATTAAAATGCATGTCGACAAATAATTTGTTGGTTTCAATGCCTCGCTCTCTGTTTTAATGCTTACCTAATTAAACAGGACTGTAAAACATCTCTAAACCACACTGAATATTCAGATGCACTCAATTGTGTAAGTGTGTCAAACTGTCTCAGCGTGAAGAACATGACAGTTTCACTGGCCAGCTCAATCGTAAGCTGATATATTACCTGTAAATGAACTGTAGTGGTGGATTCCTAACTATTGTATCAGTCATAGGCTCATTGTGTGTGTGTGTGTGTGTGTGTGTGTGTGTGTGTGTGTGTGTGTGTGTGTGTGTGTGTGTGTGTGTCATTGCCTCATCCGCATGGCAAGCGGTACTGGAGCACCAAGTCTAGGTCCAAGAAGCTTCTTAACAGCTTCTACCCCCAAGCCATAAGACTGTAGAACAGCTAATCAAATGGCTACCCGGACTATTTGCATTGACCCCCCCCACCTACATGTACATATTACATAAATTACCTCGACTAACCTGTACCTCCGCACATTGACCTGGTACTGGTACCCCCTGTATATAGGTATATAGCCTCATTACTCTTATTTTATTGTTGCTAATTTATGTTATTATGTTTATGTTATTTTACATAAGTTTATTTAGTAAACATTTTCTTAACTCTTATTTTTCTTAACTCTTATTGTTGGTTGAGGACTTGTAAGTAAGCATTTCACGGTAAGGTCGACACCTGTTGTATTCGGCGTATGTGACAAATACATTTTGATTGGATCCTAATGCTCTAATGCACAGCCACAAAAGAGCACAACTAGACATGCTGGTGTTCTCGAATGACCGTGTGGAATGAACTCATGGTTGTTTCTGGATTATCCTGTTGACAATATGAATGCAGGAGGCCAGGAGACCACATGTATGCGATATTGGACCTGTGATCAATGCAAATCCAATGGCACGCTTATGAGATGATGGTCTGTCCAAGACCTTCATGAAAGATTTGTAACAGATTCAAGATAAAAGGCTTGGCTTACCACAATGCAATTCGTAGACCAACTGAAAAAGAAGATTCCCAGTGTTTGTGATGCTAGTTGTTTGGTGCGACACAGACAGGGTGAGTGGTGAAAAAGAAGAGTCATTGTCTGTTCTTTTGAGTTTTGATCAAATCAAATCCAATTGTATTGGTCACATACACATGTTTAGCAGATGTTTTGTGGGTGTAGGGAAATGCAATAATATTGATGTTTAGTCTTTGCCCGACAAAATGATGTTGGTATATATAAGTTATCCTGTATGAGCTTTTGTGCCGAAGACATTACATTGTTACAGTGAGATGTGTGCAGAAGGGCATGAGACAAAGGAATGTGTAGCATTGGGGAAATCAAATCAAAGTTTATTTGTCACGTGCTCCGAATACACCTTACAGTGAAATGCTTACTTACAGGCTCTAACCAATAGTGCAAATAGTCTGGGTAGCCATTTGATTACCTGTTCAGGAGTCTTATGTCTTAGGGGTAAAAATTGATGAGAAGCCTTGTTGTCCTAGACTTGGCACTAGTGGTATGTGGTATGTGTTAATTGTAGGGGTGCCCATGGGGCTGGGGATCAGAAATGTCCCATGTTTAGAGAGGCAGGTTGAGGTTTCCAGGGTTAGAGTAGTGCAGAAGTTGTCATATGCTGAGGCAGTGAAGAAAGTAGAGGAAGATGGGTCAAGGGGGAGGGATCCTGAGAGGAGTGGTGTGAGTAGTACATCTGTATCAGTACAGAGGGATAGACTAACAAGTGTTATGTGTTTCAGTAAGATTGGGTTTTTAGCATTTATAGCAATGGTTATCCACTGTACTGCAGGGATGGAACGTAGTCTCCAAAACTTGAGGTTGTGGTGGCAGCTGCAGAGAAGTATTTGGGTGTGAGACATGACATCAGAATAGGTACAGGGTGTATTAAATGGTGGTGTCCCATCCTTTCAGGTTGTTGGAATGAGATAGGACTAAATATATTTAAATAGTGGAGTAGGGTGGTGTTCTTTTTTATTATAAAAAAAGAATATTGTGAGTGTAGTGTTAGATGGTAGGGTATTTTTATTTTTATTTTTTCAAGCGAAGTATAAGGGAGTTGTACTCCAGTATAGTAGGTGGCAGTAACGTAACATACATTGGATGCCAACCGCATCGAATAAGAATGCAGTTCGTATTAAGAACCAATAGAATTCGGTAGTCCGTCGAATCTGATGTGACATCACAATTTCAGCTGTCTCTAGCCAATAGGCATATACAGTAGTTCCAAAGGAGGAGACAATCGCCTTTCGAGATTGCAACACGAACATTTCCCCACTTGTGCGGTTTGTCAACGGTATATTCTACTAGTCGTCGTAACCTATGTTGATCGTCTACCACCAACTCAATTTCATTCATTTGGGTCCGTTGAGAGGCACAAGGGTTCTGTTGCTACTAGTAGGCTACATACAAACGTTGCGTTGCAGGAAGAGGACGGCTCTTTTTTTAAAGCAGTCTCTTGACGCTTTTGTTCCGTGTTAAAAAAAAAATGATCTATTCGTCTCTAGGGTGGGTGGTGTCACAGTAGTACTACAATGATCGAACGACCAGAATCTGCAGTTGCCAGCATTGCAGTAAGTGTTATTCTTATCACATCAAATCAATGATATTTTCTCTCGTGTGAACTGGACACATATTTTCATAAATTAATTGAAACCAATACTATGAATGCATCCCATGTTGTCATATCCAACGTTAAAACCCCATGATCGTCCGAGGCAATAGGAGAAAGAGAAATGTAGCCGAAAATTGGGATTTCTTTCATAGCTCTTGGCCTGAGTAGATTTGTTCGACTCCATTCTCCCTTATTCACTAGAAAACCAGTCTCTGGCAACGGAAGACTACGCATGAACGTTCTATTATAGGCCTTGCCTTAGGTTTGAGCATCTCGACTGCTACTCCGCTTTGTTGTACCCATTTGCGTTGTGTTATTACGCGTTGTATCATTGTATTACGCAGCATACATTGTATAGATATTTTGTCTTTATTATAAAGGTAACGATTGTAAGCTGCTCTTGCGAAGTGCACCGGTCGCTTTAAAATCGGCTCACGCACCGACCGATCAAATTGAATAGTGCCAATGACATCCCACGTCCAGTCGTGGAAAGGCATGGACATGCATGCATAATAACGCTTTGGAGAGACTCACCCTAACATTGCGACTGGCTTATGGAATTTCTGAGGAAAGGCTTATGCTTCCATGCAGATATCCGAAACATCCATAGGCTATATGAATATGGCAATTTTGTATTTGCGCACGTGATGAAGGCTATTGGATGTAGTGGAGTCTTTGATGATTTCATTCTATAGAGCCCACCAGCTTTGTAGGCCTAAAAAAAAGGAGTTACCTCTGGTTCATTTAGCCATTCCTAATAGGGAAAGAATAGGGTTTTGGGATAAATATGTTTTGTTCTGAGATATCAGTCAGTTAACATGACCTTTATGAAATATGAAGCCTTTATGTGCATTAAGTGTGTGTGTGTGTGTGTGGGGAGGGGGGGGGGGGGGGAGGGATGTTTCCTGATAAAGATTATCTCATTAAACAAAACATAAGATCTCCTACACCTGTGTTTACCACAAACCTTATTTTCAGCATATATACAACAACATTTACATTTCCTCTATAGGCTGTAAGTGGGTCTTTTTCAATCAAAATTTGACTAGGCCTATGTTCAGTTCAATATGCAGAAAAACAGAATTTGACAAATTTGCATTGGCAAACAACAGAGAATCAAATGCAGATGTCATCCAGAGGGGGTTAAAGAGCAACACATGGACTTGGACTGCCTCTTCTGAACCACAGACACAGCTTTATTCACAGGCCTCAAATCTCTATCTCTCCCTCTTCAAAAAATCACCAATAATTCTAGCTGCTACCCATCTGGTACGTGTAGGTCTGTGACAGTCATGGAATTTTGGATGACAGTTATTGGTCAGCCAAATGATCATAGTCACCATTTAAATAGCAAAAAATATATATATTTTTGAATACTAACATTTTCTCCTCTGCTCCTGACTGCATGTTTTCTCCGCTCCTGACTCTGCTCCTGACTGCATGTTTTCTCCGCTCCTGACTCTGCTCCTGACTGCATGTTTTCTCCGCTCCTGACTCTGCTCCTGACTGCATGTTTTCTCCGCTCCTGACTCTGCTCCTGACTGCATGTTTTCTCTGCTCCTGACTCTGCTCCTGACTGCATGTTTTCTCTGTTTTCTCTGCTCCTGACTGCATGTTTTCTCTGCTCCTGGCTGCATGTTTTCTCTGCTCCTGGCTGCATGTTTTCTCTGCTCCTGGCTGCATGTTTTCTCTGCTCCTGACTGCATGTTCTCTCCGCACCTGACTCCGCTCCTGACTCCGCTCCTGACTCCGCTCCTGACTCCGCTCCTGACCGCATGTTCTCTCCGCTCCTGACTCCGCTCCTGACTCCGCTCCTGACCGCATGTTCTCTCCGCTCCTGACTCCGCTCCTGACTCCGCTCCTGACTCCGCTCCTGACCGCATGTTCTCTCCGCTCCTGACTCCGCTCCTGACTCCGCTCCTGACTCTGCTCCTCACTGCATGTTTTCTCCGCTCCTAACTCTGCTCCTGACCGCATGTTCTCTCCACTCCTGACTCTGCTCCTGACCGCATGTTCTCTCCGCTCCTGACTCCGCTCCTGACTCTGCTCCTCACTGCATGTTTTCTCCGCTCCTGACTCTGCTCCTGACCGCATGTTCTCTCCGCTCCTGACTCCGCTCCTGACCGCATGTTCTCTCCGCTCCTGACTCTGCTCCTGACCGCATGTTCTCTCCGCTCCTGACTCCGCTCCTGACTCTGCTCCTCACTGCATGTTTTCTCCGCTCCTGACTCTGCTCCTGACCGCATGTTCTCTCCACTCCTGACTCTGCTCCTGACTGCATGTTTTCTCCGCTCCTGACTCCGCTCCTGACTCCGCTCCTGACTCTGCTCCTGACTGCATGTTTTCTCCGCTTTACTCCGCTCCTTACTCCGCTCCTTACTCCGCTCCTGACTCCGCTCCTGACTCCGCTCCTGACTCCGCTCCTGACTCCGCTCCTGACTCCGCTCCTGACTCCGCTCCTGACTCCGCTCCTGACTCTGCTCCTGACTCTGCTCCTGACTCCGCTCCTGACTCTGCTCCTGACCGCATGTTCTCTCCGCTCCTGACTCCGCTCCTGACTCTGCTCCTGACTGCATGTTTTCTCCGCTCCTGACTCCGCTCCTGACTCTGCTCCTGACTGCATGTTTTCTCCGCTCCTGACTCCGCTCCTGACTCCGCTCCTGACTCCGCTCCTGACTCCGCTCCTGACTCCGCTCCTGACTCCGCTCCTGACTGCATGTTTTCTCCGCTCCTGACTCCGCTCCTGACTCTGCTCCTGACTGCATGTTTTCTCCGCTCCTGACTCCGCTCCTGACTCCGCTCCTGACCGCATGTTCTCTCCGCTCCTGACTCCGCTCCTGACTCCGCTCCTGACTCCGCTCCTGACCGCATGTTCTCTCCGCTCCTGACTCCGCTCCTGACTCTGCTCCTCACTGCATGTTTTCTCCGCTCCTAACTCTGCTCCTGACCGCATGTTCTCTCCACTCCTGACTCTGCTCCTGACCGCATGTTCTCTCCGCTCCTGACTCCGCTCCTGACTCTGCTCCTCACTGCATGTTTTCTCCGCTCCTGACTCTGCTCCTGACTGCATGTTTTCTCCGCTCCTGACTCCGCTCCTGACTCTGCTCCTGACTGCATGTTTTCTCCGCTCCTGACTCCGCTCCTGACTCCGCTCCTGACCGCATGTTCTCTCCGCTCCTGACTCCGCTCCTGACTCCGCTCCTGACTCCGCTCCTGACCGCATGTTCTCTCCGCTCCTGACTCCGCTCCTGACTCTGCTCCTCACTGCATGTTTTCTCCGCTCCTAACTCTGCTCCTGACCGCATGTTCTCTCCACTCCTGACTCTGCTCCTGACCGCATGTTCTCTCCGCTCCTGACTCCGCTCCTGACTCTGCTCCTCACTGCATGTTTTCTCCGCTCCTGACTCTGCTCCTGACCGCATGTTCTCTCCGCTCCTGACTCCGCTCCTGACCGCATGTTCTCTCCGCTCCTGACTCTGCTCCTGACCGCATGTTCTCTCCGCTCCTGACTCCGCTCCTGACTCTGCTCCTCACTGCATGTTTTCTCCGCTCCTGACTCTGCTCCTGACCGCATGTTCTCTCCACTCCTGACTCTGCTCCTGACTGCATGTTTTCTCCGCTCCTGACTCCGCTCCTGACTCCGCTCCTGACTCTGCTCCTGACTGCATGTTTTCTCCGCTCCTTACTCCGCTCCTTACTCCGCTCCTTACTCCGCTCCTGACTCCGCTCCTGACTCCGCTCCTGACTCCGCTCCTGACTCCGCTCCTGACTCCGCTCCTGACTCCGCTCCTGACTCCGCTCCTGACTCTGCTCCTGACTCTGCTCCTGACTCCGCTCCTGACTCTGCTCCTGACCGCATGTTCTCTCCGCTCCTGACTCCGCTCCTGACTCTGCTCCTGACTGCATGTTTTCTCCGCTCCTGACTCCGCTCCTGACTCTGCTCCTGACTGCATGTTTTCTCCGCTCCTGACTCCGCTCCTGACTCCGCTCCTGACTCCGCTCCTGACTCCGCTCCTGACTCCGCTCCTGACTGCATGTTTTCTCCGCTCCTGACTCCGCTCCTGACTCTGCTCCTGACTGCATGTTTTCTCCGCTCCTGACTCCGCTCCTGACTCCGCTCCTGACTCCGCTCCTGACTCTGCTCCTGACTGCATGTTTTCTCCGCTCCTGACTCCGCTCCTGACTCCGCTCCTGACTCCGCTCCTGACTCCGCTCCTGACTCCGCTCCTGACTGCACATTTTCTCCGCTCCTGACTCCGCTCCTGACTGCAGGGAAGGGGGCATTGCCTAGGCAACCAAAGACTTGTTTGCTACAGTTGAAGTCGGAAGTTTACATACATTTAGGTTGGAGTCATTAAAACTTGTTTTTCAACCTTTCCACAAATGTCTTGTTAAGAAACCATAGTTGTACCTTTAATCTCAAGACATCAGTTAAAGTTGGTCGCAAATGGGTCTTCCAAATGGACAATGACCCCAAGCATACTTCCAAAGTTGTGGCAAAATGGCTTAAGGACAACAAAGTCAAGGTATTGGAGTGGCCATCACAAAGCCCTGACCTCAATCCTATAGAAAATGTGTGGGCAGAACTGAAAAAGCGTGTGCGAGCAAGGAGGCCTACAAACCTGACTCAGTTACATGAACTCTGTCAGGAAGAATGGGCCAAAATTCACCCAACTAAGTGTGGGAAGCTTGTGGAAGGCTACCAGAAACGTTTGACCCAAGTTAAACAATTTAAAGGCAATGCTACCAAATACTAATTGAGTGTATGTAAGCTTCTGACGCACTGGGAATGTGATGAAAAAATAAAAGCTGAAATAAATCACTCTACTATTATTCTGACATTTCACTTTCTTAAAATAAAGTGGTGATCCTAACTGACCTAAGAGAGGGAATTTTTACTAGGATTAAATGTCAGGAATTTTGAAACTGAGTTTAAATGTATTTGGCTAAGGTGTATGTAAACTTCCGACTTTAACTGTACATCTATACTTAATATGTTCTGTTTAACTGATTCAACAACCTATTTTTTAAATTATTTGTGGTGTGGTTTTCATGTAAGCCCTTTTAGGCTTCCATCCTCACCTGCACACCATTTTTTTTTTTTTTTAATAAAACCGTACAGATTTTGTACATTTTTTCTTTCACTTTTCTTTGGAGTGAATAATCACCTTGCTTGCAAGGAGCACTAAAATCTCATCACGTTGTTATATCAAATCTAATTTTATTAGTCACATGCGCCGAATACAACAGGTAGGCCTTACAGTGAAATGCTTACTTACGAGCCCCTAACCAACTGTGCCGTTTTAACAAAAAATACGGATAAGAATACGAGATAAAAGTAACAAGTAATTAAAGAGCTGCAGTAAAATAGCAATATATACAGGGGGGTGCCGGTACAGAGTCAATGTGCGGGGGGCACTGGTTAGTTGAGGTAGTATGTACATGTAGGTATAATGAATTAAAGTGACTATGCATAGATGACAACAGGGAGGGGGGGGGGGAAATGCAAATAGTCAGGGTAGCCATTTGACTAGATGTTCAGGAGTCTTAATGGCTTGGGGGTAGAAGCTGTTTAGAAGCCTCTTAGACCTAGACGTGGGGCTCCGGTACCGCTTGCTGTGTGGTAGCAGAGAGAACAGTCTATGACTAGGGTGTCTGGAGTAGAGGTCGACTCATTTATGATTTTTCAACGCCAATACCGATTTATTGGAGGACCAAAAAAAAGCAGATACCAATTATAAAATATATATTAATAAAAATGAAAAATAAAACATTTATGACAATTACAACAATACTGAATGCACACTTATTTTAACTTAATATAATACATAAATAAAATCAATTTAGCCTCAAATAAATAATGAAACATGTTCAATTTGGTTTAAATAATGCAAAAACAAAGTGTTGGAGAAGAAAGTAAAAGTGCAATATGTGCCATGTAAGAAAGCTAACGTTCAAGTTCCTTGCTCAGAACATGAGAACATATGAAAGCTGGTGGTTCCTTTTAACATGAGTCTTCAATATTCCCAGGTAAGAAGTTTTAGTTATTCTAGGAATTATAGACTATTATATTATTATATTATTATTATAGACTATTTATCTCTATACCATTTGTATTTCATTAACCTTTGACTATTGGATGTTCTTATAGGCACTTTACTATTGCCAGTGTAACAGTATAGCTTCCATCCCGCTCCTCACTCGAACCAGGAACACATCGACAGCAGCCACCCTCGAAGCAGCGTTACCCATCGCTCCACAAAAGCCGTGGCTACTCCAAGTCTCAGAGCGAGTGACGTTTAAAACGCAATTAGTGCGCACCCCGCTAACTAGTTGGCAATTTCACATCGGTTACACCAGCCTAATCTCGGGAGTTGATAGGCGTGAAGTCATAAACAGCTCAATGCTTGAAGCACAGCGAAGAGCTGCTGGAAAAAAATGCACGAAAGTGTTGTTTGAGTGAATGCTTACGAGCCTGCTGCTGCCTACCATCTCTCAGTCAGACTGCTCTATCAAATCCTAGACTTAGTTATAACATAATAACATACAGAAATGCGAGCCTTAGGTCATTAATATGGTAGAATCCGGAAACTATCATCTCGAAAACAAGACTTTTATTCTTTCAGTGAAATACGGAACCGTTCTGTATTTCATCTAACGGGTGGCATCCATAAGTCTAAATATTCCTGTTACATTGCACAACCTTCAATGTTATGTCATAATTACGTAAAAATCTGGAAAATTAGGCGGCCCAAACTGTTGCATATACACTGACTGCATGCAATGAACGCAAGAAAAGTGACACAGTTTCACCTGATTAATATTGCCTGCTAACCCGGATTTCTTTTAGCTAAATATGCAGGTTTAAAAATATATACTTCTGTGTATTGATTTTAAGAAAGGCATTGATGTTTATGGTTAGGTACACGTTGGAGCAACGACAGTCCTTTTTCACGAATATGCACCGCATCAATTATATGCAACGCAGGACACGCTAGATAAACTAGTAATATCACTAGTGATTATGATTGATTGTTTTTTATAAGATAAAGTTTAATGCTAGCTAGCAACTTACCTTGGCTTACTGCATTCGTGTAACAGGCAGGCTCCTCGTGGAGTGCAATGTAATCAGGTGGTTAGAGCGTTGGACTAGTTAACTGTAAGGTTGCAAGATTGAATCCCTGAGCTGACAAGGTAAAAATCTGTCATTCTGCCCCTGAACAAGGCAGTTAACCCACCGTTCCTAGGCCGTCATTGAAAATAAGAATGTGTTCTTATCTGACTTGCCTAGTTAAATAAAGATTAAATAACGGTGTAAAAAAAATTACAGATTTCCAATTGTTATGAAATCTTCAAATCGGCCCTAATTAATCGGTCGACCTCTAGTCTGGAGTCTTTTTGACAATTGTTAGGGCCTTCCTCTGACACCGCCTGGTATAGGGTTCCTGGATGGCAGGAAGCTTGGCCCCAGTGATGCACTGGGCAGGACGCACTACTCTCTGTAGTGTCTTGCGGTCGGAGGCCAAGCAGTTGCCATACCAGGTAGTGATGCAACCAGCCAGGATGATCTCGATGGGGCACCTGTAGAACCTTTTGAAGATCTGAGAACCCATGCCAAATCTTTTCAGTCTCCTGATGGGGAATAGGTTTTATCGTGCCCTCTTCCTGACTATCTTGGTGCGTTTGGACTGAGCACGCACCCCTGAGGGGCTCCCATGTTAAGGATCAGCGTGGCGGATGTGTTGTTACCTACCCTTACCCCCTATGGCGGCCCGTCAGGAAGTCCAGGATCCAGTTTCAGAGGGAGGTGTTTAGTCCCAGGGTCCTTAGTGCCCTCAAAGCTCATCAATTAGCTATGTTAATAGGGCTAGGCGTCCCGCTAGCGGGACAACTTTTGGTGAAACTGGAGGGTGCATAATTCAAATAAGTAATCATAAAAATTATGGATTTTAAACATTTAGGTACATACACTGCTCAAAAAAATAAAGGGAACACTTAAACAACACAATGTAACTCCAAGTCAATCACACTTCTGTGAAATCAAACGGTCCACTTAGGAAGCAACACTGATTGACAATAAATGTCACATGCTGTTGTGCAAATGGAATAGACAACAGGTGGAAATTATAGGCAATTAGCAAGACACCCCCAATAAAGGAGTGGTGCTTTCACTCTAGTGGTAGCATGAGACTGAGTCTACAACCCACACAAGTGGCTCAGTTAGTGCAGCTCATCCAGGATGGCACATCAATGCGAGCTGTGGCAAGAAGGTTTGCTGTGTCTGTCAGCGTAGTGTCCAGAGCATGGAGGCGCTACCAGGAGACAGGCCAGTACATCAGGAGACATGGAGGCCATAGGAGGGCAACAACCCAGCAGCAGGACCGCTACCTCCACCTTTGTGCAAGGAGGAGTAGGAGGAGCACTGCCAGAGCCCTGCAAAATTACCTCCAGCAGGCCACAAATGTGCATGTGTCTGCTCAAACGGTCAGAAACAGACTCCATGAGGGTGGTATGAGGGCCCGACGTCCACAGGTGGGGGTTGTGCTTACAGCCCAACACCGTGCAGGACGTTTGGCATTTGCCAGAGAACACCAAGATTGGCAAATTCGCCACTGGCGCCCTGTGCTCTTCACAGATGAAAGCAGGTTCACACTGAGCACATGTGACAGACGTGACAGAGTCTGGAGACGCCGTGGAGAACGTTCTGCTGCCTGCAACATCCTCCAGCATGACCGGTTTGGCGGTGGGTCAGTCATGGTGTGGGGTGGCATTTCTTTGGGGGGCCGCACAGCCCTCCATGTGCTCGCCAGAGGTAGCCTGACTGCCATTAGGTACCGAGATGAGATCCTCAGACCGCTTGTGAGACCATATGCTGGTGCGGTTGGCCCTGGGTTCCTCCTAATGTAAGACAATGCTAGACCTCATGTGGCTGGAGTGTGTCAGCAGTTCCTGCAAGAGGAAGGCATTGATGCTATGGACTGGCCCGTCCGTTCCCAAGACCTGAATCCAATTGAGCACATCTGGGACATCATGTCTCGCTCCATCCACCAACGCCACTTTGCACCACAGACTGTCCAGGAGTTGGCGGATGCTTTAGTCCAGGTCTGGGAGGAGATCCCTCAGGAGACCATCCGCCACCTCATCAGGAGCATTCCCAGGCGTTGTAGGGAAGTCATACAGGCACGTGGAGGCCACACACACTACTGAGCCTCATTTTGACTTGTTTAAAGGACATTACATCAAAGTTGGATCAGCCTGTAGTGTGGTTTTTCACTTTTAATTTTGAGTGTGACTCCAAGTCCTACCATATTTATTGTGTTATATTCTCCTGCATTATTTTAACATTTTTAATTTTTAACATTTTTAGAAATGTCAAAGTGTTGTCTTTCCAATGGTACCAATTTTATATTTATCCTGGCTTCAGGGCCTGAGCAACAGGCAGTTTACTTTGGGCACGTCAAGACCAATAGTTACCTCTGCTGCAGAGGATAAGTTCCTTTTGAATTATCAGCCTCAGAAATTGCAGCCCAAATAAATGCTTCACAGAGTTCAAGTAACAGACACTTCTCAACATCAACTGTTCAGAGGAGACTGCATAATTCAGGCCTTCATGGTCGAATTGCTTCAAAGAAACCACTACTAAATGACACCAATAAGAGGAAGCGACTTGCTTGGGCCAAGAAACACAAGCAATGGACATTAGACCGGTGGAAATCTGTCCTTTGGTCTGATGAGTCCAAATGTGAGATTTTTTGTTCCAACCGTCGTGTCTTTGTGAGACGCAGAGTAGGTGAATGGATGATCTCTGCATGTGTGGTTCCCACCGTGAAGTGTTTTGCTGGTGACACGTGATTCTGTGGTCAGTGATTTATTTAGAATTCAAGGCACAGCATGGCTACCACAGCATTTTGCAGCTATATGCCATCCCATCTGGTTTGTGCTTCGTGAGACTATCATTTGTTTTCCAACAGGACAATGACCCAACACACCTCCAGGCTGTTTAAGGGCTATTTGACCAAGAAAGAGAGTGATGGAGTGCTGCATCAGATGTCCTGGCCTTCACAATCACCCGCCCTCAACCCAATTGAGATGGTTTGGGATGAGTTGGACCGCAGAGTGAAGGAAAAGCATGATTGTTGGAAAAGCATTCCAGATGAAGCTGGTTGAGAGTGTGCAAAGGGTGGCTACTTTGAAGATTCTGAAATATAAAATATATTTGGATTTGTTGAATCCTTTTTCTGGTTACAACATGATTCCATATGTGTTATTTCATCGTTTTGATGTCTTCACTATTATTCTACAATGTAGTAAAAATAAAGAAAAACCCTTGAATGAGCAGGTGTGTCCAAACTTTTGATTGGTACTGTGCATATAACTAGGAATAAAGTGACTAGGCAACAGGATAGATAGTTAACTTTAACAGCAGCGTATGTGATGAGTCAAAAGAGTAAGTACAAACAGGGTCAATGCAGATTGTCCCCATATATTGCTTGGGGGTAGAAGCTATTCCGGGTCCTGTTGGTTCTAGACTTGCTTGCCATGTGGTAGCAGAGAGAACAGACTATGACTTGGGTGGCTGGACATACCACAAAGTGTTTGCTATCTTAGCAGCCCTATTGTTTTCTGATTCTGTAGGATAAGTGAGAGGACATGTTTTCAGGGTGGTAGACAGTGGCCCACTGGGTTGCTGTGTAGGAGTGACTAGTGTGGCCCCTCTCTCTCTCTACCCGAGTTTTCCATTGGGACACACACAAGGGCCGTTAGCAGGGGTGAGCAGCAATCAATTGTACTTGCCTTGTGTAGCGTGCATGACAACGCACTGGGAGAGGATGAGATTACAGCAGGCAGGGGGAGAGGGAGGAATGGAGAAATACAGTACCAGAGAGAAGGAGAACACACAACTTGGGAACGCCTTGCCTGTCATCTGGTGCGAGATCCATGGTCTCCATGATGACGTCTCTCAGATGATGGATATGATACAACTGGTAAATTAACAGGGGGAGCAGTTAGACTACCTTAACCATTTTACTCACCTCACCCCCAAAACCCTGTTCCAGTTTTACCCCCCTGGTGCTTTGTCACTTCCGGCCAGAGGAATTTGAATCTAAAACTCTGTCTCCGTGGAAGTGTGTACGCACATGCCGTGTACACAATCTCAAGGTGTTTGTCCCCCCGGAAGATTCCAGAGTAACTCTGTGTTTTCTTCCAGCAGAGGAATCTGGAGGGGTATGTGGGGTTCGCCAACCTCCCAAACCAGGTGTACAGGAAGTCAGTGAAGAGGGGTTTTGAGTTCACACTAATGGTTGTTGGTGAGTCACTTTGTCTGCTTATTTTTTTTTATGTCTGTCTGTCTGAAAAAGGAATGTAAACCATGCCATTTGAGGTTTAATATTTAGTTTGAATGGATTGTGTGGATCGGTGTGTTTTTCCTATGCATGGAATTGAAGTTGAAATGTCATTGGACATTTGAGTTATGACAATGTGTTAATTATTTGTACATCTCTAGATCTCTATACTGGAAAACTTGTGGATTGAAGAATTAGCAAACCACAGAATGTATGAATGAACTTGTTGGAATCTGGTGTCTAAGATAAGATGGGTAGAGAATGTAGGCTTGATGGGTTATACACATTCAGACACACAATCACATGTGTATTGAATCATCACTCTGCATGAGGCAATTGATGTCAGGGTATACAGTATTCAAATCAAATGTTATTGTTCACATACACATATATTTAGCAGATGTTATTGCTGGTGTAGTGAAATACTTGTGCAGTAGTATCTAAAAAAGATTCACAACAATCCACACATCTAAAATAATGGAATTAAGAAATTTATAAATATTAGATTGAACAATGTCGGGGTGGCATTGACTAAAATACAGTAGAATAGAATACAGTACATACATGAGATGAGTAAAGCAGTATGTAAACATTATTTAAATATTATTAAAGTGACAAGTGTTCCATTATTAAAGTGGCCAGTGATTCCATGTCTATGTATACAGGGCAACAGCCTCTAAGGTGCAGAGTTGGGTAACCGGGTGGAGGCCGGCTACTGAAGGCTATTTAACAGTTTGATGGCCTTGAGATAGAAGCTGTTTTTCAGTCTCACGGTCCCAACTTTGATGCACCTGTACTGACCTCGCCTTCTGGATGATAGCGGGGTGAACAGGTAGTTGCTCGGGTAGTTGATGTCCTTGATTTATCTTTTCGGCCTTCCTGTGACATCGGGTGCTGAAGGTGTCCTGGAGGGCAGGCAGTGTGCCCCCGGTGATGCGTTGGGCAGACCGCACCACCCTCTGGAGAGCCCTGCGGTTGTGGGAGGTGCAGTTGCCGTACCAGGCGGTGAAACAGCCTGACAGGATGCTTTCCATGGTGCATCTGTAAAAGTTTTAGGGTTTTAGGGGCCAAGCCAAATTTCTTCAGCCTTCTGAGGTTGAAGAGATGCTGTTGCACCTTCTTCACCACACTGTCTGTGTGGGTGGACCATTTCATATCGTCAGTGACGTGATGTGCCGAGGGAGTTGAAGCTTTCCTCCTTCTCCACTGCGGTACTGTCGATGTGGATGGGGGCGTGCTCCCTCTGCTCTTTTCTGAAGTCCACAATCTGCTCCTTTGTTTTGTTGACGTTGAGGGAGAGGTTATTTTCCTGGCATCACTCTCCTAGGGTCTCGTCATTGTTGGTAATCAGGCCTACTACTGTTGTGTCTAGAGGTTGACCGATTATGATTTTTCAACGCCGATACCGATTAACCTGTTGCGACGACCAAACCCGGATCCGGGATTCTATTTATAGACCTAAGCTCATTACCATAACGCAACGTTAACTATTCATGAAAATCGCAAATGAAATGAAATAAATATGCTAGCTCTCAAGCTTAGCCTTTTGTTAACAACACTGTCATCTCAGATTTTCAAAATATGCTTTTCAACCATAGGAAAACAATCATTTGTGTAACAGTAGCTAGCTAGCGTAGCATTTAGCGTTAGCATTAGCGTTAGCATTTAGCAGGCAACTATCACAAAAACAAGTAAAGCCTTCAAATAAAATAACTTACCTTTGAAGAACTTCTGATGTTTTCAATGAGGAGACTCTCAGTTAGATAGCAGATGCTCCGTTTTTCCAAAAAGATCCTTTGTGTATTAGAAATAGCTCCGTTTTGTACATCACATTTGGCTACCAAAAAAAAAAAAAAAAAAAAAAAAAAAAAACGAAAATTCAGCCCTCAAAACGCGAACTTTTTTCCAAATTAACTCCATAATATCGACTGAAACATGGCAAACGTGGTTTAGAATCAATCCTCAAGGTGTTTTTCCACATATCTCTTCAATGATATATCCTTCGTGGAAGCCTGGTTTCTCCTTGCTCTCAAATGGAAAAATAATTGCACCTGGCTTTACGCTCCAATTTCGACGCAGGGACACCAGGCGGACACTTGGAAAATGTAGTCTCTTATGGTCAATCTTCCAATGATATGCCTACAAATACGTCACAATGCTGCTAACACTTTGGGGGAACGACAGAAAGTGTAGGCTCATTCCTTGCGCAATCACAGCCATATAAGGAGACAATGGAAAACAGAGCTTCAGAAATTCTGCTCATTTCCTGGTTGATGCATCATCTTGGTTTCGCCTGTAGAATGAGTTCTGGGGCACTTACAGACAATATCTTTGCAGATTCTGAAACTTCAGAGTGTTTTCTTTCAAAAACTGTCAAGAATATGCATAGTCGAGCATCTTTTCGTGACAAAATATCGCGCTTAAAACGGGAACGTTTTTTATCCAAAAATGAAATAGCGCCCCTAGAGATCAAAGAGGTTAATCTGCCGCTTTTTAATATTATAGATATATATATATATATTTGTAATGAAGACAATTACAACAATACTGAATGAACACTTTTATTTTAACTTAATCCATAAATAAAATCAATTTAGTAATAATGAAACATATTAAATTTGGTTTAAATAATGCAAAAACAAAGTGTTGGAGAAGAAAGTAAAAGTGCAATATGTGCCATGTAAGAAAGCTAACGTTTAAGTTCCTTGCTCAGAAAATAAGAACATCTGAAAGCTGGTAGTTCCTTTTTAACATGAGTCTTCAATATTCCCAGTTAAGAAGTTTTAGGTTGTCTAAATATTGCTGTTACATTGCACAACCTTCAATGTTTTGTCATAATTATGTAAAATTCTGGCAAATTAATTACTGTCTTTGTTAGGAAGAAATGGTCTTCACACAGTTCAACGAGCCAGGCAGCCCAAAATGCTGCATATACCCTGACTCTGCTTGCACTGAACGCAAGAGAAGTGACAATTTCCCTAGTTAAAATAAATTCATGTTAGCAGGCGATATTAACTAAATATGCAGGTTTACATTTTTTTACTTGTGTATTGATTTTAACCTCTTGGAACTCCCCATACCGGATCCGGTATCAGGAATACAGACTCAAGCTCATTACCATAACGCAACGTTAACTATTCATGAAAATCGCAAATGAAATGAAATAAATATGCCATCTCGCAAGCTTAGCCTTTTGTAAACAAAACTGTCATCTCAGATTTTCAAAATATGCTTCTCAACCATAGGAAAACAATAATTTGTGTAACAGTAGCTAGCAAACAAAGGATTTAGCGTTAGCATTAGCGTTAGCATCCAGCACGCAACATTTCAACAAAAACATAAAAGCCTTCAAATAAAATCATTTACCTTTGAAGAACTTCTGATGTTTTCAATGAGGATACTCTCAGTTGGATAGCAGATGCTCAGTTTTTCCAAAAAGATTCTTTGTGTATTAGAAATAGCTCCGTTTTATACATCACATTTGGCTACCAAAAAAAAAACGAAAATTCAGTCCTCAAAACGCGAACTTTTTTCCAAATTAACTCCATAATATCGACTGAAAACATGGCAAACGCTGTTTAGAATCAATCATCAAGGTGTTTTTCACATATCTCTTCATTGATACATCGTTCTTGGACACATGCTTTCTCCCCTGAATCAAATGGTAAAGTGGAAGCAGCTGGCAATTGCGCACCGAATTCGACGCAGGACACCAGGCGGACACTTGGAAAATGTAGTCTCTTATGGTCAATCTTCCAATGATATGCCTACAAATACGTCACAATGCTGCTAAGACCTTGGGCGAACGACAGAAAGTGTAGGCTCATTCCTTGCGCAATCACAGCCATATAAGGAGACAATGGAAAACAGAGCTTCAGAAATTCTGCTAATTCCTGGGTGATGCATCATCTTGGTTTCGCCTGTAGAATGAGTTCTGGGGTACTTACAGACAAAATCTTTGCAGATTCTGAAACTTCAGAGTGTTTTCTTTCCAAAACGGTCAAGAATATGCATAGTCGAGCATCTTTTCGTGACAAAATATCGCGCTTAAAACGGGAACGTTTTTTATCCAAAAATGAAATAGCGCCCCCAGAGATCCAACAGGTTAAGAAAGGCATTGATGTTTATGTTTAGGTACATTGGTGCAACGACAGTGCTTTTTTCGCCAATGAGCTTGTTAAATCATCACCCGTTTGGCGAAGTAGGCTGTGATTCAATGATAAATTAACAGGCATCGCATCGATTATATGTTGCATATAATCGATGCGATGCCTGTTAATTTATCATATCACAGCAGGACACGCTAGATAAACCATGTGTAGTTAACTAGTGATTATGTTAAGATTGATTGTTTTTTATAAGATCAGTTTAATGCTAGCTAGCAACTTACCTTGGCTCCTTGCTGCACTCACGTAACAGGCCTGCCACACAGTCTCCTTGTGGAGTGCAATGTAATCGGCCATAATTGGTGTCCAAAAAATGGCGATTACCGATTGTTATGAAAACTTGAAATCGACCCTAATTAATCGGTCAACCTCTAGTTGCGTCGTCTGCAAACATGATTGAGTTGTCATGGGTGAATAGGGAGTACATGATGGATTAGTCACATGTATGTGGAACTTGTATGTATGTGGAACTTGTTCAGTTTATGTCTGTTGTTGATATGTTCATACAAATATTTACACATGTTAAGTTTGCTGAAAATAAACACAGTTGACAGTGAGAGGACGTTTCTTTTTTTTGCTGAGTTTACTTTCTGGTGTGCAAAAACAAGACACTGTCGGTGTGATCAAGGCGTAACATCCTCTGCAATGCAAACACAGAGTTCCATTGGTGTGATCGAGGCGTTACGGAGGAGAGTCCCGACCAGTGCGAATCGCGTGTTATTAAATAACACCTTTACCCTGTTCATGTAAAAATGACATTTAGTACGGTGAACCTGGCAATCAAAGTCCCAATCAGTAGTTAATGTGCAATCAGCAAGATGTGAAATGTGACCCCTCAGCTCTTCTGGTAAAAAATGCATTTGGTAACAGTGACCCAGCAAATTACATTGGTTGTCCCTCAATTAATGAAGCCTATGATTTAATATTTTGTGAAAGCCATTTTACAAACATCTGAATGCTGAAGGTGCTGTGTAGATGTAGCCTACGAATTTTAGAACAGGGATTGGGTAGGCCTACCTGTCGTTGCCGCGAGCAGCTGCGTCTAATGCAAAGTGTACACAGTTGTTATCTGACTTGTAGATCAACGTCATACTCCGTTACATGCATAACATTTTGATAGGCTGAAGAAGAGGAAGCATCAATTCAGTCACAACAGATTAGATGTATTTTCAGAATGAGGCCGAAATGAATGAGTAAAACATTTTTTTGTAAACTGCCGATTCGTAACGTTTGATTGGTTTTCTTATGGATGCATGCTTCATTTGGATCTGTTTGGGCTCCCGCGGACCGATGCACTCGCATGTTACGCATCGGTCCCCGGTTCAAATGTCTATCTGTGAATCATTACATCCCTACTTTCAGCCTTGTTACATATGGGCCTCTCTTTAATTCCCAGCTGGGCCAAACGTTACACGTACAAAATGTGAAGTGTGGAAGAGCGAACAAGCACAAAAGTGTTTGAGAGAGACAGTGAGAGACACTGAGTGTACAAAACATTAAGAACACCTGCTCTTTCCATGACACCGACTGACCAGGTGAAAGCTATGATCCCTTATTGATGTCACTTGTGTCGGTGTAGATGAGTGGGAGGAGACCAGTTAAAGAAGGATGTTTTAAGCCATGAGACAGTTGACACATGGATTGTGTATGTGTGCCATACAGAGGGTGAATGGGCAAGACAAAAGATTTAAGTGCCTTTTGAACGGGTTGTGGTAGTAGGAGCCAGGTGCACCGGTTTGTATCAAGATCTGCAATGCTGCTTGATTTTTCACGCTCAGCAGTTTCCCCTGTGTATCAAGAATGGTTCACCACCCAAAGGACATGCAGCCAACTTGACACAGCTGTGGGAATGCTTTTGACACCTTGTAGAGTCCATGCCCTGACAAATTGAAGCTGTTCTGAGGCCAAAAGGGGTGCAACTCAATATAACACATTTAGATGCACACTATTGCGAAACTCTACCTCTATCACTGTGAGAGTGTTAGAGAGTGCACTTTCTGGCAAGTAGAGTGAGCTGTAGCTGTGTGAAGATTGGCTGTAATGGAAGCCAGCTGGGTTCACTGTTTTGACAGGCTAGGGCTCTGTTTGGGTCTTGACTGAAAGTGAATCCACTCGCTTGTTAGAGCCCAGTCGCTTGGAAGTGTCTCCACTGTTCCGCTGTCACTCTGAGACTGATGCCACAGAACTTTGGCTCGGGACAATTTTTTTTCCCTCCAAAAATCTGGGAAGGATTTAAACCTGTTTCCTGGATTTTTGGCCAGCTGGCAGTTTCTGTAGCTAACTTTGGAAAGATTGGAGAGATCCGTGCTGCTGTACAAGGTTATCCAAATCCATGATATACTGTAGGAACAAAGTGGAGTCTAAACAGCCCACTATAACAACTCACCTCACAAGACCTAAGAATTTACAACCCTGCATAAACCTTGGAAGTGGAGCTTCTCTTTACTCACACGCAGTGCCTAGCAGTGGATCCCAGTCTGTGTTATCTCCTGTTAGCCATTATGTCTGTGTCTACTTGCCTGCCTGCCTGCCTGCCTGCCTGCCTGTCTGTCTCCTGGTTGTGTGTAAGCTCTCTGTGTGCGTTCTGATAAGAAGGTCTGACAGGCTTAGCTCTGACTGGCTTGCTTGCTGACCTGGCAGGGGACCCAGGCTTTGGCTGAGTAATCTATGGGATTAACTGTAGTTTTCTTTGTGTAGTTCACTCACCGGTGTTTGTACTGAGGCCTTGGCTTGGCCCACATCTCCTCTACTACCCATTCATCTTCCCCTAGCCTATATAACACAGTCCTCCACCATCCCATATTCAATGCCAGTCTATTTTCACCTATTGGTTTCATCCAACTCATCTTTTTACTGTCATCTGCTAACCCTTGTTTACTGTTCACTGACCAAAAGGATAGCATTACCTTAGAAGCATAGAACCATGAAAAGAAAGGATGTTTTCAGAAATCCATGTTCCAGGTGAATCGTAAAGGAAATCTCATCACATTACAAGATGACAGCCACTATGTAATTGAGAAATGTATTTCTCAATGATTTATAACGGCCCTTGGGGGTAAGACACAGCAGGATAATGTGTGTGATCAGTGGGACTGCTGCTGAGTGTGTGAGTGACTGTGTGTGGGAGGCGCTGCTGCTGCAGAGTGTGTACATGTCCTGTATGACCTCACACGTGCTGTTTCTGTTTAGACTCAGAGGTTCAAAGTTAAACTTTTATACATTACTCACTCTCTCGCACATCCTAGAAACTGGCTCACATTGTCTATTTTAAGATCAGGTCTTTATAGTCAGTGGAGTGTATCCAATCTATCTGTAAGGCTACCAGAGTATTTTCTTTTGGACCCAATACACTTGCTAATCATTTATAACAGTTTTAGGTTATCAAGATTGTGCCCTATGTCCATCCTTGTGAGTTGCAGATCTTTATCACAATAGAGATGACCTTTGACCCTACTGCAGCCATCCCTTTTCTCCTGAACAATAGAGTTTATCACTACTGAATTCAGTCCCACTGAAACATCCCTACTCACATTCTCTCTCTTCCCTTCCCCCTCTTACCCTTTCTTTCCTCTCCCTTCCCCCTCTATCTCCCTTCTCTTTTTAGTGTGTGTCAGCCAGATGTCTCATTTGACTCCGATTCAAGCCCACATCTCTGTTAGTTAGGGGAGGAGAGCTCTCTGTTTGTCAGTGGTAAAGAGCTACAGGCATACCGACTATAAGCACCAGGAGCCCCTTTCTGTGGGGCGAGGTGAGGAGAGGAGCAAGGGGTCTGGCCGGGCACGGGAGGGGTGCTGGGTAAAGGGGCCTGTCAGGATGTCGAGGGCCGGCTGTTGCCCCATGGGTAATTTTTGGTTGGCCATTAGTATGTTGACAGGAAGAAAGTAGAGATAAAAAGCCAGGAATGTTAATAATCTCCTGGGAAATGTACCCTGTGTGTCCATCTGTATGTCTGTCCCCATAGCCCTTTCAATCAGTCGCTCTCTAACTGTTCTTCAGTACTCTACATCCGTTCCCTCCCTATCTGCATTTTCTCTTCACCTGACTCTGTCTCTCCCTCTGTCCCCCTCACACTGCTCAGTTAATGTTCTTGTAATGAAAGAAAGAGGGGGGAGTGAGAGGGGGTTCAACCAGCCATCCATCCATGCAGCTCTGGGTCATCAGGGACAGGGTCTATTTATGGAGAGTGTGTTTCCAGAGATCATGTGAACCAGTATTTAATTAACTGAGAGGAAGGCTAATTCATTTGGACTTGCCCTCCGGCGGGGGTGTGAGTGAGACTATCATTGGTCAAAGCTGTCAGCTAGTTTGTACCACAGAACAGCCGCTGTCACAACTAACTGTATGTGGTATGTCAACTGTTGTTGTACCATGATTTTGACCCCCATGAGTTACCATGGGGTCAGGGGAGACTGGTGGGAGGCGCTATAGGAGGACAGGCTCATTGTAATGGCTGGAATGTAATAAATGTTTGTTTGAAACCGTTCCATTTATTCCATTCCAGGCTCTGCATTAGGTTAATGCCGATATCTGGCAAACCAAACTAGTGTGCTCGCTTGAAAAATGAGAAAAAAGCACAATAGTACTGTTTGAGACACCATAGCCAGTATACACTTCCTCAAAATAGTCAGAATTAATCTAAGATAACTCAATAAATCTGTCATTAATTTTGACGTTTTTGCCGAGGACATTTTAGTCGTGCAATTTTACATCCAACTAAAATATTATTCCAAGATGTCGTAGCAGTGCAGATGTGTTTTGTTCGTCCTCTCGTGTACTTTTGTATTTTTTGTATGCATTTCAATTTTATTTTCAATCTCTTCTCCATTTTAGTTCAATTATACCTTCCGGTAACCTGCCTCACCCAATGTGATACGGAACCGCTATTATTTTACATTTTTAGACCTTATAGCAAGAACCACCTAGCCATCAGAAGCTAATTAACTAAAGCTATTTAGTCATTGTTAGCCACTGCTAGCGGCCTTTACCTTCTGCACAGATACCAGCCCTTTTTTAGCTTTTTGCCTGGATAATACTCGCCAGCCTACCAGTAACGGACTGTCTCTCCACTACAACGCCGGATTCCTGCCGTAAACCCTGGACCATTACTCCTGATCTTCACAGCTATCTAGCACCCACCGAGTTACCCAGTACCGAAGCTATCTCGGCCTACTCAGTTGTTCACCCGGACTCCACCCAAACACGGCTAGAATACACTACTCCACCAGATAATTGCCGTAAGCTCTGGACCTTGGCACCGGATCACCGCTGCTACCAAGTGGCAATAGTGGCTAACGCCCCTGCCCCGAAGCTAGCACCAGTTAGCCGTGAGACAGGCGCATCTCCCGGCTAGAACACTAAATTACTACAACTACAATACCTCTTTCGCCATCTGGCTTGGATCCTTAGTCGACACGGCGCCCAGCCGCACCACTACGACAGGTCTGCCGACGAATACTCCATCCGCTGTGCCTTCAACTGGCCTCCGTCGGACGTCGGAGCAGACGCTTCTACTAGCCCCGGGCTACTAACTTTAAACGCTGTGTCGCCAGCGTAGTAGCGACTACTCCGCGGCTTCCCTGTTCCATCTATTGCTGCCTCCTGGACCCTATGATATCTTGGCTACATAGCTGATGCCTGCTGAACTGTCCATTAATCACGGTACTCCATTCTGTTTATTTTTTCAACCCTCTCTGCCCATTCATCGCCATTTTACCTGTTGTTGTTTTAGCTGATTTAGCTGTTGTTGTCTCACCCGTTGTTGTCTTAGCTAGCTCTCCAAATCAACACCTGTGATTACTTTATGTCTCGCTGTATGTCTCTCTCATATGTCAATATGCCTTGTATACTGTTGTTTAGGTTAGTTATCATTGTTTTCGTTTACAACTCATTATACCTCCTTTGTCCCACCTCCCACACATTATAGCCAGCTTATCCAGAGATACAACTTCTCTTATCATCACTCAGTGCCTGGGCATCCTCCGCTGTAGCCACACCCCACCATACCCCTGTTTGCACATTATGCCCTGAACCTATTCTACCACGCCCAGAAATCTGCTCCTTTTATTCTTTGTCCCCAACGCTCTAGGCGACCAGTTTTGATAGCCTTTAGCCGTACCCTCATCCTACTCCTCCTCTGTTCCTCGGGTGATGTGGAGGTAAACTCAGGCCCTGCGTGTCCCTACACACATTCATTTGTTGACTTCTGTGATCGAAAAAGCTTTGGTTTCATGCATGTCAACATCAGAAGCCTCCTCCCTAAGTTTGTTTTACTCACTGCTTTAGCACACTCCGCCAACCCTGATGTCCTTGCCGTGTCTGAATCCTGGCTTAAGAAGGCCACCAACAATTCTGAGATTTCCATACCCAACTACAACATTTTCCATCAAGATAGAACTGCCAAAGGGGGAGGAGTTGCAATCTACTGCAGAGATAGAACTTTGCAGGCTGTCATACTTTCCAGGTCTATACCCAAACAGTTTGAACTTCTAATTTTAAAAATGAACCTCTCCAAAAATAATTCTCACTGTTCCCGCCTGCTATCGACCCCCTCGCTCCCAGCTGTGCCCTGGACACCATTTGTGAATTGATCGCCCCCCATCTAGCTTCAGAGTTCGTTCTGTTAGGTGACCTAAACTGGGATATGCTTGACACCCCGGCAGTCCTACAATCTAAGCTAGATGCCCTCAATCTCACACAAAGCATCAAGGAACCCACCAGGTAGAACCCTAAATCCGTAAACATGGGCACCCTCAGACATTATCCTGACCAACTTGCCCTCCAAATACACCCCCGCTGTTTTCAATCAGGATCTCAGCGATCACTGCCTCATTGCCTGTATCCGCTATGGGTCCGCGGTCAAACGACCACCCCTCATCACTGTCAAATGCTCCCTTAAACACATCTGCGAGCAGGCCTTTCTAATCGACCTGGCCCGGGTATCCTGGAAGGATATTGACCTCATCCCATCAGTCGAGGATGCCTGGTCATTCTTTAAAAGTAATTTCCTCACCATCTTAAATAAGCATGCCCCATTCAAAAAATCTAGAACTAAGAACAGATATAGCCCTTGGTTCACTCCAGACCTGACTGCCCTTGACCAGCACAAAAACATCCTGTGGCTGACTGCAATAGCATCGAATAGTCCCCGCGATATGCAACTGTTCAGGGAAGTCAAGAACCAATACACGCAGTCAGTCAGGAAAGCAAAGGCTATCTTCTTCAAGCAGAAATTCGCATCCTGTAGCTCGAACTCCAAAAGGTTTTGGGACACTAAAGTCCATGGCGAACAAGAGCACCTCCTCCCAGCTGCCCACTGCACTGAGGCTAGGTAACACGGTCACCACTGATAAATCCATGATAATGAAAATTTCTATAAGCATTTCTCAACGGCTGGCCATGCCTTCCTCCTGGCTACTCCATCCCCGGCCAACAGCTCCCCCCTATCCCCGCAGCTACTCGCCCAAGCCCTCCCCAGCTTCTCCTTCACACAAATCTAGACAGCAGATGTTCTGAAAGAGCTGCAAAAACTGGACTTGTACAAATCAGCTGGGCTAGACAATCTAGATCCTCTCTTTCTAAAACTATCCGCCGCCATTGTTGCAATCCCTATAACCGGCCTGTTCAACCTCTCTTTCGTATCATCCAAAATCCCTAAAGATTGGAAAGCTGCCGCGGTCATCCCCCTCTTCAAAGGGGGTGACACCCTAGACACAAACTGTTACAGACCTATATTCATCCTGCCCTGCCTATCTAAAGTCTTTGAAAGCCAAGTTAAAAAACAGATCACTGAACATTTCGAATCCCACCGTACCTTCTCCGCTGTGCAATCCGGTTTCCGAGCCGGTCACGGGTGCACCTCAGCCACGCTCAAGGTACTAAACGATATCATATCCGCCATCGATAAAAGACAGTACTGTGCAGCCGTCTTCATCGACCTGGCCAAGGCTTTCGACTCTGTCAATCACCGTATTCTTATCGTCAGACTCAATAGCGTTGGTTTTTCTAATGATTGCCTCGCCTGGTTCACTAATTACTTTGCAGACAGAGTTCACTGTATCAAATTGGAGGGCATGTTGTCCGGACCTCTGGCAGTCTCAATGGGGGTACCACAGGGTTCAATTCTCGGGCCGACTCTTCTCTGTATATATCAATGATGTCGCTCTTGCTGCGGGCGATTTCCTGATCCACCTCTATGCAGACAAACCATTCTGTATACTTCTGGCCCTTCCTTGGACACTGTGCTAACTAACCTCCAAACGAGCTTCAATGCCATACAACACTCCTACCGTGGTCTCCAACTGCTCTTAAACACTAGTAAAACCAAATGCATGCTTTTCAACCGTTTGCTGCCCGCACCCGCCCGCCCGACTAGCATCACCACCCTGGACGGTTCCGACCTAGAATATGTGGACAACTATAAATACCTAGGTGTCTGGCTAGACTGTAAACTCTCCTTCCAGACTCATAATAAACATCTCCAATCCAAAATCAAATCTAGAATCGGCTTTCTATTTCGCAACAAAGCCTCCTTCACTCACGCCGCCAAACTTACCCTGGTAAAACTGACTATCCTACCGATCCTCGACTTCGGCGACTTCATCCACAAAATAGCTTCCAACACTACTCAGCAAACTGGATGCAGTCTATCACAGTGCCATCCATTTTGTTACCAAATCACCTTATACCACCCACCACTGCGACCTGTATGCTCTAGTCGGCCCTCGCTACATATTCGTTGCCAGACCCACTGGCTCCAGGTCATCTATAGGTCTATGCTAGGTAAAGCTCCGCCTTATCTCAGTTCACTGGTCACGATAACAACACCCACCTGTAGCACACGTTCCAGCAGATCTATCTCACTGATCATCCCCAAAGCCAACACCTCATTTGGCCACCTTTCCTTCCAGTTCCCTGCTGCCAGTGACTGGAACGAATTGCAAAAATCGCTGAAGTTTGAGACTTATTTCCCTCACCAACTTTAAACATCAACTATCTGAGCAGCTAACCGATCACTGCAACTGTACATAGTCCATCTGTAAATAACCCACCCAATCTACCTACCTCATCCCCATACTGTTTTTTATTTTATTTACTTTTCTCTTTTGCACACCAGTATCTCTACTTGCACATTATCATCTGCTCATTTATCACTCCAGTGTTAATCTGCTAAATTGTAACTATTCGTTCCTATGGCCTATTTATTGCCTACCCCCTCATGCCTTTTGCGCACACTGTATATAGACTTTATTTTTTTCTACTGTGTCATTGATTTGTTTGTTTACTCCATGTGTAACTCTGTGTTGTTGTCTGTGTCACACTGCTTTGCGTTATCTAGGCCATGTCGCAGTTGCAAATGAGAACTTGTTCTCGACTAGCCTACCTGGTTAAATAAAGGTAAAATAAAAAATAATAATTTTGACGTTTTTGCCGAGGAGATTTTAGTCGTGCAATTTTACATCCAACTAAAATGTTTGGTGCAGTATTTTTCATATTTTTTTGTTGTTGCATGAAAGAAGTGGTTTCTTATTCAATGACAACAGACTTTATTGAAGAATCCCTACTGTTGACCAATCACCGACGAAGAGGTGTAGACTTCGGCCCCGAACTACGGCTTGCCTCCAGAAAAGATATTGTGTGCCCGAACATCCCCCAAAAAAACTCACGTCTAAAATGTCGTCATAATATATGGACCAACTCGACCAACCGGTTGTGGGAAGCCTTTATAGGTGGAGTACACTGCAGAGGACATTGGTTGTAATTTGTGATGCATCCTCTTTGGAGCAGTTCTATTCTGTGTTTGGTTAGTGCCCTGTGTTGTGGCTGGGCTGTTGTGGCTCTCTTGCTGCTTTTCCACTGAAACAGTGTTAGACTAGTGTATACACCATTATGTTATGCTAGGGAAGTTGTTTCCATAGCTAGGGCTGACAGTGAGCAGAATCAACAACCTCTGCATAATCAAAACAATTGCTTTGTGAGAAGGCATTCACAGTTAGCCATTGTTATGTAAATTCAAGCTGACAAGTACCAGTGGCCTGGATTTTGCCCTAACTGAGAGCAGGTTCTCCGGAGCCATGGCCCAGAGAGAGACTGGTTCCGGCCCGCGATATAGAAACAGAAAGTCTGAGCCTTTTGGGTAAAACACCATGGTAAATCCTGAATGGAAATGCACCATTTAAGTGGAGTGTTTGGGGAGATGGGGGGCCAGGGGGGTGTAATTGATCTGGGACAGCAGCATGAGGGGGGTGGAGGGAAGATGAAGTAGGGGTTGGTTTTTAGATGGTAGGAAATGGTTCAAGTTCTTTTTGGTAATAATAGGCCTACAGAGTCGAGG
Source organism: Oncorhynchus clarkii lewisi (assembly GCF_045791955.1). Taxonomy (NCBI): domain Eukaryota; kingdom Metazoa; phylum Chordata; class Actinopteri; order Salmoniformes; family Salmonidae; genus Oncorhynchus; species Oncorhynchus clarkii. Next base: position 23,390,219 of record NC_092147.1, read on the forward strand.
GAAAGTATGTGTACCCTTTGGAATTTCCTGGATTTCTGCATAAATTGGTCATCAAATTGGATCTGATCTTAATCTAAGTCACAACAATAGACAAACATAGTGTGCTTAAACTAATAACACACAAATTATTGTATTTTTCTTGTCTATATTGAAAACATAATTTAAACATTTACAGTGTAGGTTGGAAAAAGTATCTGAACCCTTAGGCTAATGACTTCTCCAAAAGCTAATTGGAGTCAGGAGTCAGCTAACCTGGAGTCTAATCGATGAGATTGGAGATGTTAGAGTTGCCTTGCTCACAAAATGTGAGTTTTCTATTCACAAGAAGCATTGCCTGAAGAGATCTCAGAAGATTTAAGATTAAGAATTGTTGACTTGCATAAAGCTGGAAAGTGTTACAAAAGTATCTCTAAAAGCCTTGATGTTCATCAGTCCACGGTAAGACAAATTGTCTATAAATTGAGAAAGTTCAGCAAAGTTGCTACTCTCCCTAGGAGTGGCCGTCCTGCAAAGAGGACTGCAAGAGCACAGCGCAGAATGCTCAATGAGGTTAAGTATAATAGAGTGTCAGCTAAAGACTTACAGAAATCTCTGGAACATGCTGACATCTCTCGACGAGTCTACAATTCATAAAACACTAAAGAATGGTTTTCATGGGAGGACACCACGGAAGAAGCCACTTCCGTCCAAAATAAAACATTTCAGACTTGCAGCAGTTTGTAAAAGTGCACCTGGATGTTCCAAAATATTCTGTGGACAGATGAAACTACAGTTGAGTTGTTTGGAAGGAACACACAACACTGTGTGGAGAGAAAAGGGCACAGCACACAAACATCAAAACCTCATCCCAACTGTAAAGTATGGTGGAGGGAGCATCATGGTTTGGGGCTGCTTTGCTGCCTCAGGGCCTATCATCGACAGAAAAATGAATTCCCAAGTTTATCAAGACATTTTGCAGGGGAATGTTAGGCTGTCTGTCCGCCAATTGCGTCGCCCAACTTATGTTGAGCTTCAACAGGACAACGACCCAAAACACAGAAGTAAATCAACAGCAGAATGGCTTCAACAGAAGATGATATGCCTTCTAGAGTGGCCCAGTCAGAGTCCTGACCTCAACCTGATTTGAGATACTGTGGCATGACCTCAAGAGCAGTTCACACCAGACATCCCAAGAATATTGCTGAACTGAAACAGTTTTGTAAGGAGGAATGGTCCAAAATTCCTCCTGACCGTTGTGCTGGTCTGATCCGCCACTACAGAAAACATTTGGTTGAGGTTATTGCTGCCAAAGGACAGTCAACCAGTTATTAAATCCAAGGGTTCACATACTTTTCCCACCCTGCACTGTGAATTTTTACACGGTGTGTTCAATAAAGACATGAAAACGTATCATTTTTTGTGTTATTAGTTTAAGCAGACTTTGTCTATTGTTGTGACCTAGATGAATGAAGATCAGATCAAATTGTATGACTAATTTATGCAGAAATACAGTTATTTCCAATTTCACTTACTTTTTCTTGCCACTGTATAAAGGATAATAGATATATTATTTATCCACGTATCAGTGTTTGGTTATTCATTTGCTTTTCTCGCCAACATCAGCAAGCGGTCACACTCACCCTCAAACTAACAAAGGATGAGGAGGCTCTAGGCTAGTGACCAGAGCTGAAAGCTCTATGCCAGGATTCCAATAGAGTTAATATTTCATTTCTGAAAGTTTTTATTTTTAAGTATCCTGTATTTATTTATTTTTTCTAATCCAGTGAACTCTGATCCTAATTCTGTTCTCTGCAGTGTCTAACTAAACCCAAAACGCAGATGAATGTCCCAGGACCCAGACTCAGAACAGGGTCTCTCTCTATCTGGGTGTTATAGATCCATGTTGCATGCATGAGAGGCAGAGAGAAACAGATGATCCCCAATACCAGATTTCAAGGCCACAGTGTGGGGAGGGTGACTGGCTGTGTGTGACTGGCTTCCATTAGAATGCCTTTGTAACTGCTATCAGGCTCCAGGGCATGTCTTCTCTGCTTTAGCTGCACACTCCTGACCCTCTGTGGTCCCCCTCCATTCCCCTCAGAGAGATGTAGGAGATGCACTTACGTCCCACCCCCCTTCTGGTTTATGAGGGTGACCACCTCCAGCATGGGCGAGGGGCTGAGATGTGTTGATTTACCCAGCAGTTACAGTATGTCTGTTACCTCCTGGTTAAACGGTATGTTTAAAGAGCCAGGGATCCTGTAATCTAGTGCTGTTTGTCAGCCAGCGGTGAGCTGAGAAGTGTCTTGGTGCGGAAGAACTGCCCAGAGTCTGCACCTCAAAGAGCGGGTCTGTGTGAAGATTAATAAGAGAAACACTGGAATCTGAGGATTTCACAACTGTTCAGGACAACCTGACAATTATCCGGGATTCAGTCATCATAATTTGTGGTGGCAGATGATTTGGTTGTAAATGTAATGTAGTATTGTATGCAGAGATGAACACATACAACCCCACTCATCTAAACAGTCAGTCATTATCAGGCAGTATTGATGGAAGAGAGAGGGCCCCATGAACCTCCCCTCAAGTTTGTTTTATGTTGTGCTGTTACGATTTCCAATAAGTGATCCCCTTAACCCCAAGAACATGTCTTGGAGCAGTAGTATGGGTTGACTTGTGGTGGGGTGCCCCCTGCTGGGACCATGGTGGTAGTGCTGCTGTTGCTCAGCTGCTAGTGGGTTGGTCCTGCTGGAGCATGCCAGGCAACCTTCCCTTTACCCTCCCCTACCCCCTGAGCACTGGAGCAGTCTCTCCCCAGCACAGTTTGCCAGATGCCCACTCATTAATCACTGTAACATGTAAGTGTGTGTGTGTGTGTGTGTGAGATCTGTAAACTAATGGGTCATATAGTCAAACCGTCAACATGCCGAATGATTCTAATGTCAGGGTGGGAAGGAACATTGGGAAGAGAGACGATATGTTTTATTCCCTCGGACTACAAGCCTACTCTCTGGCAGATGCACTTTTGACCTTTCCCAGTGAGACACGGAATCAGCTTTGTATATCCTGTGCTGAAGTTCTTTGGGGCAGAGATTACCTTCAAACCTTAGACTGTGACTGTGTCACTACAGGGTGTGTATGATGTTAGTAAGTGTGTTGAAGTGTATGCATAGGCAAATGAAGGCTTAACTGTATGCTGAAACATGTTGGTTTTTCCTATGTTATTTTAGCTATGTTATTTTAGCTATGGTGTTGGTGGATTACATGGATTGACAATGTAACTGATGTCTGATCTCCTTAACTCCTCCCATAGGTGAGTCAGGATTGGGGAAATCCACGCTCATCAACTCCCTCTTCCTGACTGACCTGTACTCCAAGGATTACCCAGGGCCATCCCTACGGATCAAGAAGACTGTTCAGGTAGCCCACATCCCTCTCTCCTCGACCTCTCACCCCTGACCTAACCTACCTCTCATCCATGTTTGTCTCGCTTCAGGACTGGCACTACTCCCAAAAACCCTCCATTCTCTCTCTAGCTGGTTCCAACTCCCCCTGGGCTCAATCCTCCCTCCTCACCTCTCTAACCATCCCCCATATCCAAACACATGTGGGAGTTCAACACAACCAAAGGCCAGAGATCACACAGCAAACAAACCCAATTACCACTGGATGGTTATGGTGGCCAGGTCAGAGGCAGCGCACCCAGAGAACCAGCAGCCTTATATGGCCTTGATAAAAAGGAGATGGACAGGTGAAGAGGCTGCATCTGGAGGACCAGGGGAGGGGAGGGAGGGGTGTAGGCTAGTTAAGGGTGTTTGGGGAGGTTTGTGTGGTCTCGATTTAGAATGGGGACAAGGAGGGGAGGAGAGGGGAATAAGTTGGACTCAGGCGTGCTGGTCCCTCTTGGTGCCTGAAGGGGTCAGTAGGAGGTTAGGAATGTTCCCATGAAACTCAACACCCAGTCGTGACTTTCCCACCAAACACTAGACAGCCATCTGAGGCATCCTGTAATAACCTCCTGTCTTTATGACACATATGCAAAGGCACACACACACACAGGGGTGGTGCTTGATATTTGGGTTCATACTGAGAGCACTGATGTGTTGGGAGTTAGTAACCATGGCAGGCACGTGCACAGATCGGGGTCTACCTGTTCAGAGCACCTAGCCCTTTGCTCTACCACTCGCCAAGTGCCCTTTGTGGGTGGTGACATGTTTTATTTTTTTTGTTCTGAATCCAAGGTAAGTCGCCTTGACGTTGTCAAGTTCGCCACCCCCGGCTGTTGGTTGGTTGCACCTGTTGGTCTGCCCTGTACGGAGCTCGCACGCCCCCGGCTGTTGGTCTGCCCTGTACGGAGCTCGCACGCCCCCGGCTGTTGGTTGGTTGCACCTGTTGGTCTGCCCTGTACGGAGCTCGCACGCCCCCGGTATCCAAACACTCATGTCTTGAGAAGCAGTCACCGGTCAAGTGTGTGTTGTTAGCTACCTAGTTTAAATATCAACAGTACTGCCACAGCAGCTGCAGCATAACATTTTATTAACACTTGATAACACTTCGTTTACACGATCAACAGTATTGGGTCTGGTTGGCTGATGGCCTACCCACAGTAGAGAGACAGAGAGACCTAGAGAGGAGCAGCTGCATCCACGACCCTCCGACCCAACTCCATCCCTTCTTCAGTCAGGAGTTGCACGTGTGTGTCAGGGCAGCAGCAACACAGCTAGTCTAGACTCTAGCTAACCACCATACACTAAAATATCCACACAAGCCACTAGCTGGCCATATATCATGAGTTAGAAGATCATTAATAACATATTATGAAGTTATTTAAGAGCACTGAAGATAAATCTCAATCAGAAAGAAAAAGCTAGCTATAACTACGGGCTCCCGAGTGGCGCATCGGTCTAAGGCACTGCATCTCAGTACCTGGTTCGAATCCAGGCTGTATCACATCCGGCTGTGATTGGGAGTCCCATAGGGCGGCGCACAATTGGCCCAGCGTCGTCCGGGGTTGGCCCAGGGTAGGCCGTCATTGTAAATAAGAATTTGTTCTTAACTGACTTGCTTGATTAAATAAAAAAAAGTATTTAAAAAATAAATTAAAAAACAATAGCAGATTTACATCAATGATCAGCTCTATATCCAATGTCAATCATGTCTTTAGGAGGCACTAACTAGCTTGCTTACAATTTGAGATCAGTGAGTGTGTTGCCCTTTTTTCATTTTGAGCCCCTACCCCCTGAGTGATCTGTGCGTGGGCCTGAGCCATGGTAAGTTACAATCTCCTGAAATTAGAATCATATAGTCATATAAAGCTGCTCCAAAAAAAAATGTGTTTGTTTGTGAGCGAATGTTTGACTTCACTTTTGAATGTAGACAGAAATAAGCTGTTTTGCACATTTGTTGAGGCCTGAGATTCCTGGTTGTGTCTCAGGGGTCCCTGTGGTTCCTGCTGATGTGTTTGGTTCTCCATTGAGGAGTGTGTCCAGTGTTTAGGAATGGAGCTGTTTGGGTCGGCCAGATCCACAGTGTAAAAATGGAGGGGTAGACTTGGGGCAAGTGAGCTGTGTGATGTGGCCACTGAGGGGTAGACTGTGGAGGGGTAGACTTGGGGCAAGTGAGCTGTGTGATGTGGCCACTGAGGGGTAGACTGTGGAGGGGTAGACTTCGGGCAAGTGAGCTGTGTGATGTGGCCACTGAGGGGTAGACTTAAGGCAAGTGAGCTGTGTGATGTGGCCACTGAGGGGTAGACTGTGGAGGGGTAGACTTGGGGCAAGTGAGCTGTGTGATGGGGCCACTGAGGGGTAGACTTGGGGCAAGTGAGCTGTGTGATGTGGCCACTGAGGGGTAGACTTGGGGCAAGTGAGCTGTGTGATGTGGCCACTGAGGGGTAGACTTGGGGCAAGTGAGCTGTGTGATGTGGCCACTGAGGGGTAGACTTGGGGCAAGTGAGCTGTGTGATGTGGCCACTGAGGGGTAGACTTGGGGCAAGTGAGCTGTGTGATGTGGCCACTGAGGGGTAGAAACGGGAAGAGTATTTACATTCCAATAAATCTCTTAACAATCTGAGTTTGAGTTTGAGTGTATTTTTATTTTTACAGGGACAGTGCACATTAATCAACGTTTCAGTAAAAGTGCCGGTTTTAGCCAGCCGGCTAATTTTCAACCGCAGTCCCTGGGCAGGTTATTAAAAAAAATTACAATATAGACAATAGCAGCATAGAACAAGCAAGACATAGCAACATAGGACAAGCAAGACAGCATACAGAGCAACATAGGACAAGCAAGACGTAGCATACAGACAGAGCAACATAAATCAAAAAGCAGCAAGACAAAATTCATAAAAGCAACAAAGTGTTTCCACACCTCACAAGCTACAGACAACAGACAACACATCTCTTATGTTTGTCAAATGGTCACATTCTGTCTATTCAGATTTCACTGAACTGATGGGTGTGTGTTTTGGGGGTTTTCTTCCTTTGTTTTTTATTCACTGAAGTTGATTTTTAAGCAGATATATACACACACACACACACACACACACACACACACACACACACACAATCAAACACTTACACAAGTGTTTTGAATGCTTGATATATGCCCAGCTTTTTGAGTGTTTAGAGAGACTGAAAGGGATCAACCCAAAATAACTACCCTTGTGAAACGAAAGTATGCAGCCAAACAGAGAGCCGCTGACACTAACAGCAGCAGGGAGAGAATGATATATTCTTCTCTTAAACTGAGAAGAACAAAAAAATCAACCAACCCTACATCACTGAGTCCCAGCTGCCACTCTGATCAAGAGAACGTGATGACACTATTGATGAACTGTGGTGTGTGGAGGCGCTGAGGGATAACATGGGAACTATGGAGTGCCGTTTTAGAGAAACTGTGTTGCTGTTTTACAGGTGGAGCAGTCCAAGGTTCTGGTGAAGGAAGGGGGTGTCCAACTCACTCTCACCATCGTCGATACACCAGGGTTCGGAGATGCAGTGGATAATAGTAACTGGTGAGTATTGGGAGTAATTGTGAGCATGTATGAATGACATAGTTTGTATGTTGTGTAGGAGTGAATATATGCTCTCTGAGTCAATGAGAGCCTACATGTAGAGTAAACAACATTTTCCTATTTTCTCTCTCTCCTTAATCATCCCCTCTCAGCTGGCAGCCTGTCATTAACTACATTGACAGTAAGTGTGAGGACTTCCTGAATGCGGAGTCCAGGGTGAACCGAAGACTGATGCCAGACAACAGGGTTCACTGCTGCCTGTACTTCATCGCCCCCTCTGGCCATGGGTGAGTACTGACACTGACAGGTCTTGTAGGGACAGGCCCTTTGTCATGGACCAGTAGTACAATGATGCCGTAGAACATACAGTATGTATGATGCCTATGCTACCCACCTTGTCTCATAAAGAGACTCGTATGAGCTGAAGCACACTTGGTATACAGTATGTGTACTGGATAACATGGACCATAGAAATTCTAGATTTAAAAACATTCCCTCTATATAATAAAATATGCCATTTAACATTTATCCAAAGTGACTTAGTCATGGGTGCATTGATTTTACGTATGGGTGGTCCTGGGAATCGAACCCACTACTCTGGCATTGTAAGCGCCAAAGCCATGCTCTACCAACTGAGCTACAGAGGACCACTTCCCTGTGCTGCTTCTGAGTTAGAGTACCCACGTATTTGTATGTGTATTACACTCATTGTTATATAAGCCATGATGCTATTGCTTCTATATGCTTTTGATCGTGTGCCTTTGCCTTTATCTATGCTTCTCTGCCTGCCTATGTATGTGAGGCTGAATGTGAACATGAGTGGATTGGATTGTAGGCGTAGCCATGGGTTCACATATGTGAGTGGGAAGTGAGAGAGAGATGTAGGCTGCCAATGTTGTGACCCACAAGGTTGCATAACACCCACTAGACTGAGCGTGCTCTGTGGAAGATGAACGTTCTCACTATCACTGAGCTAGCTAATCAGGAGGCAGCAGCTCGCTGAGGAGCTCCAGAGCTCAAAATCCCTGGGAACGGGAGGTTTTAGTTTCAGCCTAGAAAATTGCCTCAATAGCAACTCAGCTAGGTCCACAATTTGTATCATAGCACACCCTATCCAACCTCACACCTTTTAACAAACCATGATTGCTGTAATTATATGCAGCCATAAGGAGACACATGGTTGCTGTAATTCTATAAGACCCACACAAGGTGATGTATTAAGAGATCAGAGGTCATGTCAGCCCTTGCCTCTGACCCCCCTGCTCCTGATAATTTGGAGAGAAATTCAGAACATGATATTTAATCTTTGTCAGGTCTGTCTCTGTCTCTCTCCCCACACTTCATAAGCCTCCTTTATTCATGTGACCTGTAAACAGCTGGACTGTTGCTCTGTATCTCTACATTCATGGAATACTCAGCACCCCCCCCCCACCCCACCCACCCACCCTTACTGCTCTGCCCCCTCCAGGCCTTCCCTCCGGTCCCTGGACAGAACTCACTCTGTCAGGCCACTGAGAAGAATAGCCCCTTTGTCCACCTACTCCCTCACCAGCCAGAGTGAGAACAAAGAGAATCCCTCATGAGCCCACCATGACATAATTATTAGTGGTCGCTGACTGTAAAAAAGAAAATACAGAAAAATAAGTCAGTCACTGTTTCTTTGTACCCCCACTGTGTTTTCATGCCCGTGACCTTCTACCGGTGACATAATGAACTGCATCAGTTTGAGCATAAAGTGTGATATGTCGGAAACTCTGAAATGTCCGACTTGCTAACCTAGGCGGAAGAGTCAGATCCTGAGTTTCCCAATTGGGAGGTGTCAAAATCAACCAAAATAAAGCTCTACGCAAATAACTTGCGTACACTTTAACGCAGAGGTTCTGAATTCCCGACATGGTGTGAATGCGGCATAACTGCAGAGAATTATTCAGGACGATGTCACATCAAAGCATTGATCAGCCTTCCCTGCCTGCCTGTGTTTGTCTGACTGGATGACTGTAACTGTACGATTGTGCAACAATAGAAACTCAGAATAGATTTTTTCAATGTGTGAATTCCTCTTTAGGCTAAAGCCCCTGGACATTGAGTTTATGAAGCGTCTCCATGACAAGGTCAACGTGATCCCTCTCATCGCCAAGGCAGACACCCTGACACCTGAGGAATGCCAGCTATTCAAGAAACAGGTGTGGGTGTGGGTGTGTGGTAATTATTTGTGTTAGCACAAACCCATTGTGTGTACCGGTATGTGTGTGGCAATAACTCATGTCATTTTTACCTTCAACTCATCCTCAGATCATGAAGGAAATCCAAGAACACAAGATCCAGATCTACGAGTTTCCTGACATAGAGGACGATGAGGACAGCAAGCTTATCCGGAAGATCAAGGTAGTGTGCAAAGAGAGTGAGAGAGACGGATAGTCAACCTGTATCAGTTCACACTAGTCCCTATCTGACCAGTTTGGTTATCTAATATATTGTGGATACTGTACAGGCTCACTGATTAACTGACGCTGGTCCCTCTGTCCCTGTGTGGCAGGAGCGGATGCCTCTGGCAGTGGTTGGCAGCAATGTGGTGATCGAAGTAAACGGCAAGAAGGTCAGAGGTCGTCAGTACCCCTGGGGCGTGGCAGAAGGTAGGTTCAGCATGTTCCAGGCTGGGTTCTCTGTTCTCTAGCTCAGATGAGACGAGATATTGGCATGAAGTTGTTGAGGGTTGTACTGCTCTTTATTAATGTCACTCACTGTGCCATGCTTGAGGACGGAGTACAGGAGTGTGGAGATCCAGTGTAGGGAGGCTGCATGGTCTTCCCCCCCCGATAGTGTGTCTGACAGGGATTCTGGAAAAGGGGGACAGAGATCTAATAGGGTGTCATGGTCCCCCTGACAGTAAACACTGTACTGTACCGCCCACTGACATCAGAGGGAAAGACTGTCACCCTGTTTTTTTCATCATTGGCCACAATGGATCGTTGTTGTTGTTCTCCACTTGATTTTCTTTTGTTTTAGTCCCCTAAAATATTACTTTTTTTTCATTTTCAAGTGTTGCTCTGAGGTTGACCGTTTATCAGTCTTTCACTTTTTCATTCTTTCTTTTCTCTTTTTCCTTTCCATCTATTCTTTTCCATGACTGACAGAGGGCATTTTTGGTAAACAAAACCATCTCTCACTTTTTCTACTACTCTCCCTCAGGCCTTCCTCCCCTCTTCACCGTTAGGTTGCTGTGACATTAGGTTGATGGTCAGAAAGGCTGTTCAGTGCTGACGCTACTCCTAGAATAAAGCAAAATCACCCTCTAACTTATGTTTATAGGGGCCTAATTATCTTATCTGTTTTTGTCATCATTTGGTCACTCATGAACACTCATACAATAATAGACATGTTAAGAGATAAAGGCACATTTGCACAAACTTATTGTATACATAATGTCAATGTATACACATTTTGCATGCATGCTCTACAAACATTCGCTCACGTATATAGCTACACACTCTTGCTCTAAATCCTGGTGCCATGATGCTGTTTGCTGGCACTCCATACCTGTAGTTGCACTCTGTGTCCACAGGGGATCACTCACACTAGTACACTGAATCAAAAATATAAACTCAACATGCAACAAGTTCAAAGATTTTACTGAGTTGCAGTTCATAGAGGGAAATCAGTCAATTGAAATAATAATTATAATAATTAGGCCCTAATCTATGCATTTCACATGACTGGGCAGGGGAGCAGCCATGGGTGGGCCTGGGAGGGCGTAGGGCGCTTTGGACCCTTACCCAGCCAATCACAATTAGTTTTATCTCCACAAGGGCTTTATTACAGACAGAAATACTACTCAGCACCCCTATCCCCCTCCTCAGACGATCCGGCAGGTGAAGATGACTCCCGAGTGGCGCAGCAGTCTAAGGCACTGCATCTCAGTGCAAAAGGCGTCACTACAGTCTCTGGTTCGAATCCAGACTGTTTCATATCCGGCTGTGATTGGGAGTCCCATAGAGGGCGGCGCACAATTGGCCCAGCGTCGTCTGGGTTTGGCCGGGGTAGGCCGTCATTGAAAATAAGAATTTGTTCTTGACTGACTTGCCTAGTTAAATAAAGGTACAAAAAATAAATAAAAAGATGCTGGATGTGGAGGTCCTGTGCTGACGTGGTTTACAAGTGGTTTACAGTGTGAGGCCGGTTGGATGTACTGCCAAATTCTCTAAAACGATGTTGGAGGTAGCTTGTGGTATAGAATTGAACATTTAAATTCTCTGGCAACAGCTCTGGTGGACATTCCTGCAGTCAGCATGCCAATTGCACGCTCCCTCAACTTGAGACATCTGTGGCGTTGTGTGACACAACTGCACATTTTTGTGGCATTTTATTATCCCAAGCACAAGGTTCAACTATGTAATGAACGTGTTGTTTAATCAGCTTCTTGATATGCCACACCTATCAGGTGGATGGAACATCTTGGAAAAGGAGAAATTCTCACTAAAAAGGATGTAAACAAATTTGTGCTTTCAATTTGAGAGAAATAAGCTTTTTGTGTGTATGAAACATTTCTGGTATCTTTTATTTCAGCTCATGAAACATGAGACCAACCCTTTACATGTTGCGTTCATATTTTTGTTCAGTATACATTGCATATTGATGCATAGAGCATTTTACAATAAGTACCTGGTCATGAGCTAAGACATTTTTTACTGCTCTTGGCTCATTCAATGGAAACATCCATGCATGTATCATAACCTAACAAACATTCGTAGCTAAAGCACTCTGGCTTAAAACTCCAGATGGGCAGCTGACCTCTTGCTCGCGATATTTCTGTTGTTTTAATGTCAGAGCACTGAAAACAGTGAGGGGGCAACAACCATTCAGTCCAGCATACATCAGGAGTTTTCAGCCAATCGGCCGAGGGTGTATCTCTCCATCAGCGCTACAACCCTGCTTTGTTGTGTCCCTATCACCCTTTGAACCCAACCCTCCTCCACTCCCGCCCCATCACTGAGGCTGGCCTGCCCTGCCAGCCATCATACCCCCTCATGTAACCCCTGGTTCAGTAGACAGTCAGGGTGGACAGACACGGGTTATGGGGGTCACCTAGGCTCCTGTGTGCCCTCCCTTCATCAAAGTCACTCAGGTAGGTGACATCTGGGGATTGGTTGGCAGATGGGGCTCTATGCATGCTCCTCATGGTAAGGTGTCCTCCTGAGATCCACAGCTGACAGTGGGATGCATATTAGGTTTAGCCCTAGAGGAGGTGGGGCCTGGGGAGAGGAGCCATGTTTTGATCAGGAAAGAGGAGGAATCCACATCCTCAGCAGCAGCACAGCGTCTCTGCAGTCCTTTTCCAGAATCCCATGTGATCTTCTAACCGTGTGTTTGTCTGAGCAGAGAGACTGTATCTAATCAGCTGAAATGAATGGCTTAGGGCAGTAGTCTATCTGACTGTTGTTGTTTACTCCATGTATACTACTGAATGTCTGTCTGAACAGTGGTCCAGTGAGATGTCCTGTCTCTGTGTTAGCAAGCAGTGATAGGTTTGACGGTGTCTGTGTGTAAACTAAATAATGTGTCTGCTCAGTGAACAGTCTAACTGACTGAGCATGGCTCCTTTTGGCTCATGCATTTGTGTGTTGACTGTGTCTGTCTGTGTTTGACTATCTAACGGTCTCATCAGCTAATAGGCTGTGATTAGATTGTACACTTGACTAGCTGAGTGACCCAGTGCTTTTTGGCTCCAGAAGTAGAGATTGTCCCGTTTGATCCGAGAGCTTTTGCAATGTCGTTAGACACCAATTATTATTGGGAACTCCGTGAAGTGGTGTGTATTCTACCAGTAGACACAGTAATGATGAGATTAATCTCAAAAGGTCTCTGACATCTCTCTCTCTCTTCCTGTTTCAGTGGAGAACGGGGAGCACTGTGACTTTACTGTCTTACGGAACATGCTGATCAGGTGAGAGACAGAGGATGCATGCCAAAGTGATTTATACCGCAGCATTTACAGTATGTACAGTGATATCGTTAGAATTAGCGATATCGTTATTTGAGATAACATTAGCAATTCCCTCCTGTAGGACCCATATGCAAGATCTGAAGGATGTGACTAACAACGTCCACTATGAGAACTACCGCAGCAGGAAGCTTGCTGCCGTCACCTGCAATGGAGGAGTGGACACCAGCAAGACCAAGAACCAAATGACCAGGTAGGAGAGAGACCCTAATCATCAGAGGAAATGCCACAGATCTGATATGTTGAATAGTATTCAGACAGTAATAATCTAAATGATGTTAAGAGAACAAATAGCAATATCATTCATTTGCTATGAAGCTTATTTCATAGATGAACCTTTGGTTTGATACTTTAAGGTATTGTCATACTGTTGTTAAGTGACAGTTGACAAGACTATATTAGATGCGATTAATGAATCACTGGTCACTGTTAGTGATGCTTGTTGTCTTGTCTCTCACCTTTGACCTGTAGGAGCCCCCTGGCCCAGATGGAGGAGGAGCGGAGGGAACACGTCATGAAGATGAAGAAGATGGAGACTGAGATGGAGCAGGTGTTTGAGATGAAAGTCAAGGAGAAGAAACAGAAACTGAAGGACTCTGAGGCCGAGGTGTGTGTGTGTGTGTGTGTGTGTGTGTGTGTGTGTGTGTGTGTGTGTGTGTGTGTGTGTGTGTGTGTGTGTGTGTGTGTGTGTGTGTGTGTGTGTGTGTGTGTGTGTGTGTGTGTGTGTGTGTGTGTGTGTGTGTGTGTGTGTGTGTGTGTGAGAACCAATGGGGACAGGAGAGGTAGAGAGTGTTTGTCCGTGTGGGGGTGTATTTGGGTCTTAGTAAGTCTTTGCCACCCTTCCCTTCTCAGCTGGAGCGACGCCACGAGCAGATGAAAAAGAACTTGGAGGCTCAGTATAAGGAACTGGAGGAGAAGAAGCGTCACCATGAGGAAGAGAAGTCAAACTGGGAGGCACAGCAACGTATACTGGAGCAGCAGAAACTTGACGCTTCTAAGTGAGTGTCTGACACATTTACTCATCCTTGCTCTCTTTCTCTCAGACAAACATATAGTATGCTTTATCTATTTCTCAATGTAATGCAATGCTGAAATGTGACATTTCCTTTTGTCTCTTTTTACAGGACCATGGAAAAGAACAAAAAGAAAGGAAAAATATTTTAAGAGTTGAACCTATTCCTCCAATGAAATATTACAAACTTGTTTTTACATCCTTTTAGATAGTCACACGATCTGTAACCCGCAAACCACACCACACACACACACCCATATTGTACTATAGTAGACATTCCATACCAACATTCCAAATGTATGTTTCTCTTGCAGTACATGTCAGACATGGACCTCACACATCACTAACTCACTCTCATACAGTACATACAACACACCCCAATTACTCACTCTCATACAGTACATACAACACACCCCAATTACTCACTCTCATACAGTACATACAACACACCCCAATTACTCACTCTCATACAGTACATACAACACACCCCAATTACTCACTCTCATACAGTACATACAACACACCCCAATTACTCACTCTCATACAGTACATACAACACACCCCAATTACTCACTCTCATACAGTACATACAACACACCCCAATTACTCACTCTCATACAGTACATACAACACACCCCAATTACTCACTCTCATACAGTACATACAACACACCCCAATTACTCACTCTCATACAGTACATACAACACACCCCAATTACTCACTCTCATACAGTACATACAACACACACACAGCCACATCGCTCTCTTGGAGTCTCTGCCAAAACCTTAACCTTTTATGTGGGAATGCATGTGAATGTGAAAGTCAATGCCTATTCTTGACATGGAGGAAATTATGTCCCTCTGATCTGAGTTTTACACATGGCAGGCACCATGCATAGTCATCCTTTACACAAGTGTACTACAGACTGTTTTCTAGATGCTGCTCTGGCCACTGAACTCGCCTGTTTCTTCCAGTAGAGGCAGCTCAAGTCTTAGACTATTCGCAAGCACACTCCATTGTGACATGTGTAATCATATACAGTCTGAAATTCCCCGAACACCTGGTGCATGTTAAACACCACACTTAGGAGTGTGTGTCCAGGGGAGGGACAATGTAGGTGGTCATTAAGGGTTTGAGTCAGGTCGGAGAGTATAAGAACAAAGGAAAATAATTGTGTGGAATGATGACAGTGAAAAGCAAAGTCAAGATGAATAAGCCAGGTTCAGGAAAAGGGATGACCTATCTCAAATGTGTGTGTGTGTGTGTGTGTGTGTGTGTGTATAACTGTAAACTATGTGTTTGAGGTCCTAGATAATGCCTGATAATGCAATCAGAACCATGCCTCCGATTTTTACTAATAGAACACACATGTAACGTTAACAGGAACATTGTCAGTGTTATAGCAACATTATCTGGATACTGAAGTAGATAATAATTTCCTTATTATATAGATGATATTACACAAATCGCATGGGTGTCTAAAACAATGATAACCGTGACAATGTTTTATGTGAAGTGATGGATTTTGTGGAAGCCCTGAACCTAAAGCCCTATCTATCCCTTGTCCTCTCTCTCCCCGTCTCGTCCTCTCTCTCCCCGTCTCGTCCTCTCTCTCCCCGTCTCATCCTCTCTCTCCCCGTCTCTCCCCGTCTCGTCCTCTCTCTCCCCGTCTCGTCCTCTCTCTCCCCGTCTCGTCCTCTCTCTCCCCGTCTCGTCCTCTCTCTCCCCGTCTCGTCCTCTCTCTCCCCGTCTCGTCCTCTCTCTCCCCGTCTCGTCCTCTGTTCTAAGGACTGTGCTGAAAGCTCTATATGCATGGGTTTGTCCCAAACGCGTGGTGAGACTAACACTAAGCCACACTGTGTGACACCTCAAAACCCTTACCTCTCTGAGGATCGTCAAGTTTTATTTTAATATATAATGTATGGTTGGAGAACTAAGATTTCTTAAACCAAGTAGGATCATTACAGTAAGTGGTTCATAAGCCAATATTTTAGCCTAGTCTTGATTTTACAAACCTGTAGAATCTTAAGAGATGCATCGAAGCCATGCAAAAGGGACAGACGCAGACAACACACATCTAGTATCTAACCCCTGTACTTCTTCTCTGGTTTACATTCATAACGGAAATGACTCAATTGTTATATAATTCACAACTGAACACAAACTCAAAATCACTGTGAATTAACAGAAGACAACCTTTGACCCAACCTACACTGGTCAGTAAAAGGCTCAGTTGAGCGAAGTTCTGAAACAAACTTTTTTTAAATAGTACTTTAACCAATCCCTTATAGAAACCCCTTAAAAGGTAGTCCTAACTTTAGGAGGAGTTTGTTTTTTTGTATTGTTTTTATATGTACACTTTTCAGCTTTATTTGGTTCTTCCTTTTATCATCTGTTCTCTATCTAACTGTACATTATTATATTAAAGATGAGACTTATGTTTAAGTCAAATGTTCTCATTTTATTTAAGCAGTGGATTCTCACAGTATTCACATAAACAAAAAGGTGTGTACATCCTAACACTCCTTCCCCAATTCCATATGTCGCAAAATAGTAATTGCTGCATTCTAAGTGATAAACATGTCACTTAGAATGCATTGCTTGCATGTTGATGACGATATAGTCTTGTGAGGCTTGAGTCATGATGAGGAGGTTATCAAGGGTGACTGGAACCCTCAATGCCGCTACTTGTGGCCACAGCTGCTGGCTGCTTGACCCGGTTGAAGGCTTTCTGTACCCACGGCACACTTGACTGGAAGCAAATCACTCTGCCCTCAACAGTTCTGACCCTGTTGTAGAGGGATAATGGTACAAAGGAGAAACATCAGGCGGGTTCTATTGCTTGTATGATTGTTGCAAGTCAGTGAAAGTCAGCAGTTCTTCTGTCTTCCATAACTGAGACAATGCTAGGGCCTCAAACTAAGCAGTTGTCCTTTTGGACTGTGGCATCAGAGGAAGAGGAACAAACACTTACACAAATGCTGGTCGGGGGCATCCACTGTGAGTCTTCTGGATGGAGTCGATCTTCTTGGGGGGCACTCTCATTTTGGAGAAGCTGAAACAGCAGCTGTCAGGTGATGACTCCAGTCCAAGAGCTGTGGGGGAATAAGATGTCAATTAGAACATCCTTCGGTTACTATTTCCTAGCATAAGCCATAAGGCAACCGACCCAAGATAAGTATGACAAGCTCTTTACAGGTATATAATCAAAATCATGAAAGGAGTCACCTAGCCAAGTTATAAAAGGGCACGTAAGCACACATTGGTTACAATCCTCATGAAAACTTAATGAACTTACGGATAGCATAGGACTGGGATAGTGTAAGCAGCAATAACCCAAGAGCCAAGCAGGTAGTCTTCATGATGATTTGAGATGCTGAAAGTCTGGCGTTTGACCTGTCTTTGTTTTGGTTCCTCTGTAGTCTGAGTCCATAAGGGTTGCATCTCCTCATATAAATACTGTCAAGAT
This sequence comes from Oncorhynchus clarkii lewisi, assembly GCF_045791955.1. Classification (NCBI taxonomy): domain Eukaryota; kingdom Metazoa; phylum Chordata; class Actinopteri; order Salmoniformes; family Salmonidae; genus Oncorhynchus; species Oncorhynchus clarkii. Next base: position 23,407,689 of record NC_092147.1, read on the forward strand.
GTATGATGGAACTTCCAGAGTTATATTAATATTTCCTAGAAGAGAATGACATTATGATGTCCAATTTCCATACACCCCCATAGCCTGCCAACCACTACCATATCTATCATCTTTATATTCTACTTCCTTGTCACTTCCTTTTTGAGAGTTGGGACTGTAAACATGAGGCGATGAAGATAAGATTAAATGCAGTGCCACCACAGTTCTTGCAAATTATCTCTAGCAAACTTTGTCACCGGAAAGCGAATGACAAATCATCACAAAAAGTGGATGAAGCCGTAATGGGTCACACTGTATCAGCTATTTGAAGCTATGCATTCATCAACCAACATTAATTTAACAGTCTTCGAAGAAGCTGAACGTTCTGTTGTCCTCTTCCATTATTTAGTTGTAATAGGTCAAAAATGACTATACAATTATGATCACCACAAGCCTTAATAACAAACAATATTAAGATGTACAGTGCATTCGGAAAGTATTCAGATCCCTTGACTTCTTCCACATTTTGTTACGTTACAACCTTTTCTAAAATGGATTCAATTGTTTTTTTCCATTATCAATCTACACACAATACCCCATAATTACAAAGCAAAAGCAATGTTTTAGACAGTTTTGCAACAAACAAAATAAATTACTGAAATATCACATTTACATAAGTATTCAGACCCTTTACTCAGTACTTTGTTAAAGCACCTTTGGCAGCAATTACAGCCTTGAGTCTTTGTGGGTATGATACTACAAGGTTGGCATGCCTATATTTGGGGAGTTTCTCACATTCTCTGTAGATCCTCTCAAGCTCTGTCAGGTTGAATGGGGAGTGTCGCTGCACAGCAATTTTCAGCTCTCTCCAGAGATGTTCGATCAGGTTCATGTCTGGGCTCTGGCTCGGCCACTCAAGGACATTCAGATACTTGTCGAAGCCACTCCTGTGTTGTCTTGACTGTGTGCTTAGGGTTGTTGTCCTGTTGGAAGGTACTTTGCTCCGTTCATCTTTCCCTCAATCCTGACTAGTCTCCCACTTCCTGCTGCTGAAAAACATCCCCACAGCATGAGGCTGCCACCACAATGCTTCACCGTAGGGATGGTGCCAGGTTTCCTCCAGAAGTGACGCTTGGAATTCAGGCCAAAGTCTTGGTTTCATCAGACCAGAGAATCTTGTTTCTCATGGTCTGAGAGTCCTTTAGATGCCTTTTGGCAAACTCCAAGTGGGTTGTCATGTGCCTTTTACTGAGAAGTGGCTTCCATCTGGCCACACTACCATTAAGGCCTGATTGGTGGAGTGCTGCAGAGATAGTTGTCCTTCAGAAAGGTTCTTCCATCTCCACAGAGGAACTCTGGAGCTCTGTCAGAGTGACCATCGGGTTCTTGGTCACCTCCCTGACCAAGGCCCTTCTCCCCCGATTGCTCAGTTTGGCCTGGCGGGCCAGCTCTAGGAAGAGTCTTGGTGGTTCCAAACTTCAACCATTTAAAAATGATGGAGGCCACTGTGTTGTTGGGGACCTTCAATGCTGCAGAAATGTTTTGGTACCCTTCCCCAGATCTGTGCCTCGACACAATCCTGTCTTGGAGCTCTACGGAGAATTCCTTTGACCTCATGATCTGGTATTTGGTCTGACATACACTGTCAACTGTGGGACCTTATATAGCCAGGTGTGTGCCTTTCCACATCATATCTAATCAATTGAATTTACCACAGGGGGTCTTCAATCAAGTTGTAGAAACATCTAAAGGATGATCAATGGAAACAGGATGCAACTGAGCTCAATTTTGAGAATCAAAGCAAAAGGTCTAAATACTTATGTAGATAATGTATTTATGTTTTTTATTTGTAATAAAGTGCAACAAAAATCTAAACTGTTTTTGCTTTATTATGGGGTATTGTGTGTAGATTGATGAGAAAAAAAGATATTTCATCTATTTTAGATTAGGGCTGTAAAGTAACAAAATGTGGAAAAAGTAACGGGGTCTGAATACTTTCTGAATGCACTGTATATATGCATGCTAGGTCTACTGTATGACCATTTTCATTTGGTCAAATGATACCCATGACATCAGGAAACCCCCAAGCATTTTCTATTTAAGATCATTCTTTTCAAATGCGTGTGAAAAGGAAGTGTTGGGGAAGCTACTCTGAAAATATAGTTATATACAGTGCATTCGGAAAGTACTCAGACCCCTGACTTTTTCCACATTTTGGTATGTTTCAGCCTTATTCTAAAATGTATTAAATCATATTTCTTCTCATCCATATACACACAATAACCCATAATGACAAAGGGAAAACAGGTTTTTAGAAATGTTTGCAAAAAATAAATAAACAGAAATACCTTATTTACATACGTATACAGACCTTTTGCTATGAAACTCAAATTTGAGCTCAGGTGCATTCTGTTAACATTGATCATCCTTTAGATGTTTCTACAACTTGATTGAAGACCCCCTGTGGTAAATTCAATTGATTGGATATGATTTGGAAAGGCACACGCCTGTCTATATAAGGTCCCACAGTTGACAGTGCATGTCAGACCAAAAACCACGCCATGAGGTCAAAGCAATTGTCCTTAGTGCTTGGAGACAGGATTGTGTCAAGGCACAGATCTGGGGAAGGGTACCAAAAACAATTCTGCAGCATTAAAGGTCCCCATGAAGACAGTGCCCTCCATCATTCTTAAATGGTTGAAGTTTGGAACCACCAAGACTCTTCCTAGAGCTGGCCGCCAGGCCAAACTGAGCAATCGTGGAGAAGGACCTTGGTCAGGGAGGTGACCAAGAAACCAATGGTCACTCTGCCAGAGCTCCAGAGTTTCAGAAGGACAACCATCTCTGCAGCACTCTACCAATCAGGCCTTTATGGTAGAGTGGCCAGACAGAAGCCACTCCTCAGTAAAAGGCACATGTCAGCCCACTTGGAGTTTTCCATGAGAAACAAGATTCTCTGGTCTGATGAAACCAAGATTTAACTCTTTGGTCTGAATGCCAAGCATCACGTTTGGAGGAAAACTGGCACCATCCCTAAGGTGAAGCATGATGCTGTGGCGATTATTTTCAGTGGCAGGGACTGAGCGACTAGTCATGGTTGAAGGAAAGATGACCGGAGCAAAGTACAGAGACATCCTTGATGAGAACCTGCTCCAGAGCACTCAGGACCTCATACTGGGGCGAAGGTTCACCCCCCCAACAGGACAACAAAGGAGTGGCTTCGGGACAAGTCCCCAAATGTCTTTGAATGGCCCAGCCTGATCCCGGACTTGAACCCGATCGAACATCTCTGGGGAGAGCTGAAAATAGCAGTGCAGTGACGCTCCCCATCCAACCCGACAGAGCTTGAGAGGATCTGCAGAGAAGAATGGGAGAAACTCCCCAAATACAAGTGTGCCAAGCTTGTACCGTCATACCCAAGAAGACACGAGGCTGTAATCACTGCCAAAGGAGCTTCAACAAAGTACTGAGTAGTACTTTCTGAATGCACTGTATATATATTGCTACCAATTACTTCACACTGGAAAAAGTTAAGCTACACTTAAGCTAGCCCTACAAAAAATATAGTTTACTCAACTAAACTTACTTTGAAAAAGTAGTTCACTACCTACAAACTACTTTGTGAAAAATTATCATATGTAAATGTGAAATGTAAAATGTAGTAACAGGACACTTTGGGGTCATATAATAACAGAATGTGTAATTTATCCTATTAAACACACAATGTTTCAAGTGAGACCGCTACATGGCAAAAAAGTAATTAACTACTGAAAACACTATCCATATTTGAATTTACTTAAACTACCACCAAGCTACTGCAAAATTTTGTTAAATTACTAGTTGAACTACATATAGTTCACTACTCCCCAACACTGTGAAAATGTCAGTGTAGGACGCTGTTGCAGAAGTCTGTGGTGTGGAGCTGTCTGTGACAAGTGGAGATTGTACAGACAACAGATCTTATCAGATATTTTTTACACACATACATACAGTAGCATTTTCATAACAGGCTGACTCCCACACACAACTGCAACCCCTCATTTTCAACCCTCACCAATTTCCACAGACAGTTAATCATTGGTATTCTGCAATAATGCTAATGAGATTACTTCAGACCTCGCATGTATGTTCAATCAATGTTAAATGAATGTAGAATGTGTTTGGGATTTGTTGTCCCCCACAATTAAATCAGGGAGGGGACTGTGGATCTGTCTCCGTCCATACACATTCTCATTCTTATTTTAGTCAAATCTGATATCTCAGCCAGCGCTGGCCCAATTTTGAAGACACTTCTGTGAAATGTGTCTTGCCATAGAGATCCGGCATTTACTAAATGACACTGATTGGCCAGATGGTGGAGGTATGACAAGAGATAGGAAAAAGCTAACTTTGAATGTCACACCCCTCACCCCGTTTGACCTAAAGTATGAATCAGTCAAGGATATTCGTAGTGTAACACAATTTGGTACACGTTGCAAATACTGTTAAGACTCAACACATGCAAGAACATTCATATCGACCACGGTGGCGCTTTGACGGGCACATGTTTATATCTTGATTTGTATTTGTGTTTGTTATGGATCCCCATTAGCTGCTGCCAATGCAGCAGCTACTCTTCCTGGGGTCCAGCAAAATTAAGGCAGTTTATACAATTGTAAAAACATTACAATACATTCACAACACACTGTGTGCCCTCAGGCCCCTACTCCACCACTACCACATATATACAATACAAAATCTATGTGTACGTGTGTGTATGCTATCGTGTGTATGCATGTGTCTGTGCCTCTGTTTGTATAGCTTCCCAGTCCCGCTGTTCCATAAGGTGTTTTTTTTATCTGTTTTTTAAATCAAATTTTACTGCTTGCATGAGTTACTTGATGGGGAATAGAGTTCCCTGTAGTCATGGCTCTGTGTAGTACTGTGCGCCTTCCATAGTCTGTTTTGGACTTGGGGACTATGAAGAGATCTCTTCTGGCATGTCTTGTGGGGTATGCATGGGTGTCCGAGCTGTGCCCCAGTAGTTCAAAAAGACAGCTTGGTGCATTCAACATGTCAATACCTCTCATAAATAGAAGCAGTGATGAAGTCAATCTCTCCTCCACTTTGAGCCAGGAGAGCTTGACATGCATATTATTAATATTAGCTCTCTGTGTTCATCTAAGGGCCAGCTGTGCTGCCCTGTTCTGAACCAATTACAATTTTCCGAAGTCCTTCTTTGTGGCACCTGACAACACTACTGAACAGTAGTCCAGCTGCGACAAAACTAGAGCCTGTAGGACCAGCCTTGTTGACAATATTATCAAGAAGGCAGAGCAGTGATGTCATGGACAAACTCCCCATCTTAGCTACTGTTGTATCAATATGTTTTGACCATGACAGTTTACAATCCAGGGTAACTCCAAGCAGTTTGGTCACCTCAACTTCCACATTATTTATTACAAGATTTAGTTGAAGTTTAGGGTTTAGTGAATGATTTGTCCCAAATACAATGTTTTTAGTTTTAGAAATATTTAGGACGAACCTATTCCTTGCCACCCACTCTGAAACTAACTGCAACTCTTTGTTAAGTGTTGCAGTCATTTCAGTCGCTGTTGTAGCTGACATGCATAGTGTTGTGTTATCAACATACATAGACACACTGGCTTTCCTCAAAGCCAGTAGCAATTCATTAGTAAAGATTGAAAAAGAAATGGGCCTAGACAGCTGCCTTGGGGAATTCCTGATTCTACCTGGATTCTGTTGGAAAGGCTTCCATTAAAGAACACCCTCTGTGTTCTGTTAGACAGGTAACTCTTTATCCACAATATAGCAGGCGGTGTAAAGACATAACACATAAATTTTTCCAGCAGCAGACTATGATTGATAATGTCAAAAGCCGCACTGAAGTCTAACAAAACAGCCGGCACAATCTTTTTATCATCAATTTCTCTCAGCCAATTATCAGTCATTTGTGTAAGTGCTGTGCTTGCTGAATGTCCTCTATAAGCATGCTGAAAGTTTGTTGTCAATTTGTTGACTGTAAAATAGCATTGTGTCTGGTCAAACACAATCTTTTCCAAAAGTTGACTAAGGGTCGGTACAGGCTGATTGGTCGGCTATTTGAGCCTGTAAAGGGGGCTTTACTATTCTTGATTCTTGGGTAGCGAAATTACTTTAGCTTCCCTCCAGGCCTGGGGGCACACATTCTAGTAAGCTTAAATTGAAAATATGGCAAATAGGAGTGGCAATATTGGCTGCTAATATCCTCCATAACTTTCCATCCAAGTTGTCAGACCCCTGTGGCTTGTCATTGTTGATAGACAAGTTGTAGTTTCTTCTTCTTTTTATTCAGTTGAGTCACATGATTTCTCAATTTTCAATAAGTTTGCCAATTGATTGTGCAGCCAAGACTTATTTGCCATTCCTTTTGCCTCATCACTCTCAACCATACAATTGTTTAATTCCTCATCAATCCATAGGGATCTAACAGTTTTCACAGTCATTTTCTTAATGGGTGCATGCTTATTAGCAACTGGAATAAGCAATTTCAAGTGCAGTGTCTGTTTGCTCCTCATTACACACCACGGACCAACAGATATTCTTTACATTAATAACATAGGAATCACTACAAACTTATTGCATGACCTCTTATACACTACAGTGCCTTGCAAAAGTATTTGGCCCCCTTGAACTTTGCGACCTTTTGCCACATTTCAGGCTTCAAACATAAAGATATAAAACTGTATTTTTTTGTGAAGAATCAACAACAAGTGGGACACAATCATGAAGTGGAACAACATTTATTTTTTAATAAATCAAAAACTGAAAAATTGGGCGTGCAAAATTATTCAGCCCCTTTACTTTCAGTGCAGCAAACTCTCTCCAGAAGTTCAGTGAGGATCTCTGAATGATCCAATGTTGACCTAAATGACTAATGATGATCAATACAATCCACCTGTGTGTAATCAAGTCTCTGTATAAATGCACCTGCACTGTGATAGTCTCAGAGGTCCGTTAAAAGCGCAGAGAGCATCATGAAGAACAAGGAACAGACCAGGCAGGTCCGAGATACTGTTGTGAAGAAGTTTAAAGCCGGATTTGGATACAAAAATATTTCCCAAGCTTAAAACATCCCAAGGAGCACTGTGCAAGCGTTAATATTGAAATGGAAGGAGTATCAGACCACTGCAAATCTACCAAGACCTGGCCGTCCCTCTAAACTTTCAGCTCATACAAGGAGAAGACTGATCAGAGATGCAGCCAAGAGGCCCATGATCACTCTGGATGAACTGCAGAGATCTACAGCTGAGGTGGGAGACTCTGTCCATAGGACAACAATCAGTCGTATATTGCACAAATCTGGCCTTTATGGAAGAGTGGCAAGAAGAAAGCCATTTCTTAAAGATATCCATAAAAAGTGTTGTTTAAAGTTTGCCACAAGCCACCTGGGAGACACACCAAACATGTGGAAGAAGGTGCTCTGGTCAGATGAAACCAAAATTGAACTTTTTGGCAACAATGCAAGCAACACAGCTCATCACCCTGAACACACCATCCCCACTGTCAAACATGGTGGTGGCAGCATCATGGTTTGGGCCTGCTTTTCTTCAGCAGGGACAGGGAAGATGGTTAAAATTGATGGGAAGATGGATGGAGCCAAATACAGGACCATTCTGGAAGAAAACCTGATGGAGTCTGCAAAAGACCTGAGACTGGGACGGAGATTTGTCTTCCAACAAGACAATGATCCAAAACATAAAGCAAAATCTACAATGGAATGGTTCAAAAATAAACATATCCAGGTGTTAGAATGGCCAAGTCAAAGTCCAGACCTGAATCCAATCGAGAATCTGTGGAAAGAACTGAAAAGTGCTGTTCACAAATGCTCTCCATCCAACCTCACTGAGCTCGAGCTGTTTTGCAAGGAGGAATGGGAAAACATTTCAGTCTCGATGTGCAAAACTGATAGAGACATACCCCAAGCAACTTACAGCTGTAATCGCAGCAAAAGGTGGCGCTACAAAGTATTAACTTAAGGGGGCTGAATAATTTTGCACGCCCAATTTTTCAGTTTTTGATTTGTTAAAAAAGTTTGAAATATCCAATAAATGTCGTTCCACTTCATGACTGTGTCCCACTTGTTGTTGATTCTTCACAAAAAAATACAGTTTTATATCTTTATGTTTGAAGCCTGAAATGTGGCAAAAGGTCGCAAAGTTCAAGGGGGCCGAATACTTTCGCAAGGCACTGTATATTAGGCCCAGCCTTTGGAACTTTGGTTTTCCTAGATACAGTGCCTTGCGAAAGTATTCGGCCCCCTTGAACTTTGCGACCTTTTGCCACATTTCAGGCTTCAAACATAAAGATATAAAACTGTATTTTTTTGTGAAGAATCAACAACAAGTGGGACACAATCATGAAGTGGAACAACATTTATTGGATATTTCAAACTTTTTTAACAAATCAAAAACTGAAAAATTGGGCGTGCAAAATTATTCAGCCCCTTTACTTTCAGTGCAGCAAACTCTCTCCAGAAGTTCAGTGAGGATCTCTGAATGATCCAATGTTGACCTAAATGACTAATGATGATAAATACAATCCACCTGTGTGTAATCAAGTCTCCGTATAAATGCACCTGCACTGTGATAGTCTCAGAGGTCCGTTAAAAGCGCAGAGAGCATCATGAAGAACAAGGAACACACCAGGCAGGTCCGAGATACTGTTGTGAAGAAGTTTAAAGCCGGATTTGGATACAAAAAGATTTCCCAAGCTTTAAACATCCCAAGGAGCACTGTGCAAGCGAAAGTATTCGGCCCCCTTGAACTTTGAACTTTGCGACCTTTTGCCACATTTCAGGCTTCAAACATAAAGACATAAAACTGTATTTTTTTGTGAAGAATCAACAACAAGTGGGACACAATCATGAACTGGAACGACATTTATTGCATATTTCAAACTTTTTTAACAAATCAAAAACTGAAAAATTGGGTGTGCAAAATTATTCAGCCCCCTTAAGTTAATACTTTGTAGCGCCACCTTTTGCTGCGATTACAGCTGTAAGTCGCTTTGGGAATGTCTCTATCAGTTTTGCACATCGAGAGACTGACATTTTTTCCCATTCCTCCTTACAAAACAGCTCGAGCTCAGTGAGGTTGGATGGAGAGCATTTGTGAACAGCACTTTTCAGTTCTTTCCACAGATTCTCGATTGGATTCAGGTCTGGACTTTGACTTGGCCAGTCTAACACCTGGATATGTTTATTTTTGAACCATTCCATTGTAGATTTTGCTTTATGTTTTGGATCATTGTCTTGTTGGAAGACAAATCTCCGTCCCAGTCTCAGGTCTTTTGCAGACTCCATCAGGTTTTCTTCCAGAATGGTCCTGTATTTGGCTCCATCCATCTTCCCATCAATTTTAACCATCTTCCCTGTCCCTGCTGAAGAAAAGCAGGCCCAAACCATGATGCTGCCACCACCATGTTTGACAGTGGGTATGGTGTGTTCAGGGTGATGAGCTGTGTTGCTTTTACGCCAAACATAACGTTTTGCATTGTTGCCAAAAAAGTTCAATTTTGGTTTCATCTGACCAGAGCACCTTCTTCCACATGTTTGGTGTGTCTCCCAGGTGGCTTGTGGCAAACTTTAAACAACACTTTTTATGGATATCTTTAAGAAATGGCTTTCTTCTTGCCACTCTTCCATAAAGGCCAGATTTGTGCAATATACGACTGATTGTTGTCCTATGGACAGAGTCTCCCACCTCAGCTGTAGATCTCTGCAGTTCATCCAGAGTGATCATGGGCCTCTTGGCTGCATCTCTGATCAGTCTTCTCCTTGTATGAGCTGAAAGTTTAGAGGGACGGCCAGGTCTTGGTAGATTTGCAGTGGTCTGATACTCCTTCCATTTCAATATTATCGCTTGCACAGTGCTCTTTGGGATGTTTTAAGCTTGGGCAATATTTTTGTATCCAAATCCGGCTTTAAACTTCTTCACAACAGTATCTCGGACCTGCCTGGTGTGTTCCTTGTTCTTCATGATGCTCTCTGCGCTTTTAACGGACCTCTGAGACTATCACAGTGCAGGTGCATTTATACGGAGACTTGATTACACACAGGTGGATTGTATTTATCATCATTAGTCATTTAGGTCAACATTGGATCATTCAGAGATCCTCACTGAACTTCTGGAGAGAGTTTGCTGCACTGAAAGTAAAGGGGCTGAATAATTTTGCACGCCCAATTTTTCAGTTTTTGATTTGTTAAAAAAGTTTGAAATATCCAATAAATGTCGTTCCACTTCATGATTGTGTCCCACTTGTTGTTGATTCTTCACAAAAAAATACAGTTTTATATCTTTATGTTTGAAGCCTGAAATGTGGCAAAAGGTCGCAAAGTTCAAGGGGGCCGAATACTTTCGCAAGGCACTGTATGGCTACTATATTGGGATCACAACATCCAATGGATCTGGATACTGCTTTCAAGCTAATTTCTGCAGCATTAGTAAAGATGTGATCAGTATATGTTGATGATTTCATTCCTGTGCTGTTTGTAACTACCCTAGGTTGACTGATAAACTGAACCAGGTTGCAGACACTGGTTACAGTTTGAAGCTTTTTCTTGAATGGGCAGCTTGATGAAAACCAGTCAATATTTAAATCATCCAGAAAATATACCTCTCTGTTGATATCACATATATTATCAAGCATTTCACACATGTTATCCAGATACTGACTGTTAGCACTTGGTGGTCTATAGCAGCTTCCCACCAGAATAGGCTTTAGGTGAGGCAGATGAACCTGTAGCCATATTACTTCAATAGTATTTAACATGAGATCCTCTCTAATCTTTACAGGAATATGGTTCTGAATAGAAACAGCAACACCTCCACCATTGGCATTTCTATATTTTCTGAAAATGTTATTACCTTGTATTGCTATCACTGTATCATCAAAGGTATGATCTAAGTGAGTTTCAGAGATAGTCAGAATGTCATCTGTTACTAGCAAGTTATTGATTTCATGAACCTTGTTTCTTAAGCTACATAAGTTAACGTGAGCTATTTTGAGCACTTTAGTTTACTTACTTTTATTGCTTTACTGGGAAGCTTAGCAGCAGTAGACATGCTCATGTTCTTCATGTTGCGCATGGTGAGCTGCACACCAGTGGACTTCCTCATAGGGCACACCGGCTTGGTGCTAACAGTATAAATCTGGTTCATAGGCACATGATTACTGCAGGATCAGCAGAGGCATTCAGGACAGTTTGACGGGCATAAATTAGGTTACTTACAATGTGTCTACCAACACCCCTGGTGTAATTTACATTTGCTGAAGCATTATGACAACTCTGCATCACAATGGTAGGGATTAGCTGAGCTGGGCTTGGGTCATTGATAAGTCATTGTCTCAATGCAGCCTTATAGTGCTGTGAAAGGATCCAGGATCCCATATGATTTGGGTGGATCCCATCCTCCTTATAAAATGTGTTTTGTTTCCAAAAGCTAGCGAATTTGTCAACAAAAGTTATACTCATTGAGCTGTAATAATCACATAGCCAGTTGTGAAGCGAAAAAATCCTTCTAAAGCGTTCAAAGAACTCAAGTCCTTTTGTTCACCTGACCTAGAATTCCTTACAATCAAATGCCGACCGCATTATCTACCAAGAGAATTCTCTTCAATTATAATCACAGTCGCGTACATCCCCCCCAAGCAGACAGCTCGACGGCCCTGAAAGAACTTCATTGGACTCTATGTAAAGTGGAAACCACATATCCTGAGGCAGCATTTATTGTAGCTGGGGATTTTAACAAGGCTAATCTGAAAACAAGGCTCCCTAAATTTTATAAGCATATCGAATGCGCGACCCGGGCTGGAAAAGTTCTGGATCATTGTTACTCTAACTTCCGCGACGCATACAAAGCCCTCCCTCGCTCTCCTTTCGGCAAATCTGTCCACGACTCCATTTTGCTGCTCCCAGCCTATAGACAGAAACTAAAACAGGAAACGCCAGTGCACAGGTCTGTTCAACGCTGGTCCGACCAATCTGATTCCACGCTTCAAGATTGCTTCGATCACGTGGACTGGGATATTTTCTGGATAGCGTCGAACAACAACATTGATGTATATGCTGTTTCGGTGAGCGAGTTTATTAGCAAGTGCATCGGTGATGTTGTACCCACAGTGAAAATTAAAATCTTCCCCAACCAGAAACTGTGGATTGATGGCAGATTTCGCGCAAAACTGAAAGCGTGAACCACTGCTTTTAATCAGGGCAAGGCGACCAGAAACATGACCGAATACAAACAATGTAGCTATTCCCTCCGCAAGGCAATCAAACAAGCTAAGCGTCAGTATAGAGACAAAGTAGAGTCGCAATTCAACGGCTCAGACACGAGAGGTATGTGGCAGGGTCTACAGTCAATCACGGGCTACAAAAAGAAATCCAGCCCTGTCGCGGACCCCGATGTCTTGCTCCCAGATAAAGTAAACAACTTCTTTGCTCGCTTTGTGGACAATACAGTGCCAATGATATGGCCCGCAACCAAAACCTGTGGACTCTACTTCACCGCAGCCAATGTGAGTAAAACATTTAAACATGTTAACCCTCGCAAGGCTGCCGGCCCATACGGCATCCCTAGCCGCGTCCTCAGAGCATGCGCAGACTAGCTGGCTGGTGTGTTTACGGACATATCAATCAATCCCTATCCCAGTCTGCTGTTCCCACATGCTTCAAGAGGGCCACCATTGATCCTGTTCCTAAGAAGACTAAGGTAACTGAGCTAAACGACTATCGCCCTGTAGCACTCACTTCAGTCATCATGAAGTGCTTTGAGAGACTAGTCACGGGTCATATCACCTCCACCCTACCTGACACCCTAGACCTACTCCGATTTGCTTACCGCCCCAATAGGTTCACAGATGACGCAATCACACTGCACACTGCCCTAACCCATCTGGACTAGAGGAATACCTATGTAACTATGCTGTTCATTGACTACACCTCAGCATTTAACACCATAGTACCCTCCAAACTCATCATTAAGCTCGAGACCCTGGGTCTCGACCCCGCCCTGTGCATCTGGGTCCTGGACTTTCTGACGGGCCGCCCTCAGGTGGTGAGGGTAGGAAACAACATCTCCACCCCGCTGAGCATTAACATTGGGGCCCCACAAGGGTGCATTCTCAGCCCTCTCCTGTACTCCCTGTTCACCCATGACTGCATGGCCATGCACGCCTCCAACTCAATCATCGAGTTTGCAGACGACACTACAGTGGTAGGCTTGATTACCAACAACGATGAGACGGCCTACAGGGAGGAGGTGGGGGCCCTCGGAGTGTGGTGTCAGGAAAATAACCTCACACTCAACGTCAACAAAACAAAGGAGATGATCGTGGACTTCAGGAAACAGCACAGGGAGCATCCACCTATCCACATCGACGGGACAGTAGTGGAGAAGGTGGAAAGTTTTAAGTTCCTCGGCGTACACATCACGGACATACTGAAATGGTCCACCCACACAGACAGTGTAGTGAAGAAGGCGCAACAGCGCCTCTTCAACCTCAGGAGGCTGAAGAAATTTGGCTTGTCACCAAAAACACTCACAAACTTTTACAGATGCACAATCGAGAGCATCCTGTCGGGCTGTATCACCGCCTGGTACAGCAACTGCTCTGCCCACAACCGCAAGGCTTTCCAGAGGGTAGTGAGGTCTGCACAATGCATCACCGGGGGCAAACTACCTGTCCTCCAGGACACTTACACCACCCAATGTCACAGGAAGGCCAAAAAGATCATCAAGGACAACAACCACCCGAGCCACTGCCTGTTCACCCCGTTATCATCCAGAAGGCGAGGTCAGTACAGGTTTATCAAAGCTGGGACCGTGAGACTGAAAAACAACTTCTATCTCAAGGCCATCAGACTGTTAAACAGCCATCACTAACATTGAGTGGCTGCTGCCAACATACTGACTCAAATCTATAGCCACTTTAATAATTACAAATTGGATGGAATAAATGTATCACTTGTCACTTTAAACAATGCCACTTTATATACTGTTTACATACCCTACATTACTCATCTCATATGTATATAATGTACTCTATACCATCTACTGCATCTTGCCTATGCCGTTCGGCCATCGCTCATCCATATACAGTGAGGCAAAAAAGTATTTAGTCAGCCACCAATTGTGCAAGTTCTCCAACTTAAAAAGATGAGAGAGGACTGTAATAGGTACACTTCATAGGTGCACTTCAACTATGACAGACAAAATGAGAAAAAAAAATCCAGAAAATCACATTGTAGGATTTTTTATGAATTTATTTGCAAATTATGGTGGAAAATAAGTATTTGGTCACCTACAAACAAGCAAGATTTCTGGCTCGCACAGACCTGTAACTTCTTCTTTAAGAGGCTCCTCTGTCCTCCACTCGTTACCTGTATTAATGGCACCTGTTTGAACTTGTTATCAGTATAAAATACACCTGTCCACAACCTCAAACAGTCACACTCCAAACTCCACTATGGCCAAGACCAAAGAGCTGTCAAAGGACACCAGAAACAAAATTGTAGACCTGCACCAGGCTGGGAAGACTGAATCTGCAATAGGTAAGTAGCTTGGTTTGAAGAAATCAACTGTGGGAGCAATTATTAGGAAATGGAAGACATACAAGACCACTGATAATCTCCCTCGATCTGGGGCTCCACGCAAGATCTCACCCCGTGGGGTCAAAATGATCACAAGTGAGCAAAAATCCCAGAACCACACGGGGGGACCTAGTGAATGACCTGCAGAGAGCTGGGACCAAAGTAACAAAGCCTACCATCAGTAACACACTACGCCGCCAGGGACTCAAATCTTGCAGTGCCAGACGTGTCCCCCTGCTTAAGCCAGTACATGTCCAGGCCCGTCTGAAGTTTGCTAGAGAGCATTTGGATGATCCAGAAGAAGATTGGGAGAATGTCATATGGTCAGATGAAACCAAAATATAACTTTTTGGTAAAAACACAACTCGGCGTGTTTGGAGGACAAAGAATGCTGAGTTGCATCCAAAGAACACCATACCTACTATGAAGCATGGGGGTGGAAACATCATGCTTTGGGGCATGATTTTCTGCAAAGGGACCAGGACGACTGATCCGTGTAAAGGAAAGAATGAATGGGGCCATGTATCGTGAGATTTTGAGTGAAAACCTCCTTCCATCAGCAAGAGCATTGAAGATGAAACGTGGCTGGGTCTTTCAGCATGACAATGATCCCAAACACACCGCCCGGGCAACGAAGGAGTGGCTTTATAAGAAGCATTTCAAGGTCCTGGAGTGGCCTAGCCAGTCTCCAGATCTCAACCCCATAGAAAATCTTTGGAGGGAGTTGAAAGTCTGTGTTGCCCAGCAACAGCCCCAAAACATCACTGCTCTAGAGGAGATCTGCATGGAGGAATGGGCCGAAATACCAGCAACAGTGTGTGAAAACCTTGTGAAGACTTACAGAAAATGTTTGAGCTCTGTCATTGCCAACAAAGGGTATATAACAAAGTATTGAGTTAAACTTTTGTTATTGACCAAATACTTATTTTCCACCATAATTTGCAAATACATTCAGTGCCAACACACTGACTCAACTCCAGCCACTTTAATAATGGGAATTGTTGGGAATTGATGTAAAATATATCACTAGCCACTTTAAACAATGCTACTTAATATAATGTTTACATACCCTACATTATTCATCTCATACAGTGCCTTGCGAAAGTATTCGGCCCCCTTGAACTTTGCGACCTTGTGCCACATTTCAGGCTTCAAACATAAAGATATAAAACTGTATTTTTTTGTGAAGAATCAACAACAAGTGGGACACAATCATGAAGTGGAACGACATTTATTGGATATTTCAAACTTTTTTAACAAATCAAAAACTGAAAAATTGGGCGTGCAAAATTATTCAGCCCCTTTACTTTCAGTGCAGCAAACTCTCTCCAGAAGTTCAGTGAGGATCTCTCAATGATCCAATGTTGACCTAAATGACTAATGATGATAAATACAATCCACCTGTGTGTAATCAAGTCTCCGTATAAATGCACCTGCACTGTGATAGTCTCAGAGGTCCGTTAAAAGCGCAGAGAGCATCATGAAGAACAAGGAACACACCAGGCAGGTCCGAGATACTGTTGTGAAGAAGTTTAAAGCCGGATTTGGATACAAAAATATTTCCCAAGCTTAAAACATCCCAAAGAGCACTGTGCAAGCGATAATATTGAAATGGAAGGAGTATCAGACCACTGCAAATCTACCAAGACCTGGCCGTCCCTCTAAACTTTCAGCTCATACAAGGAGAAGACTGATCAGAGATGCAGCCAAGAGGCCCATGATCACTCTGGATGAACTGCAGAGATCGACAGCTGAGGTGGGAGACTCTGTCCATAGGACAACAATCAGTCGTATATAGCACAAATCTGGCCTTCATGGAAGAGTGGCAAGAAGAAAGCCATTTCTTAAAGATATCCATAAAAAGTGTCGTTTAAAGTTTGCCACAAGCCACCTGGGAGACACACCAAACATGTGGAAGAAGGTGCTCTGGTCAGATGAAACCAAAATTGAACTTTTTGGCAACAATGCAAAACGTTATGTTTGGCGTAAAAGCAACACAGCCCATCACCCTGAACACACCATCCCCACTGTCAAACATGGTGGTGGCAGCATCATGGTTTGGGCCTGCTTTTCTTCAGCAGGGACAGGGAAGATGGTTAAAATTGATGGGAAGATGGATGGAGCCAAATACAGGACCATTCTGGAAGAAAACCTGATGGAGTCTGCAAAAGACCTGAGACTGGGACGGAGATTTGTCTTCCAACAAGACAATGATCCAAAACATAAAGCAAAATCTACAATGGAATGGTTCAAAAATAAACATATCCAGGTGTTAGAATGGCCAAGTCAAAGTCCAGACCTGAATCCAATCGAGAATCTGTGGAAAGAACTGAAAAGTGCTGTTCACAAATGCTCTCCATCCAACCTCACTGAGCTCGAGCTGTTTTGCAAGGAGGAATGGGAAAACATTTCAGTCTCTCGATGTGCAAAACTGATAGAGACATACCCCAAGCGACTTACAGCTGTAATCGCAGCAAAAGGTGGCGCTACAAAGTATTAACTTAAGGGGGCTGAATAATTTTGCACGCCCAATTTTTCAGTTTTTGATTTGTTAAAAAAGTTTGAAATATCCAATAAATGTCGTTCCACTTCATGACTGTGTCCCACTTGTTGTTGATTCTTCACAAAAAAATACAGTTTTATATCTTTATGTTTGAAGCCTGAAATGTGGCAAAAGGTCGCAAAGTTCAAGGGGGCCGAATACTTTCGCAAGGCACTGTATGTATACGTATATACTTGTACTCTATATCATCTACTGCATCTTTATGTAATACATGTATCACTAGCCACTTTAAACTATGCCACTTTGTTTACATACTCATCTCATATGTACATACTGTACTCGATACCATCTACTGCATCTTGCCTATGCCGCTCTGTACCAGCACTCATTCATATATCTTTATACATATTCTTTATCCCTTTACACTTGTGTGTATAAGGTAGGAGTGTTGGAATTGTTAGTTAGATTACTCGTTGGTTATTACTGCAATGTTTACCAGTTGTTGGTTGGCTATTTAGATTGGTCATTATGGAGACACCCTTTTTCCATTAAACATATTCACGTGCTAAACCTGATATAACGGCGACAAAGCATTGGAAAACGACTTTAGGCGCACTAGAGCTCTTTCGATAAGTTCGCTCAGACGTGGTTTAAAGTAAACTGAATTATAATGTTGACTTTTATTATGGATAACAGTATTAAGCGAAGGGTTTTACTCATGTTCAATTTTGGGGTCTGGAGCGCTGCTCAATTTGAAATGGAAGTTATGGAACTCCTAGTACTTGTGTTATTGGAAAAAGTTGACAATGAAAATGACATTAAACGTGGAGAATGATAGGCTACATTTGCATCTGTTGGCCATCAAGTAGTTGATATGTCATTGTAGGCTACTGTAGCCTACCATTTGATACAATAAAAACAGTGTTGAAATGACGATATCACGACGATAAGCCCAAAGGGGGCGCTTACAGTAATCAACTGAAATTCCAAACTTTGAACGAGCATATCTCCTGTCCCGTTGGTGCTTGAATTGTTATCACTAATTGGCCCAAATGGGGGCACTGCATCATTCGTGGGGGACAACATGTTTACTGTTGACTTGTATTGGATTTTGGTTGTATTTGACAAATCGAGAGTTTGGGAGACTTCAAGGATCTAATAAAGTTAGTTATTGAAGTTCCTTGCCTCTTCCGCTCTGGAAGTTAATCGTCTAACTACCATAAATACAATACCAAAAGTTTTGCGCACTAACGCTTGGCGTTACGGTAGTCTTAGGGCGACGTTTTCAAGCACAACAGACGTACGTCTAGAACCCGCTGAAATTCAAAGTTTAAAGTAGGAAAGGCGTCGAATAAACAAAGTCGTTTGAATCTTCACTGCAATTTATGCCCAGTCGTGACTTGTTTGCCACACACTGACATTTCTGTTACGGTAAGAGGCTGTTATGTCCTACACATTTTAGCTAACGGTAAGTCGTTTCAGCCACATACGTTAGCTAACAGCAGTATGCAGCAGGCTCGTAGCTGAACCTGCTGCTGGGTAAATCAGATAGTTAGCTCATTTGCATAATCGATAGCTAGCTGGGCACTGCACTTCATTTGGTGTTTATTTTATAGGAGCATGGATAGGAAACATCGAAGTGGGTTGTCGACAGCTTTGAAGAGACATAGAGGCCCTCTGTCTGACACAGAGGACAATGTCCCCTCGTCAGGTGAGTGTGTTGTCAATGTGTAACTAACAAACACCTAACTAACAGTGCATACCCGTTATTATGAACTACCTTATCCTGTCTTAGAGGTCAATGATGTTCAGAAGAGGCGTCGCCTGAAGTTGTTGGGCGAGGAGAACGTCAGTCCTAACGAGAGTTCTTCATCAAGAGACCACCTCTGCTGTGCAGAGCTAGAGGTGAAGCCAGACACCCCTGCTCTCTGCTCTGTCCGCTCCAGAGTACAGCAACTAACCCAGAGACGTGAGGGTAAGATAAGACAAGCTGCTACTAATCTCTTTATTTATATTATCTATCCTGATTGCCTAGTCACTTTTACCCCTACCTACATGTACATATTATCTCAATTATCTCCTTGTAAACTCAGCAAAAATAATTGTAATTTCACTGTCAACTGTGTTTATTTTCAGCAAACTTAACATGTGTAAACATTTGTATGAACATAACAAGATTCAACAACTGAGACATAAACTGGACATGTGACTAACAGAAATGGAATAATGTGTCCCTGAACAAAGGGGGCCTCAAAAGTAACAGTCCGTATCTGGTGTGGCCACCAGCTGCATTAGGTACTGCAGTGCATCTCCTCATGGACTGCACCAGATTTGCTAGTTCTTGCTGTGAGATGTTACACCACTCTTCCTCCAAGGCACCTGCAAGTTCCTGGACATTTCTGGGGGGAATGGCCCTAGCCCTCACCCTCCGATCCAACATGTCCCAGACGTGCTCAATGGGATTGAGATCCAGGCTCTTCGCTGGCCATGGCAGAACACTGACTTTCCTGTCTTGCAGGAAGTCACGCACAGAACGAGCAGTATGGCTGGTGGCATTATCATGCTGGAGGGTCATGTCAGGATGAGCCTGCAGGAAGGGTACCACATGAGGGAGGAGGATGTCTACCTTGTAACGCACAGCGTTGAGATTGCCTCCAATGACAACAAGCTCAGTCCGATGATGCTGTGACACACCGCCCCAGACCATGACGGACCCTCCACCTCCAAATCGATCCCGCTCCAGAGTACAGACCTAGATGTAACTAATTCCTTTGACGATAAACGCGAACCCGACCCTCAACCCTGGTGAGACAAAATCGCGACTCGTCAGTGAAGAGCACTTTTTGCCAGTCCTGTCTGGTCCAGCGGCGGTGGATTTGTGCCCATAGGCGAAGTTGTTGCCGGTGATGTCTGAGGACCTGCCTTACAACAGGCCTACAAGCCCTCAGTTCTGCCTCTGTCAGCCTATTGCGGTCAGTCTGAGCACTGATGGAGGGATTGTGCGTTTCTGGTGTAACTCGGGCTGTTGTTGTTTCCATCCTGTACCTGTCCCGCAGGTGTGATGTTCGGATGTACCGATCCTGTGTAGGTGTTGTTACACGTGGTCTGCCACTGCGAGGACGATCAGCTGTCCATCCTGTCTCCCTGTAGCGCTGTCTTAGGCGTCACAGTACGAACATTGCAATTTATTGCCCTGGCCACATCTGCAGTCCTCATGCCTCCTTGCAGCGTGCCTAAGGCATGTTCGCGCAGATAAGCAGGGACCCTGGGCATTGATTCTTTGGTGTTTTTCAGAGTCTGTAGAAAGGCCTCTTCAGTGTCCTAAGTTTTCTTAACTGTGTCCTTAATTGCCTACCGCTTGTAAGCTGTTAGTGTCTTAACAACCGTTCCACAGGTGCATGTTCATTAATTGTTTATGGTTCATTGAACAAGCATGGCAAACCGTGTTCAAACCCTTTACAATGAAGATCTGTGAAGTCATTTGGATTTTTATGAATTATCTTTTGAAAGACAGGGTCCTGAAAAAGGGATTTTTATATAGCCCAATAATGGATTAAAGGAGCCTTACTCCTTATAGCTCATGGACCTTACATGTTCTGTTTAAAGGTGAACTGGCTCTGGCAGCCCAAATGGCCAAACAATCCATCTAAACGTGAATCAATTCTCAAATGTGGTATGGTTCTGAAAACATAAATCCCTCTATTTTAATATCACTTCAAAATTTCACAAATGCAAAGTGCATAGTTACTGTACAGTGTTTTAATAGTTGCAGTATTTTTCAGTGACAGCATGTTTGTGTCGTCCGACTTCCAGATTTACACACAGGTTTTCGGAGATGCACATAGCTAATTTGCACAGGTAGTCCACTCTGATTTCCTGTAAACAAGCACTGTAACATGAAAAATATGGCTGTGTGGGAAACCTGATCCTATAAAGGTGTATCAATTTAACCTTTTGTTCTTTGAAGATTATTTATTGCGATATGAAAGAAAAGGTCCTTGTGCTTCAAAAACCATACCGCCAGCAATCCATGTTAATGTTCAGACCAAGCGTTGGGAGTCTTATAAAACCTCCCTGTACAGAAAAGGCCTTCTTCCAATGACTTATGTAATGGAACTGCGAGTCATCATGATACTAGGGCTATCCTTGTATTATAGCCTCTTTATTGATATTCATTGTTACTATTTTCTATTTTTATTTAGAACATTTTTTTTTACTTTTTAACTCTGCCTTGTTGGGAAAGGGCTCGCTAAGTAAGCATTTCACGGTAAAGTCTACACCTGTTGTATTTGGAGCATGTGACCAAGTTTGATTTGATAACTCTCCCTCCTAAAATAACCTACTTGCAATACTTAGATCTGTAGTCATTGAGAAACAGTGACCAATGGTGGTTGTTTTGTTTGTAGGAGGCCCTCTACTGGCTCCGAGACCATCCATTATAATCCAGGAAGGGTTCAAAGAGCACATTCTTATTGATGAGTAATCTTACACATTCACCCTTAATTTTTCTTTGGCAAGTGAGTGTTGCACACTGTGTAATGTAAAGAATGCATCATTATCAGTCATTGAATGTGAGGGAGAACACTTGTCTGCTCTGAGGTTGTTGTATGATAGGAGCATCTTGTCTGTTTTTCAGGTGAGGCAGAATTCAGCTCACGGGTGGAGCGGTTTAACGCCTGTCCGGCCAGCCCTCTGCCAGGAAACTGGTGCCCCCGTACCCTCTCCAATGCGGTTACCAACTTACAACTTAAACTTGAGGACAGTGAAACACCCAGCTCCAAGCAAGTCTCCTGCATACGCCAGGTCTGTGCCACACACACACACACACCAGGCAGTGAAGTAAGCTTTTCAATGTGGTTTGTGTGCTCACCAACTCTCTTGAGAACAGCAGGAGCTTATCTAGAGATTGTTGAAATGTTGATATTACACAATTGTTAAGATTCCTGGGAAGTGTCTGTCTAAAGGCTTCTATTTGTCTGACCAATCAGGAAAGGGAGGAGGAGCTGCGACTCTTAAGGGCCCAGCCAATCGCAAAGAATGTCTTTCTAAATCAAAGATTCTCTGATTCCTCACTGACTGAGGTAAGTTTGGTGTTACCCTCCCCTTGTGTCTGGTAATGGCATATTGTTCTTAAGGGTTATGTTTGTGGCTCTTTGGTTGAGCTCAAGTACTCGGTTCCTGATAGAACAATGGTATTTGTTGTGAGATCATTAGAGGGCGACCCCACCCGTCTCCTCATCCTCCCCTCGGATGATGGTTGGCTATAGCAGGAGACTGCAGTGGCCACCGTTCCAACCATGGAATGTGAGTTTACATATATGGACATTAGACTCGGTGTAAATGGTTCTGTGGAGAAACCGGGGTGTCTCAATGTCACAGGTGTCACTGACAATCATTGTCCTCTTCAAAGTCATGTGAATGGTAATCGGGTTTAAGGATTCACCTGGTCCTTCACATAGTGGCACAGTACCTTTTGTAATATGTGTATTACAAAAGGCTTCATAGATGTGTGCATGAGAGGAACAAAGGTGCTTGCTTGTATTTTGGCCTGAGCTATAAAAATAAAAATAAATGTTTTGTCCAGCAGGCAGACCTCAATGTGACTGGTGATGAGCCTCTCTGGGTGAAGGACGGCAGCTTTACCGAGACTTCTGTCACTGCTAAGATCCATGGAGTGGAGCCTCCAATCCAATACATTGGTAAGACACTGCAAGAGGAGAAGTCACTATTACAGATGAAGAGCTTGGAGGTAGACACTTTAACGGTATATATTGAGAAAAATCGAACTGTTCCTGTTAGTCAGAGTTTTGTGCAAATGTCAGTGTAGAATAGAGGTGTGAGATGAGAGCCTCAGTTTACAACATGGATGTCCCACCACAAGAGGTTGAGGAGACGCATGACAGAGGGGGCAGAGTGCACTCTGGACGTTTGTTAGGGAAATGCTCTGCCAGATAAACTACATGAGGCTGCAGAGGGTCCTGTAGTGAAAGAGCAGGACAAGGCAGAGTCTTCTGCTAGTAACAAGCAGGAGGAAAGAGGTTCTGTCCTTAGTGAGAAGCAGAGGGGTGTGAAGTTCTATATAGGTGAACAGTTGGATGACGAGTCCCATTCCCTTTTAGATGATAAGCAAGTGACAATGGAGTCGGGAGGAGGTAGGGTCCACGATAGAGGAAGAGAAGGGGAATATGAGGTCCCCACTAGAGGAGGAGAAGAAGGAAATTAGGTGTTCTGTAGTTGAAGAGATGGGGTACTTTGTAGGTGAGGAGCAGATGGAAGTGGGGTCCCCACTAGAGAAGGTTGGGTTCCCATTATGTCAGGAGCAAGAGGAGATGAAATCTTCAGGAGTTGAAGAACAAGGGAAGCCAGAAAATCTTGTAGATTAGGTCCAGGGTGTGGCATCTGCTGAAGGTGAAGACCAGGGGAGGGGGGTTCTGTTTTGGGTCATAAGCAAGGGTTGACCACAAACTCATCAGACAGGGAACAGGAAGACTCTGAGCTGCATTCAGATCAGGAACAGACTTGTGAACTGCAGTCAGAGGCAAAAGAGCTAAAGAAAGTCACCTTTACCCTGGAGCCAGAATTGATCAATGACTAGGCCCTGTGTGAGCTGGACTCCTCATCCAGCTGGAGAAGAGAGAGTATGTCAGGTGAGACAAATGTGGTTTAGGGCTGTTGACACAAGTTGGTGAGGTGATAAATGAACAATTTGGGTTTCTTACAGTGATTTTAGAAAGTATTCATACCCCTTGACTTATTCCACATTGTTATTACAGCCTGAATTCAAAATGGATTAAATATATTTTTTTCCCCTCGAGCCCATCTACACACACACTACTCCATAATGACAAAGTGAAAATATGTTTAGTCATTTTTGCACATTATTGAAAATTAAATACAGAAATATATTTACATAAGTATTCACACCCCTGACTCAATACTTTATAGAAGCACATTTGGCAGCGATTACAGCTGTGAGTGTTTCTGGGAAAGTCTCTAAGAGCTTTCCACACCTGGATTGTGTAACATTATTGTATTCAAAATTCTTCATGCTCTGTCAAATTGGTTCTTAATCATTGTTAAACAATCATTTTCAGGTCTTGCCATACATTTTAA
This sequence comes from Oncorhynchus clarkii lewisi, assembly GCF_045791955.1. Lineage (NCBI taxonomy): Eukaryota > Metazoa > Chordata > Actinopteri > Salmoniformes > Salmonidae > Oncorhynchus > Oncorhynchus clarkii. Next base: position 23,431,916 of record NC_092147.1, read on the forward strand.
AACAGATTTAAGTCCAAACTAACTCAGCCACTCAGGAACATTCATTGTCTTAGTAGTAAGCAACTCCAGTGTAGATTTGTGTTTTAGGTTATTGTCCTGCTGAAAGCTGAATTAATCTCCCAGTGTCTGTTGGAAAGCAGACTGGACCTGGTTTTCATCTATGATTTTGCCATTCGATTCCGTTTCTTTTTTTATCCTGAAAAACTCCCCAGTCCAAACCGATTACAAGCATACCAATAACATGATGCACCGTGTGTGTGTGGTACTCCGTAATGGCTTGTATTGAATTTGCCTCAAACAAAACACGTTGTATTCAGGACAAAGTTAATTGCTTTGCCACATTTTGTGCACTATTACTTTAGTGCCTTGTTGCAAACAGGGTGCATGTTTTGGAATATTTGTATTCTGTACATGCTTCCTTTTCACTATCAATTAGGTTAGCATTGTGGAGTAACTACAATGTTGTTGATTCATCGTCAGTTTTCTCCTATCACAGCCATTAAACTCTAACTGTTTTAGTCACCATTGGTCTCAAGGTGAAATCTGAGCAGTTTCCTTCCTCTCCAGCAACTGAGTTAGGAAGGACGCCTGTGTGTATTGATACACCATCCAAAGTGTAATTAGTAACTTCACCATGCTCAAAGGGATATTCAATGTTTGCTTTTAAAAAATTTACCCATCTACCAATAGATGCTCTTTGCGAGGCATTGGAAAACCTCCCAGGTCTTTGGTTGAATCTGTGATTGAAATTAATTTCTTGACTGAGGGACCTTACAATTATCTGTATGTGTGGGGTACAGAGATGAGGTAGTCATTCAAATATGTTAAACACTATCGCAAACTTGTTAAGCACATTTTTAGGCTGGCCATAAAATGGGTTGAATGCCTATTGACTCAAGACATTTGAGCTTTAAATTGGTTAATAATTTGTAATCATGTTAAAATCAAAATTCCACTTTGAGATTAAGGGGTATTGTGAGTAGGCCAGTGACGCACAGTCTAAATTGAATCCATTTTAAATTCAGTCTGCCTGTAACAACAAAATGTGGAAAAAGTCTAGGGGTGTGAATACTGTCTGAAGGCACTGTACATGCAGTCGCTCTGGGTTATAAAGATACTGGTCATATTTTACTGTCTGCAGTGCACTCCATTCTAAACAATCGGTTCAATGGGTCACTGCCACCACCTCACACCCCTATCATTTTTTTTTACACTGAACAACCAAATGATGAGCCATTTGAAATATTTGTTACAAGTTGGAAAACCAGGTCCCAGACATACTACAGCAATAGTTTGTTTGAATGTTAACTTACTGCATATGGGGATATATCCACAGAGGCTGAGCTGAGCTCTCAAGATGAAACCAACACTGCTGAGATGATTGACCTGATGTTTAAGGACATGCTGGAGGCTTCTGTGCAGGGAAGGGAGAAAGAGGGCACTGAGGATTACGACAGTGGCATAGCCACAGTGATGCGCAGGAAGGAGAAAACAGAGTTGGACAAGGAGAAAGCTGAGGAGGGTGAAGACCTGGAAGAGATCAGGGAACTGGACTCCAGTGTAGATGAGCTGCTGACCCTCCCACCCAGCTGCATCCTCTCTCCTCTCAGCAGGTCTGTGGAAGCTGTGGTCACTCCAATGGTAAGGCTCTGCAGACAGACAAAGGGTACCAGGGTCACCTTGTTCAATGTGATTCTGAAAGTGTTGCCCTGCAGTTTTAAAGCTTAGAGTGTTTACACTTCCAAATTGACATCTAAGTGTTTTAATATCCCTGCAGAGACTTGCAGCTAGTCAGCCAGCCACCCCACCATCCCTACCTCTGACTCCTGAAGAGCTGACCACTCCCCCTGCCGACAGTGCCCCTCTCTACAGGTGAGCCATCATGTGCTCTACACCAGGGTTTCCCAAACTCTGTCCTGCCCCCAGGGTGCACATTTTGGCTTTTGCCTTAGCACTACACAGCTGATTCAAATAATCAAAGCTTGATGGTGAGTCTGTTATTAGGGTGTAAAAAAACACAACTGTGGGAGGGGGGATCAGCTAACATGAGTGAAATTGGAAAAAATAAATTACTATGAAAATCTTTCAAAAGATATGATTGGCAGTCACCCGAGTAGAACAGTGGTCTAAGTCACTACAGATTTGGGTTCAGTCACGGGCTGTGTTGCAGCCGGCTGTGACAGGGAGACCCATGAGGTAGTGCACAATTGGCCCGGCGTTGTCCGGGTTAGGGGAGGGTTTGGCCGGTTGGAAAGTCCTTGTGTCTAGCGACTCCTGTGGTAAGCCGGGCGCATGCACGCTGACATGGTCGCCAGTTGGACAGTGTTTCCTCCAACGCATTGGTGCAGCTGGCTTCCGGGTTAAGTTAGCAGTGTGTCAAGAAGCAGTGCGGCTTGGCGGGGTCGTGTTTCGGAGGACGCGCGGGTCTCGACCTTCGCCTCTCCTGAGTCCATACGGGAATTGCAGTGATGTGACAAGACTGTAACTACCAATTGACTATCAAGAAATGTAGGTAAAAAGTACAGCAAAAAAATTATTGGCTTGTGATTTCTACCTGTGACTGATGACTCCAATGTGTTTTGTCATTGATTGATTAACAGCATCGATGCTTACCGTACCCAGAGGCAGAGCACCAAGCCAGCTATTCAGAGTGTAACCCCAGGGTTGCAGAGGCGTGCCGCTGAGAGGTCCCACCCCCAACAAACTGTCAACACCAAGGACAGGATCATGGTCTGTAGTACAACTTGGAGCGGTTGAGTCTAGTGTGACTACCACTGTAGCATTTCATCCAAAACGTTCCTTTATGTGAAGGCATTGACAAATGTACCACATGGATAACATAACTATGCCTCTGACACTGTAAATAAATATTATTTAAATGATTATGGCTGGGTGGAGTGAATATCCTGTCCTGCTGTGATTGGTCAGGTTCTGAATGAGGAGGCTGCCAAGCTACAGACGGTCATCAATCAGACGTTGCAGGCCCTGAGCTGCTGCACTGACGAGGACCACGGCAGAGGTTCCCTGGAGGAGGCCGAGGCTGAGAAACTACTGCTCGTCTCCTGTGAGTCGCCGCTGGGCATATCCACCTTCTAGCGCCATGATTCCAGTTTTTCCATCTGCTCAGTTAGTTTCTACACAAACTCATCTCTATCTCTGTCCTATGGTTATTCCTCTCCTTTCCCTCCCAAATCCTTCTATTCTGGAGTGAATGATGAACCTCTTGATTAGTCTCCATTGTATTGTCATCGGACTGTCCCCTCTCTCTCTCTGTGTCAGGTGAGAAGCGGGCGGCCCTGCTGGCTGAGGTGACCAGGCTGAGGGAGAGGGGGGTCTCAGGGTCCCTGTAGGGGCACTGTCAGCATCAACAGTGTCCAGCTCCCTCTCAAGGTGGAGTTTGTCTGCTCAGCCCGCACACAAACAGGTACCTACCATCCGATAGGCTATGCATGTTGTCACCTTTATAATGTAAAGTTTATTTTGAATCTGCCAGCTGCAGAGGTTAGTTGTTTGCCTCTTCATTTAGGTTAAATGCGCAAAACAGTATAGTCCAATTCATGGTCAGCTCAAGACACCATACCAGATTATTAATGAACAAGTCTCCTGAATATTTCTCTCCTCCCTAAAGGTCGCCCAACTCACTATTTCTTTGTCCTGATTCGCTATGGACCCTGCAACATTGTTGCGACCCCATTGGCCACTGCAGCGGATGCCCAGAATGGAGACACCATCTCCTTCCCCACCTCCATCACCCTGTGAGTCCCGCCACTGGTTCCACATATGGAGTATGTGGAGTAAAGGTGACAACTCGATTGTCGGTCTATACAGTAGGGGGATGTTTGTTCGCCGTGTGCGTGTTATAGAGACCACTCGCCGGTGGACGACTGACGGCCATCATTTTGGCCGTATTTCTACATGTAGAATCAGTTTGCAAATTACGGCCGGCTCTGTTCAGAGGTGCCAAGTACTCTCGGCCGGCAATCCTACTGGTCTGTCCGTGCCTTGAAGGAGATTCTTATGTAATGTCTACTGTATTACTGCTGAAATGGCTTTCACCCCTCGTCTGTCCAAGTCTTTCTGATTCTGTACTGTGTCCCTTCAGGCAGGACATTCACTCCAACTTTGAGATTGATGTTGAGGTCTACAGCCTGGTGAGATGGAACGTATTACTAAATGAGTCACTTAAAACGGGTGTATTAGTAAATCTTTACAATTAGACAGACGGTCAATGTTGAGAAAGGTGTTAATAGGTTGTATGTATTATTTCCAAACTGTCTTCTATTACTCAGTCCCACACCTCAGGCAACACCTGTAATGTGGATCTCTGCAGCTCTTCCAGGTCAAGGGTGAGTGAGCTAATCTTCTGATTTAAGAAATGCTGTCCAATGTTCTATAGATTACAATGAATTATACATGCAAGTGTTCTGCACAAAGCTAATTTCTGATCTTACTACTTGTTCTTCTTTAAGATCACCCCAAGGAAGCTTCTAAGCACCATAAAGGTGATCAGCTTTCTTATCTGCCTAGTACTTGAAATGTCCCACTCACTGTGTATGTATCTGCATGACCCTTTTCAATGAAATGCTGTATATGTTAGGACACTGTATAGATCTGGGATGTCAGAGAATACATATTTGATCGGTAAGAGTGCAGAAAGGCACACATGCATTTAATTTGGAATAGATGCATAGACACCAACCCTTTTACCTTACTTGTTACACATTTCTCATCTGAAAACTTTTTCTTGTTGCTTTTCAACAGAGATCCAACCAGCGTGTGACATGTAAGTATTATTGTCCCGGTTGCATATAATCTGAAGATAACATTCATCCTGAGTGGTGTCAGTTTTTGATTTAGATCAAATCAACCGCCCACAGCTTCTACCATGCCAGCCCTGAACACCTGCCGCACCAGCCACTTCTCTCTGGTTGGTTCTCACAAGATCTCCCTGGCCTCCCTGGGCCATAGCAAGTTCCCCCTGGACAAGGTAGACTCATCTCACCTGGCTGCACGTCACAGTCACCTGCTGCAGTGCTCCAGCCTGGATAATTGTGTATCAGATATTTTTACTGCAGTATGGGAAGATGTGGCGATTGATGTTTTTGTCACTGCATTCGTGGATTTATCTAGTCCTTTTTGATTTTGAACCACCTGATTGCTAGCTTGTTTCACTCACGGTCACTTGAGGATGTGGGTTACCGTTTGATTGAATCTCTCATGTCACATTTCAGATTTTTCCACCCGTTGTAATTCTGTCAGTTGCGATATACAGATTGGAATGGTTGTCATTTCCTCACATGACTTTAGTTTGTTTTTGGTTTAAAGTTTTCCCGTGTCTGGGTGGGGATCACTAGTGATGTAACCTTTACCACCCCCTGTGCTGTGTCTCTACTTGTGCACAGATACAGTTTGAAGGCAAAATCAGGAGACTCCTGGGAGATGAGTTTCAGGAAAAGGTTTTGCTCTCACTTTTTCTCTTTTCTCTTTGCTTCTCCATTTGACTCTTTTCATGCATCTGAATGTGTGGCCAGCAACACTGGTATCAACAACCAATAATTAGTCTTAGCTACACTGGCTTGAATATCAGTGATGGTGTACTCTATAGGTAGATGAAAATGTGTGTAGAAATAAATGTATGTTCCTATGACTTAGAGCAAAATACAATCATTGCATATTGCTTTCCACTGCATGTTTTGTTTACCTCTTTAGCTAGATGAACTATTACAAGCAGCACAACCCTGGCATCCATGTCCTGCTAGTTCCCCCTCTCTGCACAGGTGCCCTTCCTATCTCCACTAGAGGGAAACATCTACCTGCGACTAGACAGCGAGAGCCACTCTAACGTCCAACACCAGGGCTTCCTTGTGAGTTACTGTTTTGTTTAAACCCAAATCATTGTGAATATTATCCTGCTTCTGTCCTCTATACTTTCTTTACGGTATTTCATCTTCCACCCACCTCTTCTTTCTCCCTTCTCCTTCCATTCAGACACTGTTTGAGGTGGTGAATGGATTTGGAGCTTGGCATCGACGCTTCTTTGTCCTGGAGGGAAACCACATGTCCTATTGGAACCACCCCAATGACCAGGGCAGCAAGGTGGGCATTGAAGTGACAGATGACTATAGACTGGAGCTCTTGGTTTTATTTCTCGTAGACCAAGTTACACCCTGACTTGATATTTCTTATGGTCATTGAACTCTTAAAAACATTCTGTTATTCCCTCTACTGTACTGTCTGTCGTGCTTGCAGGTAGCAGAAGGCAGTATCTCTTTGTTTAGTTCCTCTAGTCAAAGTGTGAAGCCAGTGAAGAGGGACTCCTGTGCTCGCCCCTATACTTTTGAACTGGTCAGTGGCATCCAGACTACACAACAGAATGACCAGCTCGCTATGGCCAAGTAAGATTATATTTCATAGTTGTTACTTTACAGTTCATGCTAGACAACTACTCACATGATACAAGCAAATTACCATTCCTTGACAACAAGTGGTCATGGATGTTTTCAATATTAATGTTTTGTGAATGACGGATCCTGTTAAAGTAAGCATATCTGTGTATGTCATAGACGGGGGTGTATCTTCATAGATCTAGCATGACATTTCAGTATTCCCATTAAGTGTTGAATCCAATCTCTGTTCCATGATCTCTGTTCTTCAGGTGCTGGTTCTCAGCAGATACGCGGGAGGATGGAGAGGACTGGATGGAGAAGCTGAACCAGGTTCTCCTGGACCTCCATGCCTGGACTCACCGAGCCCTGAACCATGCTGGAGCACAGCCCAACACTCAGGCCAGCAGTGGGAACATAAGGGAGAGCAGTCTGTAACACACTATTATATAATGCTATGCTATATCTTTATATATATCTATCCCTCTCTCTCTCTCTTTATATATATCTATGGATTCTTATGATTGAGATGTTATTTTATACGTGGTGATATTTTTGCCTTGTAACTTTGAATAGCTCTTTAAAATAGAGCTCCATCTTGTGGCCTATTAGCATTATATACTATTTAACTGAGCTTGAAGTGGACAATTTAACTACATCCATATAATCTAGAAACACCACTGAATAAGTATCAAAGCTAGTGCAGAAGAGCCCTAACACTAAATGGATGATTAGTCCAATAGTGTAGTTATAATTCTGATAAGCCAAACAATACAAAGCATGACATGTCTACTGGACAACATTATTTCAGTACTACAGCATTGCTGTAATACCCTATAAAGTGTGGAAATATGTCTCTCAGAAATATAGTCTACCTCTAAAATATATAAATACCTAATCCAAAAATTTAATTTTATTAATTTAGTGATTTAAGTAGAATTGCAATGCAAGTTGAGTTATAGTATTGTACTTGACAACCTGCTACGAGGTTGGAAATACTGACCATTAATGAGTTCCTTCATTCAAAATCTAGTGCTGTGTTGTGTATAACCCAACAGGGGCCAGACCACAAAAATGGCAGCTACCCAGGCAAGGCAATTGAGAGTATAGAATGATGTACGTCCGAAGGAGATGTTCGTCTGATGATAAATCCTAGTAGGACCCTAAAGGGACATGATGAATGTAGCTGCTGTCTGTAGACTCTGATGTTAACCTATCCCCCCCCCTTGATGTATTTGCTGTCAATCTGTCATTCTCTTTTTGTATGTGGATGTTATCAGCTACCTGTCAACATTCTTATATGCAGTTGATTTGATGAAGGTACTACAAGTAAATAATAAAAATTTCTCTAATAGTGTACATTATCTGATGCATTTGTTTTATGTCCCTCCTTCTTCTTTACCCTGTACATTTTTATATGGAGAATATGAACATTGAGTTCAAAGCCCCATGGGCTCAAATGTAGCATTTATTGTAAGCAAAGTCTTTAAAGCTGACACACACAATGCAGTGTGACCTTAATGACTAATATTTCTATATTTTTAAATAGTGATGGCAATATTACAATATGATGCAGCAGTTATTTCAGGAAATGGCTTCCTGAAATCCCTCAAGCAGCTGATTGGTCGACTCCAGGGCTAATTGGAGAGCTGACCCCGCCCCCTCGTCAAGACAGCTGTCTCCAGTTACACATTCATTCTGAAGCTATATAAAAGCCAGTGTTCTGTTCAGGAGAGAGAGATTTGCTGGGAGGTCATTGCAGAGAGATTTTGCTAGAGGTTGATTTTGCTGGGGTTCATTGCTGGGAAGTCATTGCAGAGCGATTGATTGTGATAGAGAGATTTTGCTGGGAGTTCATTGCTGGGAAGTTGGTATGTTTTGTGAGTTTGTTGCTCAGGTAGAGCTTAGTTGATGTCCTTTGTTTGCTTAGTTTGTTTGTGAAATTGTTTAATATTCTGTTTCATTTGTTCCCAGGGGGGAAGGGGAAGGCACCTTGGGAGTGCTTAGGCAAGAGGCCCGCGGGCATACATATACCCGTAGTATATTCATTGTCTATGCACAATAGGTAAGACCTGAGCGGACCACCCCCTGTATTTTGGTTAGGGCACCAGGTGGTGCTAAATTAGGTAAGTAGTGGGTAGGCAGGTAAGATAGGAGAGGGGGGGCTTTGAGATTTACTTTCTTTGCTTTGGTTCCGTCCAGCCCCTTTTCCCCATATTACCGTGTAAAGGAATAAAGTCCTTGTAAACGGTACCACATTCTGCCTGTTGTCATCCTTACTCGCACCTACAGTCCATACCTTTTTCACTTCACGGAGAGTTTAGTTGTAGCAGGGTGTTGCGTTCCCTCTTCATTGAGGCGTGCGTAACACTATTATAAACTGGTTACCAACGTAATTAGAGCAGTAAAAATATGTTTTCGTCATACCCGTGGTATACAGTCTGATATACCATGGCAGTCAGCCATTCGGTATTCAGAGCTCGAACCACACAGTTTACATAAACTGATTTGACACCTGGTGATGTCACCAGGCAGGCAAAGAACCCGTCCCACCAAAACAGCCTGAAATTTTGTCTTTTCAAACAGCCTTATACTAAAAGGGCATTAAAATAATTTTCACAATTTCACAGTATTATTCCAACCTCCTAGTGTGGAAATGTGTATATTAAACAGGATAATTACATGTATGTCCGCACTGGGCCTTTAAGTGAATGGGGTTGAAGTGGAGCAGGAACTCAGCCCAGGTCAGGAATGCCAGACAGGAAGTACTCCCTGTGTTTGGTTTACTACTACAGAAATAGACTTCCTGTTCCCTTGAGCCCCTCTGGGTGGAGGTGGGGCTGTTCTCAGCTCAAGGTGATGACAGTGGAGGAGTGGCACAGGGGTACACATCTGTACAGACCACGCATCAAAGTCTTGTGTTCAGCCAGCAAACTGGGGTCCTAAATGGCACCTTGTTCTAAAATGTAGTGTACTATGTGGGACCTGGTCAAAAGTAGTGCACTTTGTAGGCAATATGATGCCATTTGGTATGCATACTGGGCCTATAGCTAGCATAACATTGACATGAGTGGTGAGATGCCCAGTGCACACAAGGCCAATGTTGTGGGGCAAGTAATGATAGACATCCAGTGACTTTAGTGATCCGGGTGGTCAGTAAGAACAATGGGGCACTGGCCTTGAAAGTACAACAGTCCCACCCTGAGAGGAGACAATATAACATCCTCTCCCCAATCTGTTGCTGTCATATTTGGGAAGTTTCTCTTAGTATTTTCTTTTGTTAGATACCTGGCCTGAACCCATTATGGTACTTGGCATATGAACCACTAAAGACATGGTACAGGAGGCTTTACATCAAATAAACTCTAATTGACTACCTCACTGATTTGTGGAAGCTGCATCAACTGGATTGTGTTACAAACTGGAAAGGAAAATAGTTGTAAGAAATCCCATCACGAAAACCAAGGCTGTAATAATACCCCCACTGAGGCTGTTGTTGGCTAGTGTCTGGGCCACTTGGCATAGTTCAGTGTGTTTTGAAGAGGTCCAGGAAACGAGGAGATGTAAACACAGACGTGGGGAGAGGTCAGAGGCCTTGACTGATACACAAATAAACAAACTCCCTTTAGAGGTAGCAGTTGTGAAACGTCCCTAGTTTGTCCCAGATCTCAACAGCTGTGGAGGATCAGAGGACTTTACTGGGACTTCGCTCCTCAGAGACCAATGTATAGCTTAAGGTCAGTACATCATTTACTTATTGTATTGAGCTGCTTTACAAACTACAATGTCTTACAAATATGGAAGAGTTTTCCCCTTAATTTCTAATGGCAAGTACTGTATGCATGTATTTTACTATCATTGAGTATGTATAAAATGAATTTGCCCGTAAAGGAAAATAATAATTTCAGACACAGAGCGGCACTCTTCGAAACAAGACCATAACCCCCTAGCTCTCCCCCTTTTCCCCCATCCATCTGGATTTTGTCTTTTGGCTGGAGTCCCCTCCCTCTTGCCCTCCCCCTCTTTGCCCCCTCTCCCTCCCTTCCTGCCGGCCTCTGCGTAGAGGATGTGTCTGGGAGTGTGAGAGGAAGGCCGTCAGTACAATGGTTATGTGCCTTCGTTCCTCCACCCCTTCTCTCTCTTTCGGGCTCTGATCATCCCTCTCGTTCAGTGGTGTTCTGGCCCTCTGGGTAGGCCACTGTTGGTGGTGGACAGGCGGACCGCTGAACTGAACTTAAATGTCAGACGGAGACAAGAATGGTGGTGACAAACCTGAAGGTACAGACGTCTACTCTACACACACTGCTAACAACCAAAACAGACTGTACCCACTGACTCTAACCAACACCCACTTCTCACTAACTCACAACAGAGGAAAGAATAGATTGTAATACATTTGCATGTATATCTCTCATCCTCTCCAAATGGAATTGTTTCTGTGTTTAAGACAGACAAAGCGTATTATTTTCTGTATTTCAAGCATGATGGTGCTGTTAACTAATACATTAGTCTCATTCTCCATAGATTTATTGTGCAGCAGAAATGCTGATGTCACATTTAATTATTGTAGTAAACATCTCTGTCTCATGACCACCAGTGAGACAGAGCTGTTTGTTTAAATTGCACACGCACACACACAGATTAACACACCGTGCTGCTTTCCATTGATTCATAATCGCTAATAATGTCCCCACACATATACAAGCTGAACAAAACAGGGATTTTATTCTATAAGGACAGACAGAGATGTATACTTTCACGTGGATCCTCCTGTCACATAATGTCTGGTGAATTGAGCTTGTTTTCGTGTGATTGACAGATGCGGCAGCGCTCCCAGAGGTGTGGCCAGAGGCGGAGAGGGCAGAGAGCTTGGCCAGGGGCGCGGCCCTGAAGTGGGCATCGGGTGTGTTCTGTCGCCCTGAGCATCTGGAGAGGTTAGGACAGTACCGCAAAAGGGAAAGCCAGAGGACCTCGTCCATCCAGTCAAGACTCAAGGTATTCTGTAACTACAAACACACCTGCTCTCACTAGAGGCTATTGTCACTTTCCACATGAAATTTAAAAAACTTGAGGGAGAAATTGATTTTTCAAAATGTTTATGTGATGGCAGGTTATTAATCTGTGTTGATGTTAACATAATATATGTTAAGGTGAAAAATCTGTCGATGGCCTAATACAGGGCTGCCCAACCCTCTTCCTGGAGATCTACAGTCCTGTGGGTTTTCAGTCCAACCCTAATTTAACACACCTGGTTCTACTTATTAGCTGCTCAACAAGACCTTAACTAGCTGAATCAGATATGCTAAATTAGGGTTGGACTGAAAACCTACAGGACAGTAGATCTCCAGGAAGAGGGTTGGGCAGCCCTGGTCTCATAGCTCAAGGGTCGCCGTTGATAATGGCAGACCCTGGCCGTACCACCACTCTCCGAGGGTGTCTCGGGGGAGTTGGTATATGCAAAAAACACATTTCCAATTCACACATTTGTATAATACACACTTGTACATGAAATAGGACTAATATAAGCACCCAACAAATTATTATTATATGGCACTTCCACTTGTGCCTTGATTGATTTTCTGATTGTGAGATCCTACATATGTTGCCTTTCCTCCAGTCAGTGGTCCAGTCCTACCTAGAGGGGGTGGGCTGGGGTCTGGAGCAGCTTCGTGAGGCCCGGGAAGAGCTGAAAGATGTGTCCCATGCCCTGGGGAAGGCAGGGGTGGAGTCCAGCAGAAACGCAGAGGGAGTCAAGGCTCTGGAGATGATGCGAGAAGTCTCTGTCAATCACTGTCAACTCCTTGCTGCCGTTAGCAACCTGCCACGCCTCTACTCTGGTGAGACTGCCCCAACAGCTTCCATGGTTCTGTAGCTTCACAACTGGGAAAATCTTTCATGAATCTGTTCAAATAAAACTTAATTGAATCTTCAGAGAGACTCCCATAAATGCACATGTCCTGTTCCTTAAGGAATAATTGACTCCCTTCCAGCCAAAACTTTAATAACTATGTCAATCTGTAACTTGGCTAAAACTACAGTGTCTCCCTTGTTACCTGTCAGTACAGAGCATGGTATCGGAGACAGAGAGGCTGGTGGAATCTCGCCGGCTCCTGGAGGCCCACGCACGTCTGATGGAGCTGGAGTGCTGGCAGGATGACATCCTGTGGCAGCTCCATGGAGCAGGGGCCCCTGGGACAGCAGGGACAGCCCTCAGTGCCCAGGATGAGGAGCTGGTCAGGAACTACTTCTCAGGCGTTGGAAAGCTGGTGGAGGCTCTCGGGAAGGAGCTGTGGGCAGTGGTGGGGAGTGGACTGGCTTTAGCCCGGCAGAACCCTACGCCGTTTGTGTCTGCTGTGAGGATTGTGGAGCGAGAGGAGGCACTGGATCAGGCCATGCTGGAGGAGAGAGGAGGTGCAGGGGGGCACAGCAGGCCTCTTCCCTCTGGACGGCCACGCTGCTGGAGGGAGCGCTTCTTCCAAGTATGTCTAGACTTGAATGTACACTAGTTGAATACTGTGAGATTCAATGATAGGGTTGAGCATCGTTCAAGAGCCCACACATGTACATCACAATAAATGACTGGAATAGAGCATGATGCAATAGGCCTAGGTCCTATGTTAATGAGATACATGGATGGTTTTCCTTATGTTTTGACAGTAGCATTGCACAGGTGCTTTACAGTGATGTTGTACTCTGTTAGGTGTTGGAAGAGGCAGTGTCTGCACGTTTCCGTAGCGTCTCGTACCTGCACACCCGTGGGCCTGGCCTTGCAGGCCACCTGTCTGCCCTACAGCACGGAATCATGGGAGACCTGGCCACGGTGCGCCACCTGCTGGACCACTGCGTTCCGCCCCACTATAACCTGACCAGGGCCTACCTCCGGGCCTGCCACCGCTGTCTACAGTCACACCTGGGCCAGGTCAGCGGATGGGAGCTGGAGAGCGGGGAGATCTTTGCTGTTCTTAACTGGGTCCTACACATCTACAACAGGTGAGCAAATATAGACTAAACAATTTGAGCCAAAATATGTTTTTATGTGTTAATAGGGTTGCAAAAGAAGGGTATATTACTGGAAACTTTATAAGTTTACCAGTAAACTTACAGAATTTTGGTATCTTTCAAGGATGTTATGTATTTAATGGCCCTTTCGTGAACTTCAGGTTATCACAGGTGTCTAATTATCTCTGGCCTGATGTCTGGCCTTATCCCATTATTATATGAAATAATTACATAAGATGATTTCAAAATAAAACATTGAATGACAAAGCTGTAAAAAGCTATCCTAAATATAAACCATAATACCATTGGTGTTCAATACAGGAGTTTGAGAATGAAATATCCTTTATATTTTTATTTATTTGATTATGGCATTGTCTATGTATTTGTTGACAATGTTTTTGTGTCAAACTGGTGGCAGTTGTGAAAAAAAGTCAATAGTTTGAGGAGAGGCAAAGGTAATTGAAAATAATGCTATTGTTGAATAAATGCCTTTTCATTAATTAGGCTATTTTCTCTTGAACCATATGATCTATCTACTAGAAACTCATGGACAATATGGATAAATGAATGCTATATATAATTTAAGTTATTCAAGTATAAATGACCAAAGTTACCATAGATTGCAATCAATTTTCTGTTGATTACCCAAATTACTGAAGACTGGTAACTTTGGTAAATGACGGTAGCTTTGCAACCCTAGTTGTTAATGAGTGTAGAGTTGTTTTGGTGTGATCAGTGTGTACTGTATGTGTGCAGCTCAGATATGATGGGGCATCCAGACCTAATGGTGGAGATGGAGTCAGAGGAGCTGGGACCCCTGATCTCCCAGGAGTGTCTGGAACAGCTGCAGAACAAATACGTACACAGTGTGCGGGTGGGTGAGACTTCTGGGTCTTTGAGTTGTCTGTCTGCCTATCTATCTGTGTTTCTAACTAGGTTTTGTTTGTTTGTCAGTGCGCCTGTATGTCTGTGTACTAATGCCTCTGTGCACGTGCACTGTGGTGTGGGATATCCCTGTCTGTCTCAGTGGAGTTTTTTGTTGTTGTATTTTACCCCCTTTTTCTCCCCAATTTTTGATCTTGTCACATTTCTGACACTCCCGAATGGACACGGGGGAGGTGAGGGTGGAGTGTCATGCATCCTCCGAAACATGACCCGCCTAACCGCGCTCCTTAAAACCCACCAGCTTAACCCGGAAGCCAGCTGCACCAATGTGTCAGAGGAAACACTGTTCAACTGGCGACCGGAGTCAGCCTGCAGGCACCCGGCCTGCCACAAGGAGTCGCTAGAGTGCGATGAGCCGAGTAACGCCCCACCGGCCAAACCCTCCCCTAACCCGGACGACGCAGGGCCAATTGTGCTCCTTCCCATGGGACTCCCAGCCACAGCCGGTTGTGGCACAGCCCGGAAATGAACCCGGGTCTGTAGTAATGTCTCTAGCACTGTGATGCCGTGGCTTAGACCGCTGCGCCACTCAGGAGGCCCCTATGGAGTTTGTGTTTTATTGTGCTGTAGAAAAGTGGTGGAGTGTGTTTTGTGCTGTAGAAAAGTGTGGTTGAGTGGAGTGTGTATTGTGCTGTAGAAAAGTGTGTCTGAGTGGATGCATAAGGCCCTGGAGGTGGAGCTGACAGACTGGCAGAGAGACCAGGAACCAGACACAGACCACGAAGGCTTTTACCTCACCAGCCTGCCAACCATCATCACACAGGTAAACATACATACCTCACTACCTCTACATTAATATTGGTTTAAAATGTGGTTAAATTATATTTCTATGCAGATACATGAGTTGTGGCAATGTTGTGTTTCTTTTGTGGCGACACGTTGAGTGTTTTGAGGCCGGTGATTGAGTTGAACTGATATTGTGTTTGTGTTGTGGTTGTGTTAGATGTTGGAGGAGAATGCACGGGTGGCTCTGATGGTTAGTGAATCACTTCGGGATCAGACCATACAGATGGGGCTCTATGAGATGGAGAACCTCCTCAATAGGTGGGTCAGTGTTCTTATGTCAGTATGTTCGAGAATGTGGCACAAAATCAGTGATACTGTTCACACATTTAAGGTTTAATGCAACCTATGATATTTTATTCTAACTGCAATGAAATACGGGGTCCTCGTTCTCTTTCCATCATGTTAGTCTCTCATTCTGTCTCCCTCTGTTTTCAGGTTTCGGGAGGCTCTTGTGGATTTTGGGAAGGAGCACCGCAGGGATCAGAGCACAAATCAAAACAAATTCTACCTCCATTATCTACTGGCCTCTATAAGCAACTGCATCATCCTCAAGTGAGCTTCTTGTTTTATTGTTTTATTTTTGTCAGTGCTATCTGTTTCTGTTCATCTGTACGTTCATCAATGTGAGTCTGTGAACACACATACATGCAGTATATTATACAGTTTGTTCAAGACTGTCCTTGCCTCTCCTCTCAACTCCTTTCCTCTTCTTCTCCTCCCCTCCTATCTTTTGTTTCTCCCCCTATCCTATCCTCTCCTCAGGACCTCCACAGAGAGTTTGCAGCAGCAGCTCTCGTCCCGTTCAGCCAGCCGGTTCTCCCGGACTCCCCCTGGCCCCCTGGCTGCTCTGGACCGAGCGGTGAGGAGGGCCTGCCGCCTGGTGATGGACCAGCTGCTGCTAGAGCTCCAGCCCTTCCTGCAGGGACTACTGTCTCGCTCCTGGCTGGTCCAGGGAGACGTCACGGTTACTCTGAAGTTATGTGGAGTCCTGGAGCGCCATTTTGAGCTGTATAGTCGTGTTCGCCCACCCTGCCGGCAGGTCAGGCTCTTTGACAATCAAATTAGTCTGTAGCTGACTTATACTAGTCTTCTGTATGGTATTGTTGACCCCTCCCTGTTCCTGTAGCGTTTGCAGGAAGAGTGCCAGTGGCTGACGGTGGTGGAGTATGTGAGGGTGTTGATGCAGAAGAGGCTGGTGTGTCGGAATGCAGAGGAGCGGCGCCAGCTGGCCCAGAGAATGGCACTGGATGCCCAGCATCTGAGGGATCTCTTCCAGGGCCTGGTGGTGAGGATAGTCTTGAGTTTAGCCACACCCAGTTTAGTGGGACACTCGGCCCAGCTCTGCTCTGTCCTTTATCCCACGGTCCACGGACTACCCACCCCTTCCTTCATTTTTATTCACTACACCATTTTATTTACAGTATTCCATGTTCATGCATGCACTGTGTCTGTTTAGGAAGTGGAGGGATCAGTGAGTGAGGTGAACCCAATGGCCTTACTGCCTGTTCTGGCTGACTTCATCCGGCTTAAAGACCCTAGCATGCTTACGCTTGAGGTGTCTGGACTGGTGGCCAAGTACCCTGATATCAGGTATACACACAATCCTTACCATATCAATTTCCTATAAATCAATTCATGTTTTTTAACACATCTAACATTTGCCTTAATGACCTCACTCCTAAGACATGATTATATCAGGGACACTTGTACAGCTGTCTCTTCAGTAGTCAGGTGTTGATCTTCTGTGTTGGTCTTCTGTCTGTGCCCCTCAGTGATGAGCATGTGTCAGTGTTGCTGGATGTTAGGGGAGATGTTTCCAGGGATGTGAGGGGTACAGTTCTGGACCTCCTGGAGCAGAGCACTCCTCCTCTTCCTGCTGGCTACCGACCCATCTTCTCTGACATCCTGGTCCCTACTCCTAGCATGCCATTCTGTCTGCCTACTGCCAAGTGTGCCTGACTACAATTTTGCAGCCTTTAAATCCACACAACACACAGCTTGTGATTCATAAGTGATATCAACTTTATAATACATCCATCCACCACATAGTGGATTGTATATCAAGCTTGATGGTCTACAGAGTTCAAATCTATGTTTATTGGTCTTGTACACAGTTTAGCAGGTGTTATTGCAGATGCAATGAAATGCTTGTCCAGCTTCACAGGGTGGTACTATGGATATTGTCTGGTGAGATGGTCTTAATGAATACATTACAATGTAAATCAATCCGTTTGATGTTCTGAATTGATTGTTACCACAAGAGACTACCTACAGAACATCGGGGGCACCTGTAATGTGATGTATTTTACTGTATTATTCATTGTATGTATATTCAGATGAACAATACATTCTAAATGAAAATCTGTGTATTTCGTTACTTTTTACTTGGAAAAATAGTTGATGAATCTGTTACAATGACAAGTATACACTGCCAGAAAAAAAAGAGCAGAAGCGCTCAGATTACAAGGGGTTAATTTGACACTAGTCATGTGACTTGGAGGGTGACGTCAGGTGGGTATTCATTACGGGAACCGTTGACCGTTTAAGAACAAAACAGAAGCTAACGGAGTAAAACTTGAGTTTCTATTGGACACATTCAGGTAGTTTCCGTCCATTTTGTCCCGTTTGAGAAACGTTTTCCAACAGAATCCACGGAATGAATACACCCCAATTGACATTCCTGGGGAGAAAAAAACATGTCTGCCCCCGTTAAAGCAATGCTGCCATAATCCAATTTGGTAGGGATTAGTGTAAAAACAGTTTTATTCTGGAATACAATATATTATATTGAATCAAGACTGCGGCATCGGAATCGATATATAGCTACCGTAATGAAGACTTTCTGCGGACGTGCCAACCCGGCCACAGGCGCGTTGGATTGGGTCGAGGAGAGTGAGGAGTATGACTACCATCAAGAGATTGCCAGGTAGTTAACGTTACGCTAGCAAGCCAACCACTTATATTCCATTAAAAGATTCCGCCAATGCAACATTTCGTTTGTATATAATTTAATATTAATTTATTGCACTAGCTATACAAAGCACTATTTTCTGTCTTTTTGTCAAATCACTTTTTAACTATGAGGTGAGCTGGATTTAGCGTCCGGGGCGTCTAGGCAGTGTTCCCACGTCCATATCTGATCAAATTATGATCACCGGTTTGTTTCTCAGGTCCTGCTATGCTGATATGCTGCACGATCACGATAGGGTGAGTGTGTCCATGCTTCCTTTGACAGGAAATAACACTTACAACATATAGTTTGTACTTTCCCTGTATGTTTCTGTGGTTCTCTGCCCGGGGGGTACCCCTGAAGTACCCCTCGTGCATTTTATCAGTAGGCCTAGTACCCCAGGTTGGGAACCACTGATGTATCTTAACCTCTGTCTGCCCTCCAGAATGAGAAATACTACCAGGGCATCAGGGCTGCTGTGAGCAGAGTGAAGGCACGGGGTGAGAAAGTCATTGTTCTGGACATTGGCACTGGAACAGGACTGCTGTCCATGATGGCTGTCACAGCTGGGGCTGACTACTGCTACGCTGTAGAGGTGAGCATGAGTTTGCTGAAACCCACACACCATTGGCAAATCAATCAAATAGCGTTTAGAATTCACCTTTAATGACAGGATAATGGAATATAGGAAAAGGTGTTCTATGGAAGAATTGATTTTGAAACACCATTTTAATTGTGATTTGTTTCTCATCCAATAGGTTTTCAAGCCCATGGCAGACGCTGCTTTCCGAATAGTGAAGAAAAATGGCTTCTCAGACAAGATCAAGATCATCAATAAACACTCTACAGAAGTGACAGTTGGCCTAGGTAAGTCACACGTATCACACACACAGTCATGTGATGTATAGTTGTACTGATTCAAAAATGTATTTTCCAATGGCCTGTGCTGCAGCATCACTCCTGTGGGTGACTAACTCCAAGTTTGACGGAAAGTGCAAAGTTTGTTTTTGAATCACCTTAACAATAACCCATGTAATGAACTGTGGCCTGAAATATTTCTGAAATATGCCTCATACAGTGCAGTTACATCCACGTTGGAGCACTTTTCTTTAACTGTACAGGGAAACTTTATAACCTCAACTGTATTAACATAAGAATGCTACATGTGTTTCCACTCCAGATGGAGACATGGAGACTCGAGCCAATGTCCTCGTCACAGAGCTGTTTGACACTGAACTAATTGGAGAGGGAGCCTTACCCAGCTATGAACACGCTCATCTCAACTTGGTCCAGGTAGGTGTGTCTGTGTGTGCTTGCGTGCACGTGTGTGTGTTGTGAAAAATAGTCAGACGTGTGAAGCAGATGTGTATTTCTCCTGTAGGCGGGCTGTGAGGCTGTGCCCCACCGTGCCACAGTGTATGCCCAGCTAGTGGAGTCAGAGCAGTTGTGGAGTTGGGCACAGTTACAACCCATGGAGGTGGATGGTCGCAAACTGCTGCCTCCTCCCGCTGTAAGCCACTGTGCTGGAGCCCACTCGGTCTGTGACATCCAGCTCAGCCAGGTGCCCCCTCACCGCTTCACACCACTAGGGCCTCTCTGCACCATGTTCAGGTGAGATGCACATGGTTGAACAAACATGTATTGATCATATATTCCCAATGAATCTTCTCCATTCAGTGGTAATTTATGCTTTTCTCTCTTCTCTCCCTCTCAGTGTGGACTTCAGTAAGCCAGTGAGCAGTGCCCCTCAGTCCCACTCCTCCAGCTTCCCAGCTCAGTCCAGTGGCCGAGCTCAAGTGGTCCTCTCCTGGTGGGACATAGACATGGACCCCAGCGGCTCCATCGTGTGTTCCATGGCTCCCAGCTGGACCTACCCAGACCCTCAGTCCGCTCCTGTAAGTGCAGTGGGTATGTCATGGATGTACATGTGTGATACAGTTTGAGGAAGTAATGTTTGTGTTTGTCTTTTTAGTGGCGGGATCACTGGATGCAGAGTGTCTACTTCCTTCCTGTGGAGAGGAGGGTGGCAGAGGGAGAGGAACTTAGCCTTACTGTTTCCCATGACGACTACAGCCTGTGGTACAGCCTACAGCCAGACAGGTAACTAACTCCTATACACACACACACACTACTTCGATGTACAAAACTGTCTGTAGTTACCTAATGTTGCACAAACAAAGAAGGGTGAGTAAAGGTTGTTTCATCAGAGCTGTGTGTGATTTGTTTATTATGTGTCCTCTCAGTCAACAGGGCATGTTGAGTGAGGCACCACCTTGCCGGCCATGTTGCGTCTGTCAGGCTCACCTGGTGTGGACACGCACACGCTTCGGGGAGCTCAACGACCGCCAGCGCACACAGAGCTACGTCAGAGCTCTACGCAGTGTGAGTGATGAGGTTTGAGGGTCAGGCATAGAGCAGGGTGTGTGCGGCTTTGCCATAATGGATATGGTGTAGCTACTATTCGATACAAATAATGAATATGGGTGTTTGTCAATTTTAGGTTATAAAACCAGACAGCGTGTGCGTAGGGGTCAGTGATGGGAGTCTGTTACCCATCTTCGCTCACATGCTTGGAGCTAAGAAGGTATTACTATTTTAACTTTGTCATGCTCTTACTTGTATATGTTTACTCACCTATTTGGTATTTGAAATGATTCCAACAAAGCCACACTAAGGTTTGTCTGTATCCATCCAGGTGTTCAGTTTGGAAAACTCTGGAATGTTGAAGCAGGTCATTGAACAAGTGAGAGTCCCCATAACAAAAGCTGTTACTTCGTTCAAATCTATTAGTGAAAGTCAATGAACACAGGGTTGCTAAAACGTGTATATATCTCTGTAGGTGCTGAATGCCAACTCCATGAGTGGAGTTCAGATTCTGGGGATTCGTCCTGACCAGCTGTCCAGTACTGACCTGGCGGGGGAACAGGTATTAACGGTAACACTGTTTGGGGGTGATCTGTATATGATATACAGTATTACAATCCCCTGAACAGTGTCTGTACAAAAACTATTTTACACTTGTAAAAGTTGTTACTCTTTTCTACTGCTTTTATTTGATGAATGTATTTATATTATGTCATGTGTCCCCTAGATATCCGTGTTGATAGGTGAGCCCTACTTCAGCACCAGTCTTCTGCCCTGGCACTCCCTGTACTTCTGGTACTGTCGTACTGCCCTGGTCCGTCTGCTGGCACCCAATGCCACCATCTTGCCTTGCTCTGCCACTCTGTGCATGGTCGCTGTGGAGTTTCAGGTAAGAGATATTGGCATCTGTAGTAAAATGAAAAGTAAACTTTTGAACTTGTGTGCCTCTCTCATTCACTCAACCTCTGTCAGGATCTGTGGAGGATAAGAGCTCCTTGTGGTACATGTGAAGGCTTTGATGTTGGACCTATGGATGAGATGGTTCAGGTTAGAATCCACCTCTTTCAATATGAACTTAAACTACCTTTAAGTGAATGGACCATTTCATTTGGAGAAAAATACACTTATCAATGGGAATGGGCACTGCTCGAGTCTATTCATTAGCTCTCACTCACAGCAGTGCACCTTTTTAACGCTCCTCGCGCAGCAGTCTCTGGATTTCCGTGAGTCCCATGAGGCCGAGCCACAGCCCCTATGGGAGTACCCGTGTCGGGCCCTGACCCAGCCCAGAGCTGTCATGACCTTTGACTTCCTACAGTGTGTTCCTGAACAGCCAATCAGATGTCAGGGATCACTACCATTTACGAGGTATGGACTCTTATTTTGGTCAGAATTTTATTTCTCATACCGGTAAGTAAATTGTCATTATCTCCCAGCAAGAGTACATTCTCAAATATCCTCTGATAACGACATTCCAAATGGTCCCCAACACCATTTGTGTTTCTGTACAGGAGGGGACGATGCCATGGTGTGGCCTTGTGGATGGAGTACCAACTGAATGATGACATCAAAGTTAGCATGGGCCTGACGAGACCAGTCAGTGAAGAGGTACTAACATCACTCATTCAATACTACTAATGCATTGCAATTTGTATTTCTGTAATTCAGTATGAATCCCTGATAAAGGTTAAATAGTAAATTAACCCCTCTTATTCCCCTGTAGGGTGCCTGTGAATGGAGTCTCCATCGGAAACAAGGCGTGTACTTCTTCAGGTCCCCATGGGAGAGCTCAGGGGATGGAAGGGCCTCAGTGTCTTTTAGTTTCACCTTTGAACCCAGCATCGGGGATATCAAAATGGACTTCACAGTTGCCTCACAGTGATCTGTAGTGGTACACATGAAATTGGACATCTCTGGGTTGGCTTCTATAAAGAGGACAGACATTGCAAATACAGCCCCAAATGACTCTAGTAAAACCAAATACTGATGGATGGTGTTTGTTTTATACTGTATTTGTGCTTTTAAGTGTGAAAGTGAATATATAAACAGGCCATGATTGAAAGATTGTCATTGAGTCTGTAAATGACTTAGTCTATTTTCAGGATTTCCCATTTAATAAGACTTATTTTAGTAGAAAACAATACAGATAGTAATATACACAATTGAACTGACATTTTATGGACACCTGTATGTTAATATGGTGAGTGCCCTGTGAAATCTGCATTGTATGTCCAGGAACAATTTTACATGGTCAAATAAGCCTGTAACCTGGATTGTTTCGCTACTCCAAATACATTTACTTCAAACATGAGATGTAGAAGAGCCATTCTGACCATCTCAGTGAGAACCTGGCATTGGTCATTGACTCCAGGGGGTGGGAGGTTAGAATGATGTAAGGAATGTGATATTCCAGAAAATATATATTGTGGTTGTTCCTAGGCATCATTTAGCCCTGTGTTGGCTAGTACAATCTTCTCCCCAGGTTTGAAGGCAGGCATCCCAATGTACGGACAGCTGGCACATCGGAAGGCATCGCCCAGGTAACACTGAAATACAGGTCAAAAGATCAGGTCAACAATTACAAACTGGCTTCACAAAGATGCTGGTGTTGACAGCCATGGTGGTAGCATAAGGGCAAAGAGTGACACTCACACTTCCACAGGCGGACTTGGGCTGGCTGATTGTCTTGGCACCCTTGCTCTCCTGTTCCAACTCCTCAGCAAGACCACATGAGCTACATAGGAGTAATGACAAACAAGGCAACAGTAAGCATGCCGTCCCCCACAAATGATGCAGCGACCCCCTTGGACTAAGTGTCATTTTGTAAATGCCAGATCTCTATGGCAAGAAGCATCATTCACCCAAGTTATAAAATCAGGCCAGTTGTGTTGGATAATGCGTAGGTTTGCTAGACTCATATTTCAGCACTGCGTTAAACATGTTCATTGCTTGTTATAGCGTCACCGTGTGGTTGATATGAATGTCCTCGCATATGTTGATACTTGAGTGTTTGCAACATATGCACCAAAATTGTGTTACAATATGAATATCATTGACCGATTTATATACATTTGTGCCAGACCACACCCATGTTTATTGGTCAATAATGGCCAGGTACTATTCCGGAAAATATTAAATTGAGAGACCTTTGTCCATAGATTATATATATACACCACTCATTTGATGCCAGCAGAGTGTTTTTTTTTACAAAATTTAAAATGGTGGAAAATCTGACCTTATGGGTCCCTGAGGCAAATGTGTTCCTTGTGGGGAGAGGGCCCTATGTACTGAATTTCATGACTTAAGGTCAAACAGGGTGAGGGGTGTGACCTTTCAAAGTTCACATTTTCAATCTGGAGACAAATCCACAGTCGCCTCCCCAATTTCATTGTGGGGGACATTTACAAGAGAATAGTTATGATACAAGGCAACCATGTGTGATTATCTCCATATTTGCACTAGAGATATTCAATAATCAGTTGAACTTTATCACTTGTGATGATGCCAACTAACTTGTTGGTGTATGGGTGAGCCCTCTTTTCTGGAACCAAAGAAAGAGTGAGGGGTGTTTCTTACCAGTTCTTGCAAGCCTTCTTTTTCTTGGTGGTTCCGTCACCACAGGAGGGCCCTTTGAGGGAGGATGCGTCTGGCTTCTTAAAGTCATCTGCATCCAACAGCGCATCTGAATCTACCAGGTCCTGAGAAGACAAGACAAGGGAGTGGCATATTGAGAATCACCATCAGAGAAATATAAAAACTAAAAAATACACATCAATCAATCACTCACCACATCATCATCATCCATGTCATTGGCTGACAGGGTCCACGCCCTGGCAGCATTGGGGTCAAGTACAGGTTTGTCTACTGAAACAAAAATCAATTACATTTTTTTTTGTTGAATTTTACCCCTTTTTCTCCCCAATTTCGTGGTATCCAATTGTTGTAGTAGCTACTATCTTGTCTCATCGCTACAACTCCCGTACGGGCTCGGGAGAGACGAAGGTTGAAAGTCATGCGTCCTCCGATACACAACCCAACCAAGCCGCACTGCTTCTTAACACAGCGCGCATCCAACCCGGAAGCCAGCCGCACCAATGTGTCGGAGGAAACACCGTGCACCTGGCCACCTTGGTTAGCGCACACTGCGCCCAGCCCGCCACAGGAGTCGCTGGTGCGCGATGAGACAAGGACACCCCTACCGACCAAGCCCTCCCCTAACCCGGGCGACGCTAGGCCAATTGTGCGTCGCCCCACGGACCTCCCGGTTACGACAGAGCCTGGGCACGAACCCAGGGACTATCAATTACATTTTCAAAGGAGACCAGGAGGAATACTATGAAATGTGAACAGAAGGAAGGAGAACTCCACATACCTGGTTTTGAGGTCTTTTTCCCAAAGGAAAGCTTCAGCTGGCTTGAAGAGCCCACTTCAAAGTTGGGTTTAGAAGCAGACATGCGCACCCTGGATAGAGTGTTACCCTGGAAGCCTGTGTATGTCTTCAGGGCAGACACAGCCTCTGGGGTCAGAGGTTCTTTACTGACCTGTCAATGTTGGTAAAGAAAAAATGTGTAAAGTACACAGTGCCCGGAGGAGTGAATCTATGACATTCCAGTGCTGGTTTACTCACCTCAGTCACTGACACCAGGCCAGACAACTTCAAGGCTGATATAAGCTTCTCAGCAGTCCTCACTTTTTGGTCATCAGTTCCTAAGGACAGGTGTCAAGAATCTGAGTCCTTTACTATGTGTCCTCAATCATGACCAGGACACTCAAACACTTTGCACCTTCTTACCTGTAACAGGTTCTTCAAGCACTAGTTTTCCGTCAGGTTTGATCACTCTGGCCATCTCTGCAAGTGTCTCTGAGGTGTGGACAGAAAAGCTGTCAGAGAGTACACTTGAGAGGACCCAGTCGTAGCTTGATGCTGCATGTGAAGCTGAGGAAAGGAGAGAAAAGAGCATGTAGTTAATAAAATTGTACAATCCGATGCCCTTATAACAACTGTATATATAGCTAGACATATCAGACATGGGATGTTCACACCCATGACACCCACCAGCTCAGATTAAAAAAAAAAAAAATCCTGTAGTTAAAAGCAGATAAGATTTGCATTCCTCCAACTTTATTCTGTTTATATACCCAACATCCGATTTGAACCAAACTTTTTTTTCTAATAATAAGACATGTGGAATCCAACTAAATAGTCAAAAGCCACCCACGGACCCCCCACGCCAAACCCACCCCAACAACGAGTATACCGTATCAGTTCTCCATGTCTGACAAGTACTGTATGTAGTATGGAGCAGTTAGGGTTATGTCCTATCCTACATCCTGATATTCTGACCACTAGATGGTGCTGTTCTTGCTAGTAGGTAATTTCTGACAAATAAAGTTTGATTTATAGTGACACTCATTCACGTGAGGATCTGTTACAACACTTAGCCTATGCTTGTTCTTAAACCCATGCATTGACATGTGGGTCGTTCCACATGTGGGTCCAGATGTGGGTCGTTCCACGTCAAAAAGCCCCCCTCAATGTTAAAGGGAAAAATACATATTGGTTTCCTTACCCTGTAAGCAGTTTATGGACAAGTTATGACAGCAACCCAAGCTTTGGTTTTGTTTACTTTGCCAAACTGCAACTTTTTTGCATTTGTGGCACAAATCCAATGCAAGTCAACGCTAGCTATAATAGCATTTTTGCTATTGAGTTAGTTATAAAATGTATTGTAAGATACTTTAGGATGATTTGGACATGAAGCATGAAACTGCTAATATTAAGTACCATTAACCACGTTTCCATCCACAGTTTTTATACGATTAAAGACATACCGTATTTTAAAAAAAAAATCATGACAGCTGTGATGGAAACAGGACGTTTAGGTTTTTAAATGCCAACAGAATTTGTTTGTTCGACCTGGTGGGATCTTTTTGTGTCAGTTAAATTAATTATACGAGAATGGCGGTGGAAACGCTTTTATGCGCAAATATTTATATAATAACCATCATATTGAAGTAAACTTGGATTTACGAGATGATATGTTGTGTGGTCCTCCCACTACAATTCGGGAAACCGTGCAGTTTATTAGGCTACAGATGAAATAGATGATGAACTTCACGATGGTGAAAGTACATGGTGATCTTGAAGCTCCTTTCAAATAAATATTGATAATATTCTGGTGACATGATGATTGATGCTTGACTGCCATTTGACAAATTAATAATCTCATCATGTAGAATACCCTACAGTAGGTTATCTGCAAACTGATGCCTAGAGCGCATGTGCCAAGACCAGAATAGTAGACACATTTGCTATTTAACACAACAGTTTGTGATAAAACTAATCGGTAGAGTTTTGGAAACACGTTGAACTTTTGATTTTTATTCAGGTCGTCACACACAGATTTTTATCCACAACAAGTCCGTTTGGTGGATACACCACTGCTGGGAGAATACGCATATTTTCTTTATTCTAAAATATTTAGATGGAAATCTGTGGCTAAATTGGTTGGAAACCTAGCTACTAACTTGCATTGGATTTGTGCCACAAATGCTAAAAAAGGTAGAAAGCATGGATTGCTGTCATAACAAAACAGAAAATACAGAACAGCATCATCTAGTGGTCAGAACTTGATAATATCAGGATGTAGGATGGGACATAAACCGAACAACAGGGAGGGATATCACCAAACTCACTGGGAATACATTACATAACATGAAAAAACAATACTCAGAGCTGCAGCTCCATACTACTTGTTAGACATAGAGAACTGATACTGTATACTGGTTGTTGGGGGGATCCGTGGGTGGCTTTTGACCATTTCTTTGTAATCCTCATGTCTTACTCATTGGGGGGGGGGGGGGGGGTCCAAATCAGATGTTACTTAATATATTTATTGAACATTACAGGAATCCTATAATTTAAAAAATGGCAATTTGGGTGCAATCAACTAGATTTATTATTTCAACAAAATAATGTTGCAGGAAAGCTAGTTAAATAAAAAAATAAACAAATTACAGATGAATACGCATAGATAATAAACTTACACATCATAAGTCTTTCCATATTCTCCAGGGACACTAGGCCATCGGTGCCAACCATGGCCCCTAGACTCTCTGCCAGCTCCTTCAGGGTTGTTGGGGACGAAGGCTGGCTCCACACCAAAAGCACCTTATCTCCTGCTTTCACACCAAGGTCTGCCATGTCCTCCTGCAAAGCAGCAATCAATTAATTCAATGTAATTTAAAATCGACTAAAGAAACCACCACAGGACAGCTTCTCCTATCAGACTTGACTTATCTGAGTGGGTGGACATCCTGCTGATAACACAGCAGGGAGACAGGAGTTTTACTAGACCAGGGGAAGACACGAAGCAATAGGGTTTACTCATTGCAAAATCTGTCCTTGTACACTGTTCCCAGAGCGCCGAAGACGTGGATGTCGATTTAAGGCAGCTCCCCGAACCTTTCCGATTCAGACGGGTTGGGTTAAATGCGGAAGACACATTTCAGTTCAACGCATTCAGTTGTACAGCTGACTAGGTACCCCCCTTTCCCTTTAGTATTTTTTTTATGCAGGTCAATTAAAACAAATTATTGCTAATTTGCTACTTTTATATTTGATCGAAAATATGCTTCGTAATGGCTAGGTTGTTACGAATGCAGTGATATAAGTTGACGCATGTGGCATTTCGGCAAATTATATTGGAGTTGTGCACCTGTTATTCACACGCGTATCTGCCCTATCACTGATCTCGCCTGCCTTCCATCTTTGAGAACATGCATTTCCATTGTTAGAGCGGTCACTCGACTATCTTGTCAATATAATAGATAATCTTTGACTAAAGCACCCTGATAGCAGCAGTCACATGACCTGAATGATTGCGAAACATAAACAATACTTTACTGTTAGGATTTCACATTTTCAGGACTAGTTACAGCCAGCACCTTGCATCAGTTACACATACATCAGGATTAATGTTAGTGTCTCTGTAGTTCAGGGCTAGAATCCAACCTCATAATAAACACACATGAAATGTGTAATATTCTAGAACCGACTAGAAACCTGGCAAACGACACTACTACCAGTCAAACAGACACCATCAAACATATTTAACCAACTTGTGTTCTATAAATTATATTGGTCTTATCGCCTCGTTTAATTGTCTTTGTGACAACCAGCCAGCTAGTAACGGCGTGACATAGAAGTTCATTAACGCTAGCTAGTATAAGCTAAAAAGTTCCAATCAAAAATTATGTTTTCGCTATGCAAACTCAACAAAACGTGTATTAATTCCGCTTTCACTTTGAGAATTCTGAACATTAAATAGGTCAAAGTTAGATCACCTGCTTGCTAACTTACCTCTCCGGTCAAAACAATTGCCTCGTTCAAAACAACTGGGAAATATTCGACTTGCGTGCTGCTTAAAGAGAGTCGCGTAAAAATGACGCGTCTGATATCTTCAAAAAACAGTTCGTAGCTAGATATGGCGGCGCTGCTACAAGGACTTCGAGTTGGAAGAGCCCTTCGATGTCTTGGCAGCGGTGAGCCAAGACTTGCTAGTTGGTCTTAGTCTAGACATTAGCTCAGGAACTTTTTTTTGGTAATCGTGTAGATTGATTTAGGTCTAAATCGCAAGAGAGCTTGCTAACTAGCTAGCCAACCAATGGGAACACACTTATCGGAGAAGGTGATAATGAAGGACAGAATTAGGTTACATAATGTTGGCTAACTACTCATTGCAAGCTACATCTCAGCGCAAGAAAACATTTAACTTAGTTATCAGAACTGCAAGTATTAAGCTCTTCATTGCAATACACGTAGCTAGGTAACGTTAGTATGCAATAATTGACCCCTTAAATTGTGAGAGGGTGGCGAGTCCAGTCAGCCTGCTTGTATTTTCACAAACTACCTAGGGACTCCCCCACCCTTTATTTGGCAACTATACTGAACAAAAATATAAAGTGTTGGTCCCACGTTTCATGAGCTGAAATAACATATCCCAGATATTTTTATTTCGCACAAAAAGCTTTTCTCTAGAATGTTGTGCATGAATTTGTTTACGTCGCTGTTATTGAGCCTTTCTCCACTGCTTCTCAGTGCTAGAGGCGTCACTACAGACCCTGGTTCGATTCCAGGCTGTATCACAACCGGCCGTGATTGGGAGTTACATAGGGTGGCGCACATTTGGCCCAGCGTTGTTAGGGTTTGGCCCAGGGTAGGCCATCATTGTAAATAAGCTAATCAGGTGCATCTTGTGCTGGGGACAAAAGGCCACTAAGGCAGTTTTGTCACAACACAATGCTACAGATGTCTAAAATTGAGGGAGGTTGCACTTGGCATGCTTGACAGCAGGAATGTCCACCAGAGCTGTTGCCAGAATTAAATATTAATTTCTCTACAATGAGGCTCCTCCAACATTGTTTTAGAGAATTTGGCAGTACGTTCAACCGCAGACCACATGTATGGTGTTGTGTAGGCGAGCGGTTTTCTGATGTCAACGTTGTGAACAGAGTGCCTGATGATGGCAGTGGGGTTATGCTATGGGCAGGCATAAGTTAGACAACGAACACAATTGTATTTTATCGATGGCAATTTGAATGATACAGTGACGAGATCATGAGGCCCATTGTCATGACATTCATCTGCCGCTTTAAGCATGATAATGCACAGCCCCATGTCACAAGGATCTGTACACAATTCCTGGAAGCTGAAAATGTCCCAGTTCTTCCACGGCCTGCATACGCACCAGACATGTCACCCGTTGAGCATGTTTGGGATGCTCTGGATTGACGTGTACAACAGCGTGTTCCCAACAATATCCAGCAACTTTGCACAGCCATTGAAAAGGAGTGGGACAACATTCCACAGGCCATAATCAACAGCCTGATCAACTCTATGCAAAGGAGATGTCGCGCTTCTAGAGGGAAATGGTGGTCACACCAGATACTGACTGGTTTTCTGATCCATCCCCCTACCTTTTTTTGAAGGTATCTGTATTCCCAGTCATGTGAAATCCATAGATTAGGGCCTAATTTATTTATTTAAATTAACTTACATGAACTAACTCAGTAAAATATTTGACATTTATATTTTTGTTCAGTATAAGTTAAGCTAATACATGTGCTCAGGACACAGGATGCAAAGATTCAGTATGAACATAATTACAGCATCTTTCTCTGATTATTTATTCTAGTGGTGGTTCCAAAAACATCCAGTCCCCAGTGTAATGGCCTGAGACGAGGCTTGCACGGTGCTGCACTTCGGCTTCAGGAGGACAAGGATAAGTCCATCCCAGTCCCTCTATTCTCCACCGCATCCCCGACTACAACTTTCCACAAACATTATCAAGCTCACCCATCTGAACATGACACAGCCACGTCAGCGCAGGAAGCTGCTGCTGCTGAGGAGGCTCCCCAGCCCAACATCAGGTTAGGATGATACTGCAAACTGACACTTACACACCATACCAATGCATAACATTACCATACCACATTGTGACATTGCTGCTGATCTTGGACACCCAGAACTAACATCTTTAGTGTGTCAGATGCTCAAATAAATTCTGGGGGGAGACATGTTAGAAAATGTACTAACGAGATTAGCGAAATCTCCACCCGTCTAAACCGTAACTCTCAGCCAGTCTATTGGCCACACCTGAAAAATGAGTACCAGAACAAAGTTCCAATTGACAGATGCTACAATTTGTTACGTGCATCTGTCCGCAAGAGTTTACATTGCAACTGGAACAACATTGTAATTTTGTTCTTACGTTACTTCTGACGTGTGTATGCCAACCGTCTACGCTGTGTTCTCTTTTTTTTTGCGTTATTTGTAACTTATTTTGTACATAATGTTTCTGCAACTGTATCTTACTGCAAAAAAGAGCTTCTGGATATCAGGACAGCGATCACTCACCACGGATTAGACTAAGATTTTTTCTTCAACAAGCAGGAAGCACAGGACATTCCCCAAACACCAGAACAGGGCCAATATCCCCGTTATTTGCAAGAGGAGGAGACGCAGGTATAGAGGACGCAGAGCGGGATGCCTTGTGAGGACCCGCAGGTGGCGAGTGGGAAAGCTGCCGTTACCGTCAATATTACTCGCCAACATACACTCATTGGACAATAAACTAGACGAGGTACGATCACGAATATCCTACCAACAGGACATCAAAAACTGTGATATCCTATGTTTCACGGAATCGTGGCTGAATGACGACATGGATATTCAGCTAGCGGGATATATGCTGCACCAGCAAGATAGAACAGCACACTCCAGTAAGACGGGGGGGGGGGGCGGTCTGTGCATATTTGTAAACAACAGCTGGTGCATGAAATTTAAGGAAGTTTAAATTTTGCTCGCCTGAAGTAGAGTATATTGTGATAAATTGCAGGCCACACTACTTGCCTAGAGAGTTCTCAGCTATACTTTTCGTGGCTGTTTATTTACCACCACAGACAGATGCTGGCACTAAGACCACACTCAGTCAGCTGTATAAGGAAATAAGCAAACAGGAAACCACTCACACAGAGGCGGCGCTCCTAGTGGCCGGAGACTTTAATGCAGGGAAACTTAAATCGGTTCTACAAAATTTCTATCAACATGTTAAATGTGCAACCAGAGGGAAAAAAATTCTAGACCACCTGTACTCCACACACAGAAACGCATACAAAGCTCTCCCTCGCCCTCCATTTGGTAAATCTGACCACAACTCTACCCTCCTGATTCCTGCTTACAAGCAAAAATTAAAGCAGGAAGCACCAGTGACTCGGTCTATAAAAAAGTGGTCAGATGAAGCAGATGCTAAACTATAGGACTGTTTTGCTATCACAGACTGGAACATGTTCCAGGATTCTTCCGTTGGCATTGAGGAGTACACAACATTAGTCACTGGCTTTATCAATAAGTGCATTGAGGACGTCGTCCCCACAGTGACTGTACTTACATACCCCAACCAGAAGCCATGGATTACAGGCAACATCTGCACTGAGCTAATGGGTAGAGCTGCCGCTTTCAAGGTGTGGGACTCTAACCCAGAAGCTTACAAGAAATCCTGCTATGCCCTGAGACGAACCGTCAAACAGGCAAAGCGTCAATACAGGGCTAAGACTGAATCATACTACACCATCAAGAAACGCTCGTCTTGTGTAGCAGGGCTTGCAAACTATTACAGAGGGACAGCCGAGAGCTGCCCAGTGACACGAGCCTACCAGATGAGCTAAATCCCTTCTATGCTCGCTTTGAGGCAAGCAACACTGAAGCATGCATGAGAGCATCAGCTGTTCCGGACGACTGTGTGGTTACGGAGAGCGTGATCAATGTGAGTAAGACCTTTAAACAGGTCAACATACACAAGGCTGCGGGGCCAGAAGGATTACCAGGACATGTGCTCCGGGCATGTGCTGACCAACTGGCAGGTGTCTTCATTGACATTTTCAACATGTCCCTGATTGAGTCTGTAATACCACTCCCTGTGCCCAAGAACACAAAGGCAACCTGCCTAAATGACTACAGACCCGTAGCACTCACGTCCGTAGCCATGAAGTGCTTTGTAAGGCTGATAACTCACATCAACACCATTATCCAAGAAACCCTAGACCCACTCCAATTTGCATACCGCCCAAATTGATCCACAGATGATGCAATCTCTATTGCACTCCACACTGCCCTTTCCCACCTGGTCAAAAGGAACACCTATATGAGAATGCTATTCATTGACTACAGCTCAGTGTTCAACACCATAGTGCCCTCAAAGCTCATCATTAAGCTAAGGATCCTGGGACTAAACACCTCCCTCTGCAACTGGATCCTGGACTTCCTGACGGGCCACCCCCAGGTGGTAAGGGTAGGTAGCAACACATCTGCCACGCTGATCCTCAACACTGGAGCCCCCCAGGGGTGCGTGCTCAGTCCCCTCCTGTACTCCCTGTTCACCCACGACTGCATGGCCAGGCATTACTCCAACACCATCATTAAGTTTGCTGATGACACAACAACGACAACGTCACCGACAACGACGAGACAGCCTATAGGGAGGAGGTCAGAGACCTGGCCGGGTGGTGCCAGAATAACAACCTATCCCTCAACGTAACCAAGAATAAGGAGATTATTGTGGACTACAGGAAAAGGAGGACCGAGCACATCTCCATTCTCATTTACGGGGCTGTAATGGAGCAGGATGAGAGCTTCAAGTTCCTTGGTGTCCACATCACCAACAAACTAGATTGGTCCAAACACACCAAGACGATTGTGAAGGGGGCACGAGAAAAAGCCTATTCCCCCTCAGGAAACTAAAAAGATTTGGCATGGGTCCTGAGATCCTCAAAAGGTTCTACAGCTGCAACATCGAGAGCATGACTGGTTGCATCACTGCCTGGTACGGCAATTGCCCGGCCTCCGACCGCAAGGCACTACAGAGGGTAGTCCGGCTACCCGGACTATTTACATTGTGTCCCTTTTACGCTGCTGCTACTCTCTGTTTATCATACATGCATAGTCACTTTAACTATACATTCATGTACATACTACCATCAATTGGCCCGACCAACCAGTGCTCCCGCACATTGGCTAACCGGGATATTTGCCTTGTGTCCCACCACCCACCAGCCCCTCTTTTACGCTACTGCTACTCTGTCCATCATATGCATCGTCACTTTAACCATATCTACATGTACATACTACCTCAATCAGCCTGACTAACCGGTGTCTGTATGTAGCCTCGCTACTGTATATAGCCTCGCCACTGTTATTTTTCACTGTCTTTTTAATGTTTTTATTTCTTTACTTACCTATTATTCACATAATACCTTTTTTGCACTATTGGTTAGAGCCTGTAAGTAAGCATTTCACTAACGTCTACACCTGTTGTATTCGGCGCACGTGACAAATAAACTTTGATTTGATGGTGCAGTTATGTAGACCAGAGTGGAGAACAAGGAGAAGACTATGAAACAGAGGAGCAACTGCAAGTGCGCATCCTTAATGCTGCGCTGGACTTTGTCCCACTACATGGTTGGACT
Organism: Oncorhynchus clarkii lewisi; assembly: GCF_045791955.1. NCBI lineage: Eukaryota > Metazoa > Chordata > Actinopteri > Salmoniformes > Salmonidae > Oncorhynchus > Oncorhynchus clarkii. The sequence continues at coordinate 23,466,368 of NC_092147.1, forward strand.
GTTGAAGCCATTTCAGCAGGAGCTGAGGTTAGTGAGTTTAGGGATGTTGGATTCACTGTAGTTGTGTGGTTGGAGAGTGTAAGGTAATATGACTAAATATAATTGTTGCTTTCCTATCACTGTTTTCCTCTGAGCAGACCCTGGGTCTCTCAGCAGCCTCCAGTGGAATGTTCCAGAATGGGGCAGGGGACCTGGTCCTGCACTTCATAGCTCAGTCCAATACCCAGCTAACAAAGCAACTGGCAGAGCATCACAATCAGGTCCAACTTGGTCAGGCAGAGTAAGTTCCCGCACTCTAAAATTAGCAGGTGGAAGAATGATATTGCAGTTAGGATTCAAACATGTATGTGATTTGTTATTGGTATGTATGTGAGCATGTGTTAACTGCAGATTTTCTTGCAGACCAAAGAAAACTGCAGAGTTTCTTAGGGATGCAGTGGAAACCAGATTGAGGATGTTGACCCCATACATAAATAATTGGCCACAGGTATCTTGCACACAACACAGTATAACAATTGGTTCCTATGTGCCCTAGACCTTGACAACTGACAGTTAATCCCCTCACCTTGAACCAGTTCAAGCTACTCCTTGATATAAGGTAACCTAATCCTGTAACGTCTTTGACACATTAAGAGGCAACCATTTATTACACCTGTACACCACAGGAGGTTGGTGGCACCTTAATTGGGGAGAACTGGCTTGTGGTAATGGTTGGAGCGGAATAGTTGGAGTGGTATCAAACAAATGGTTTCCATGTGTTTGATGCCATTCCGATTTCTCAGTTCCAGCCATTATGAGCTGTGCACAAATGTGCCATACAGCTTACTTAGAAATGTATCACTGCCATCCACATTCTTAGTCTCTCCCAATTATTATTTGTTATTACACTCTAACAAATATTTTTTCCCTGCTGATTAAAGTACATCTTCCTTTCTCCAGGCTTTGAGTATTCTGTTTCTGCCACACAACATACCAAACAGTCTGAAGCACCTCTCCACCCTGGTGGATGATATCTGGTACTATGCTGGAGACCGCTCCACAGATGTGAGTCGATCCCCTCCGCCTGAATACCCCTCTCCCCATGTCTTCCTCACCCCTTTTCATCATCACCTCATACTATCTGGCCTGCCTCTGCAAAGGTTACTACTCACCACCTCTCCCTCTCACTTTTAGCACAGTTTTTCCTTTAATCCATCTCCTATGCGCTATAATATCCCTATTTTACATGTGTGCTACTGACATTTGTCTAATCCAAATATTTATATTTCCATCATGACAAAGGTTTTAGAATAGTCTGTCAACAACCACTATGCTGTGTCTGTTTATCAAAATCCTATTTTTTCAGTTTTCCCTCTGTTCTCATCTCAGTTGAACTGGTATACAAAACGAGCTGCACTGACCGGGATCTATAACACCACAGAGCTGGTGATGGTACAGGACTCCTCAGAAGACTTCCAGGACACCTGGAACTTCCTTGACAACCGCATCCAGGATATTGTCAACATGGCCGACACCACCAAACGGGTACTACCATTTCCTCAGGCTGTGTATAGTCTCTTAATATACACTACCGTTCAAAGTTTGGGGTCACTTATAAATGTTCTTGTTTTTTAAAGAAAAGCTCATTTTTTGTCCATTAAATTTATATCAAATTGATCAGAAATACAGTGTAGACATTTGTTGTAAAATGACTATTGAATCTGGAAACGGCAAAAATTTCGTTCCAATGGCACGTTGTGTTAGCTAATCCAAGTTATTTTAAAAGGTTAAATGATCATTAAAACCTTTTTGCAAAAATGTTTTCTAATGATCAATTAGCCTTTTAAAATGATAAACTTGGATTAGCTAACAACGTGCCATTGGTACACAGAAGTGATGGTTGCTGATAACGGGCCTCTGTACGCCTATGTAGATATTCCATTAAAAAGAAATATACCGTTTCCAGCTACAATAGTCATTTACAACATTAGCAATGTCTGCACTGCATTTCTGATCAATTTTATGTTATTTTAAATGGGCAGAAAGTGTTTCTTTCAAAAACAATCATTTTTAAGTGACCCCAAACTTTTGAACGGTAGTGTAGGTAAATGGTCACCAGTAATGAAATGTAAAATTTATAAATCATTAGAAAGACCTCACTAGTATACAACCTATATTAAGGGAACTCAATACGTGTAATTGACATCTTTTGCTATTGTGTCCTGTAGGTGGCATCCACAGGAGAAGCAGTGGTGCAGGGGCTTATGGGAGCTGCTGTTACGGTGAGGATGCTAGAGAGAATATGCATGTTTGAGATGCACAGAATAAAGGATTATTATAACACATTGACAGCTTAAACGCTTCTCTAGACATTGTGAAGATATGTTGTATCTGTGTCTTGAACACGCACAGCCTCATTGCTTGTAACCTTAGGTGGCTTTTTTCCCCCAAATTCTGCATTGTTTAAATGATAATACCAGGCACTGCATTTGTTTAGTTCCAATTGTATTTTGTGTGTTTAGTAGTGACTGGAGATTTCTCTATTTTTCAGCTGAAAAATCTAACTGGAATTAACCAGAGACGGTGAAACAAGATGGCTATTTCTGTTCCACCATCCCCTCTAATCTCTGCCAGTCAGGAGTTTGTTTCAATTGGTTTTCCCTCATACCCACTCCTATCCCTTTTGTATAAAGGACACAAAAATGTGATTGTATTTGAAACATTTTTTGTTCGGCTCCATTGAGAGTTCCTAAATAAATTACAGATTAATTACAACAGAACAATTTTCTATTTGTTTTTCACCCAAATTGATTTAGGATGAGGACAAAGCATAATCGGAAAGTGTCAACTAAGAAACAAATCTTTATTAGATATATACTGTGTGTATTAACACCTATCTCTAGGAGTTCCTACAATGCGTTAACAACACTGCATGGATTTTATCTTGGTGCAATTTTTTTTAAATTTAGAACATATTTCTGGACGTCACGGGGTGTGACCCGGATGTTAAAAAGAACCCGCCCACCACGACTGACCAATCAGAGTTGATTTATTTCGGCCAATAAGCGGTAAGCAATTTGAGGCCTTCCCGGTGGCGTTGTTTAGACCGACAAGACGTGTAAACTTTAATGTAAATTGCTTTTCTTATACGTTAATCATGCCGTATGCTAACCAGCCAATAGTGAAGATCACAGAACTGACGGATGAGAATGTTAAATTTGTCATTGAGAACACCGACCTGTCGTGAGTAACCATTCAACTGATTATCAAAAAGTTGTTAGCGAGCTTGCGATAGGGTAGCCAATGTTAGCGCGCCTGCGATAAACTTGATAATCACAGCTGTAAATGTTTTGATCGTTGTACATGAATAAATAAGTTGCAATGGAAACAGACGTGTGACTAACTAGCTAACGTTAGTTGGCTTGCAAGGGTGGCGCACCGGGGCTTAAACCATTGTCTCTCCTGGCTCTTATCTGGGGTCGTGGTGCTCGACGACATGGAGGGCTTGCTGCTAGATCATATTCTTATTACAAGAGACTGCTACTGTCTAAAGTTTCACATTCATTCTTTCACGTGTGTTATCTTATTTATACAGGGTTGCGAATTCGATCCGACGTGTCTTTATGTCAGAAGTTGCAACAATAGGTAAGAGTGATTAAATCAGGCTGTACATAATTAATTGGTACTAGTGTATATACAGCCTGAAACGAATAGCTGCTAAATCGTGTAAATAAATTGTCCTTACAAGACAATGTTTATAGAAAATAAAATGTAAACTTACTCTACCGGTTGTATGTGAGATGTTTCCTTCAGCTGCTCGAAATTTGCAATATGGTGTAATTGCAAACCGCAATTCGGGGCGTTTCTTGATGTGGGCGTTCCTTTATCAGGTACGCCAATTTGTGCCTGCCATTGGTCAATTCCGGTGTTATGATACTGGTTTCTCGACACAAATTATTTGTTTGCATAGGTTAGGATAAGGACCGTGGCAGATTTTAAAAACAAATATCTTATGTTTCACTGAGTTATAGCTGAACAAAGACATGGATAATATACAGTTGGATGGTTTCTGTGCAATTGCAAAAAAGAACAGCTACGTTGTCTATTTCTCAATAACAGCTGGTGTGCGAAATTAAATATTAAGGAAGTCTCGAGGTTTTGCTCACCTGAGGTAGAGTATCTCATGATAAGCTGCAGATCACACTATTTACCAAGAGTTTTCTATTTTTTTTCGTAGCTGACTATTTACCAACACAGATGCTGGCACTAAGACCACAGTCAATGAGCTGTATAAAGCCATAAGCATACAAGAAAATGCTCATCCAGAGGTGGCATTCCTAGTGGCCGGGGGCTTTAATGCAGGAAAACAAATCTGTTTGACCTAATTTCGACCAGCATGTTACATGTGCAACCAGAGGGGGGGAAAAAGCTAGACCACCTTTACTCCACACACAGAGACGTGTACAAAGCTCGCTCTCCCCTTCAATTTGGCGAAACTGACTATTATTCTATCCTCCTGATTCCTGCAAACAAGCAAAAACAAAAGCAGGAAGTACCAGTGACTCACTCAATACAGAAGTGGCCAGATGACGCAGATGCTCAGCTACAGGACTGTTTTGCTAGCACAGACTGGAATATGTTCCGGGACTCATCCGATTGCATTGAGGAGTATACCACATCAGACACCGGCTTCATCAAAGCACATCAATGACATTGTTGACCGTACGTACATACCCCAACCAGAAGCCATTCATTATGGGCAACATCTGAACTAAAGGCTAGAACTGCCACTTTCAAGGAGCGGGACTCTAACCTAGACACTTATAAGAAGTCCCGCTATGCCCTGAGACAAACCATCAAACGGGCAAAGCATAAATACAGGACTAAGATCGTCGGCTGTGACAGGGCTTGCAAACTATTACAGACTACAAAGGGAAGCCCAGCCGCACAGTGACACAAGCCTACCAGAAGAGCTAACTTACTATGTGCGCTTCGAAGCAAGCAACACTGAAGCATGCGTGAGAGTACCAGCTGTTCCGGATGACTGTGTGATCACGCTCGCCAGGTCAACATTCACAAGGCCAGGCGGTTTACCAGGACGTGTACTCCGAGCATGTGGCACCAGGACAACAACCTCTCTCAACGTGATCAAGACAAAGGAGATGATTGTGAACTACAGGAAAACGATCATCATGGTCCAAACACACCAAGACATTTGTGAAGAGCGCAACAATGCCTATTTCCCCCTCAGGACACTGAACAGATTTGGCATGGGTCCTCAGATCCTCAAAGTTTTACAGTTGTATCGAGAGCATGACCTGGTTGCATGACCGCCTGGTATGGCAACTGCTCGGCGATGAAATAACACATGGCATTCTCTCAACTGGCTTCATTAGGTAATCACCTGAAATGCATTTCAATTAACAGATGTTAAATTAATTTGTGGAATTTCTTTCCTTAATGCGTTTCAGTCAATCAGTTGTGTTGTGACAAGGTAGAGGTATACAGAAGATAGTCCTATTTGGTACAAGACCAAGTCCATATTATATCAAGAACCGTTTAAGACATGAAGGTCAGTCAATACGGAACCTTGCAAGAACTTTGAAAGTTTCTTCAAGTGCAGTCGCAAAAACTATCAAGTGCTATGATGAAACTGGCAATGTAGAAAATAGTCAAAATAAAAACCCTCGAATGAGTAGGTGTTCTAAAACTTTTGACCGGTATTGTACATATGACCTCAACTAACCTGTACCCCTGCACATTGACTCGGTACCAGTACCCCCTGTATATAGCCTTGTTGTTATTTTATTGTTGATCTTTTTATTTTATTTAGTCAATATTTTTCTTAACTGCATTGTTGGTTAAGGGCTTGACAGTAAGCATTTCACAGTAAGGTCTACTACACCTGTTGTATTCGGCGCATGTGATAAATACAATTTGAATTGAGATTAGGATCATTAACGTGGCTGGTTAGGATCATTACTGGCGTGGCAGGTTTAGGAGAATGAGGTTAGGAAAAGGGTTGGGGTTAGGCTCAGCTACATTGCTACAGTCAACAACTGATGTCCCTGAAGCGAAAGAAATGTCCACAGACCAATGGCGAGCATCAATGGGTGTAACTTCATATCAGAAATGCCCCTAATTGCAGTCTGCAATTACTCTTGTCAATAATTGAGACAAAGTACCCACCTGAAAATATTGTTTACTCAACTTTTTATAGAGGCATATTACCGTCTCTCTAAAGTTGGGTAAACAATACTTTCCTGTGGATATGTTCTGATATTACCGGAAGCTGAAAGACTAACAGCACAGACAAAGAGTACGTTTTTAAATGTAATATTATTCATCATTCTGGCTTGTAAGGAACATTTTAGATGATTTTGCAGGCATTTGTGTCAGGCTGTGTATACACCAATTGTGTATTACAGCCTGATTAATCAGACTAGGTAAAATGCAGCATCACCCGTGGTTGTTATAATCTCATGAACGTGTAGACATTTGTTAGTCATGTTCTCCCCAGTCCCCACAATGATTAATATTTTTGGAAGTGTTCATGTCCTTGTTTAATTTCAGCTATTGATTGGATTCAAATTGATGCAAATTCTTCTGTGATCCACGACGAGTTTATTGCTCACAGAGTGGGTATGTAGTTAATGTATTATTATAAGATTCTATGTTTTTTTTCTCCTTTTATACCAATATTGTACTGATCACTAACTCAGTCTATGGTCACATTTTTCAGGTCTTATTCCCCTTACCAGTGATGATGTTGTGGACAAGATGCAGTACTCCAGAGTAAGCATTTGGACACCTGATGAAGACCAGACAATGGCTGAAAGTTATGCTGCCAGCCATGCTCACTTGAAGATAAAACCACTAAGTCTTTTCACCTATTCCCGTCTACCGCAGGACTGTACATGTGACGATTTCTGCCCAGAATGCTCTGTTGAACTGACACTGGACGTTCGCTGCACAGAGGACCAGACCCGCCATGTGACCTCACGAGACCTGCTGTCCAACCACCCTCGAGTCATTCCTGTGAGTGAGCTTCCATTCAACAGTAATTCACATACAGATTTTCCTCCCCTTATTATTTTGTTCGGAAGCGAGTTGACTTATCTTATTTGATCTTTAGGTGACCTCCAAGAGTCGAGACAATGATCCCAATGACTATGTTGAACAGGATGGTAGGCTGCTCTTTCCAATGGTTTTCTATTAAAGTATTTTATTATAAATATTTGGTCTCTTACATTCATTGCCGCTCTCGCACTATCATTCTACCCTCTTCCTCATCTTGGCTCTGCCTCCTTCCTCTCGTCAGACATTTTGCTGGTGAAGCTTAGGAAGGGTCAGGAGCTGCGTCTCAGAGCTTATGCCAAAAAGGGTTTTGGCAAGGAGCATGCCAAGTGGAACCCTACAGCAGGGGTGTCCTTTGAGTATGACCCAGACAATGCACTGAGGCACACTGTTTATCCACGGCCAGAGGAATGGTGGGTTACATTTTAATGTTCTTAATGGAGACCCATGACCGTATTCTGTGAGTGGGAGAGTTACTGTGAATTGACCCAGAATTTTTCTGTCTCAGGCCAAAGAGTGAATACTCAGAGATTGAGGAGGATGAGGTGCAAGCACCCTTTGACCCCAATGGCAAACCTGAGAGGTGAGTATCAGTTAATTGGAGTCTAAATGGTTCTTTACCAGTCAGTACCAATGTATTGAATTACATGTCTGTTATTGAGCATTTGTGTCCTTCAGTGTCAACTGTCGCATTCCAATGATGACTGTGTGATACAGGTTTTGATGGTGTTAAAGCAGTATGTGATGACAAAAGTTGGTGAATAATGATCAGTAGGAAAGATGGTAGAGATGTCACTGTTAATTTGTTGTGGCACAAACTTGCAGGTTCTATTACAACGTGGAGACGTGTGGCTCACTGCGACCGGAGACCATCGTCATGTCTGCTCTGGCAGTGCTGAAAAAGAAACTGAGTGATTTACAGACCCAGCTGAGCCATGAAATCCAGAGTGATGTCCTCACGATCAACTGAGTCTTGCAGTTTTAGCCAGTTCTACACTGCTCACAGAGATCAGAAGCAGACCCAGTTCCAAATGATGGATTTATTTGATGGTAGCAAATTTGTGATATTGGCAGGAGAAATGTTGATCCAACCATTTCAGCTCACCTACTGATATCATCTGTTGTTTCTACATCATCCACCATATTGTTTTGTCTACATCTCTGCTTTGTAGAAGTTGTTTGCAGGATTATTTTTTTTAAATTGTATATTGTGGAATGAACTTTTTTTTTTTTTTCAATAAACCCCCATTTTCATCCAGCTTGAAAGTGATTGCCTTTTTAATCTAAATAAGGTGGTGAATTAGAGCATAGGTGAGCAGTCATTGTGACTTGGGTATATGTAGACTACTAATGTAGGCTACAAGGTGTCACATCAATGTTTGAAGAGAAACCTAAAGAATCGCAATGGTGTCTTGCGATCAATACTTGATATTCAGACAGTATCCAACTCATGCATCACTGGCCTGTTTTGGCTGAATAAGTGATCAGATTTCATTATTGTAGTTACCACTAAGGAAAGGAAATTGGGTTGATTTTGTTAGCTTTAATTAGCATTACAGGGTCCCAGTTTTTCAGTACTCAGCCAAAGCGTAAGTGTAGCCTACAACCTGTCCTGACGAATGAAGTGCTGGCATGACAGCCGGTAGCATAGCTATTAGAGCGATGGGTCAGTAACCGCTAGTTCGACTCCCTGAGCCGACAAGATGAACAATCTGCCCTTGAGTAAGGCACGTAATCCTAATTGTTCCAGGGTCAGAGTTGATAATGGCAGACCCTGGCCATGACACCACTCTCAGAAGGTGTCTCCAGGAGAGTTGGGATATGGAAAGAAAACAAATGACTAATTCACAGGTGCGTATTAATACACACTTGTACATGTGGGAAATAAGACAAATATTAGCACCCACCAAATTATGATTTATGTACATTTTCGGTGCTGCTCGAGCCCAATCTAGTCACGGCTGCAAAACAGAGGGTTGATATTTTGGGGATAATCTCAATCGCGTTCTCCTCGCCTCTTTCTGAAAACCCATTGGAGGAGAAGGTCAGAGGGGAGGGCGCTCTTCCTTTCTCATCCAATGGAGTTTGAGAAGCAGGGGAGGCGAGAGAAAGCGAGAACTATTCAATTGAGTTTCTCCCTAGCACGTGAAAGGGAAGGTGCGTGCATCGTGAACATGGAGACGTGTGATATTCATGTTCAAATGATTTGCAGAAACAGAGACAGTGAGGAACAATATTGCGTTCATTGAATGAATGCCTCACGTAATCGACAAGGTAGTGGTGTCTCAAGGGCAAATAATATACAGTAGCCTAATAATCACTATGCAAATTGCTTCACAGACAGTGAAATTCACTACTTTTATCAAGTAATTTTTACATTGCTGAAGATTATAGCAATGCTTGAAAGTTGCAACAAGACAAACTCTGCTTTTTTTCCAGATAGAAGTTTATGTGGATATCATGTGCTGTGACACAATCAACACAGAGGCTGAGATGTCTGCAGCAGAAACTGAGGCCTGTGTCTATTTATTTATTTTATTTTATTTCACCTTTATTTAACCAGGTAGGCAAGTTGAGAACAAGTTCTCATTTACAATTGCGACCTGGCCAAGATAAAGCAAAGCAGTTCGACACATACAACGACGCAGAGTTACACATGGAGTAAAACAAACATACAGTCAATAATACAGTATAAACAAGTCTATATACGATGTGAGCAAATGAGGTGAGATAAGGGAGGTAAAGGCAAAAAAAGGCCATGGTGGCAAAGTAAATACAATATAGCAAGTAAAACACTGGAATGGTAGATTTGCAGTGGAAGAATGTGCAAAGTAGAAATACAAATAATGGGGTGCAAAGGAGCAAAATAAATAAATTAATTAATTAAATACAGTAGGGAAAGAGGTAGTTGTTTGGGCTAAATTATAGGTGGGCTATGTACAGGTGCAGTAATCTGTGAGCTGCTCTGACAGTTGGTGCTTAAAGCTAGTGAGGGAGATAAGTGTTTAAAGTTTCAGAGATTTTTGTAGTTCGTTCCAGTCATTGGCAGCAGAGAACTGGTAGGAGAGGCGGCCAAAGAAAGAATTGGTTTTGAGGGTGACTAGAGAGATATACCTGCTGGAGCGTGTGCTACAGGTGGGAGATGCTATGGTGACCAGCGAGCTGAGATAAGGGGGGATTTTACCTAGCAGGGTCTTGTAGATGACATGGAGCCAGTGGGTTTGGCGACAAGTATGAAGCGAGGGCCAGCCAACGAGAGCGTACAGGTCGCAATAGTGGGTAGTATATGGGGCTTTGGTGACAAAACGGATTGCACTGTGATAGACTGCATCCAATTTGTTGAGTAGGGTATTGGACATTCATATTAAAAGTATACCAAAAGTCTCCAGATCTTCCCATGATCCCAGTGTTATTGACCGAATAACATGTAGGCTTCATTTTGTCACAATAACATGTTGACTTCACAAACTATAGAGAGATATTCAACTGGATCATTATCCTTCTGGTGAGACATTCTCTCTGGATACTAAATGAGCTATGCAGGGAAAGAGAAGAGACCAATGGTGTATTTTGTTTGGGTTTTTCCCACTCAGATCCTGACCCATGCTCACCTGTTCATGGATAACTTTATACAGTGAGTACATGACACACACACACAATTTGCAATTCATGTGTTTTATTTTTTCTCTGACCTCTTCTGAACAGACATGGCTTCTTAATTGATTTGAAGAAGGTCTTGGAACACCTTATGGAGGACACTGACTGGCTATCTGTCTACCTCATACTGGGTGAGGCTTTGTCATCCCTGAACTATTGTCAGCTTTGATATACAGTACCCTACTTCAAACAACTGCACAAGGAATATACTGTTAATGAATATGAGTAATAAACTCACTCATCCTTCATGCTTCTCTCACTCTTGCAGCTGCCAATATGTTTGCAATTGCTGCTCTGCTACTTGAGGTGTCTGGATAAGGTGAGACAAGTCTACCCCGGCTTTTCAAATAGGAGCGGCTCAGCTATGTGAACTGTCTCACAAAGGTTGATGTGTTGATTCTAGGGAACACTGTCCCCCAGTGCAGTGTGCTGTTTACACCTGGGGCACTTGGGATAGCTGACACTTTTTTCTGCCATTCTATATGATTCTTCAAAATCAACAGTTAAATACCACAAATATGATCTGCACAGATATTGACCTGCACTTACCATTCTAGGTTATGGCTCAGTTGCTATAAATCACCTGGATTTCTGCATAGATTAGTCATAAAATGTATCTGATAATCTTAGTCACAACAATAGACAAGTCGTGTGCTTAAACTAATAACACACAAATTGTATTTTTCTTGTCTATATTGAATACATAATTTAAACATTCACAGTGTAGGTTGGAAAAATTATGTGAACCCCTAGGCTAATGACTTCTCCAAAATCTAATTGTCAGCTAACCTGGAGTCCGATCAATGAGAAAAGATTGGAGATGTTGGTTAGAGCTGCCCTGCCCTATTAAAAAAACTCACACATTGAGTTTGCTATTCACAAGAAGCATTGCTTGATGTGAACCACGCCTTGAACAAAAGAGATCTCTGAAGACATAAGAATTGTTGAGTTGCATAAAGTTGGGTTACAAAAGTATCTCTAAAAGCCTTGATGTTCATCAGTCCACGGTAAGACAAATTGTCTATAAATGGAGAAAGTTCAGCATTGTTGCTACTCTCCCTAGGAGTGGCCATCCTGCAAAGAGGACTGCAAGAGCACAGCGCAGAATGCTCAATGAGGTTAAGTATAATAGAATGTCAGCTAAAGACTTATAGAAATCTCTGGAACATGCTGACATCTGTTGACGAGTCTACTATATGTAAAACACTAAAGAATGTTTTTCATGGGAGGACAACACGGAAGAACCCACTGCTGTCCAATTTTTTCTCTGACCTGGATGTTCCACAGCTCTACTGGCAAAATATTCTGTGGACAGATGAAACTACAGTTGAGTTGTTTGGAAGGAACACACTGTGTGGAGAAAAAGGCACAGCACAGCACACCAACATCAAAACCTTATCCCAACTGTAAAGTATGGTGGAGGGACCATCATGGTTTGCTTTGCTGCCTGAAGGCCTGGACAGCTTGCTATCGTCGACAGAAAAATGAATTCCCAAGTTTATCAAGACATTTTGCAGGAGAATGTTAGGCCATCTGTCCGCCAATTGAAGTTCAACAGAAGTTGGGTGATGCAACAGGACAACGACCCAAAACACAGAAATAAATCAACAGAATGGCTTCAACAGAAGAAAATAAGCCTTCTGGAGGGGCCCAGAGTCCTGACCTCAACCCAATTGAGATGCTGTGGCATGACTTCAAGAGTGCAGTTCACACCAGACATCCCAAGAATATTGCTGAACTGAAACAGTTTTGTAAAGAGTGTGGTAAACCGTTGCGTTGAGCATGCAGAGATTGACACAGAGACAGGGAGGCTTTAGTCCACAAAAACAACTTTACTAACACAGAAAATAAACATTAAAGAAAATCACTTAGGTTTGGCTTGGGCCTTCTTCTCTACTGTGGCTTGGTGTCGGTCTCTCGCGGTGTGCCACCGTGCTCCTTTTATTTGGCCTCCACGGCTTGTTGGCACTTTCCTCTAATTACCTCCACTTAGAGCCGTCCGTGTCGGGGTGCCCAGCTCCCGTATTCCCAGCAGAGGGAGCCAACGTCGCCTCACGCACCTCCCCTCTTATTACCATCCCCCAGGGTAGACCTCCTGGGATACCACAAGAGGAATGGTCCAAAATTCATCCTGACCGCTGTGCAGGTCTGATCCTCAACTACAGAAAACGTTTGGTTGAATTTATTGCTGCCAAAGGAGGATCAACCAGTTATTAAATCCAAGGGTTCACATACTTTTCCCACCCTGCGCTGTGAATTTTTACACGGTGTGTTCAATAAAGACATGAAAACGTATCAGCTTTTGTGTGTTATTAGTTTAAGCAGACTGTGTTTGTCTATTGTTATGACTTAGATGAAGATCAGATCAAATTTTATGACCAATATATGCAGAAATCCAGGTAATTCCAAAGGGTTCACATACTTTTTCTTGCCACTGTAGCTTTGTGCGAATTTGCACCTCAACTTGAGATGATGACTCACCCTGTCTGGTCAGACTGTTTGACTGTCTACCCATCAGGAGGAACATACTTATCTCTCTGGCCCTACACTGTTCTTGGGCTCAAGCTTTATTCTTACCAAGAAACCAACAGTTGGTGTCGTCAGGGGGTCGGTTTCATATCCAGGGATATCAGTTCGAACCAGTTTGTTTTTTACTTTCTAGTGTTAGTGGGTGCAGTAGTTACTGATGGTTGGTTTGATGCTGTTACCACTGATTGTGGGTAGTGGACAGGGAAGAGAATTATTATCTTGTTCAAATTAAATCGTATTGTATTGGTCACATAGACATGTTTAACAGATGTTTTTGTGGGTGTCGTGAAATGCTTGTGTTTCTAGCTCCAACAGTGCAGTAATATCAAACAAGTAATATCTAAAATGTTCACAACAATACACACAATACAAACAATACAATACACACAAATGTAAAGTAAAGGAAATGGAATTAAGAATATATAAATATTTGGAAGAGCATTGTCGGTGCAGCATAGATTAAAATACAGTAGAATTGAATACAGTATATACATATGAGATGAGTAATGTCCACTCCGAATACCTCTTCTCCACTGCCAGTGTTTTGGATCAGTCTCTAGAATCAGTTCAATTGCCATGGGGGGTTTGAACAAAGGATCCAATTCGGGAAAGTTGTATTCCTGGTCGTAATGCTGGTAATGCTGATGAGTTACCGCCGTTCTGATATCCAAAAGTTATTTTCGTCTGTATGTAATAGCACAAAAACTTTTCTGGGCTAATAATGTAAGAAATAACGAAAAACTGCAAAGTTTCGATTCTTGTTGTGGTAAATATCTGCATTCTGCTCCCAAGTGTTGCAGCGGTCTAAGGCACTGCATCTCAGTGCTAGAGGCATCACTACAGACCCTGGTTTGATTCCAGGCAGTATCACAACCAGCCGTGATTGCGAGTCCCATAGGGTGGTGCACAATTGGCCCAGTGTCGTCCGGGTTTGGCTGGGGTAGGCCGTCATTGTAAATAAGAATTTGTTCTTAACTGACTTGCCTAGTTAAAAAAATATATATACTTTTTCCAGGGACTGACAAGTGTATATTACATGAAACAAACAAACACATAGAACACCTGAATATTCAAGGTGAGAACAATTCTTCTTTCTTGGCGTACACAATTTCTGCCTGGTTAGTTGTAGACAAAGAACACATAGACAGTTAATGATATTGACTTTGCTCTGTCAGACCTTTACTTCTTCCTCCTGGAACCCACTCTATGCTACCAGTGAGACTTCCCCTTGACCCACAGGGTCCAAATCAACGTCTTTTGTGAGAGGCTGGTAAAAATGGTGAGATGAGGGCCACACTATTATCCACCCTCTTAATTTTTGCCTCTTCTTTCAGGTGGTCTTTACTCAAATGATGGTGGTAATCATGTAGCAGGTGATATGTTTATGTATTAAATGCATGTGTTTGTACTGTGATTGAATAACTGTGATCCTCAACACAGGGGCCCCACAAGTATGTGTGCTCAGCCCCCTCTTGAACTCCCTGTTCAACCATGACTGTGTGACCAAGCACACCTCCAACTCAATTATCAAGTTTGCAGACGACATAACGGTAGTAGGCCTGATTACCAACAATGACGAGACAGTCTACAGGGAGAAGGTGAGGGCCCTGGCGGAGTGGTGCCAGGAAAATAACATGTCAATCAACATCAATAAAACGAAGGAGCTGATCATGGACTTCAGGAAACAGCAGAGGGAGCACTCACCCAACCACATCGACATGGCCGCAGTGGAGAAGGTGAAAATCTTCAAGTTCCTCTGGGTACACATCACTGACAATCTGAAATGGTCCATCCACACAGATAGTGTAGTGAAGAAGGCGCAACAGCACCTCTTCAACATCAGGAGGTTGAAGAAATTCAGCTTGGCCCCTAAGACCCTCACAAACTTTTACAGATGCACCATGAAGAGCATCCTGTCAGGCTGTATCACTGCCTGATACGGCAACTGCACCACCTCAGGGCTCTCCAGAGGGTGGAGTCATCTGCCCAACGCATCACCAGGGGCACACTGCCTGCTCTACAGGACATCAACAGCATCCGATATCACAGGAAGGACAAAAAGATCATCAAGGACATCAACCACCTGAGGCACGGCCTGTTCACCCGCTATCATCCAGAAGGTGAGGTCAGTACAGGTGCATCAAAGCTGGGACCAAGAGACTGAAAAACAGCTTCTATCTCAAGGCCATCAGACTGTTAAATAGTCATCACTAGCTAGCCGGCCTCCACCCAGTACCCTGCCCTGCACTTAGATACGGTCACTAGCCGGCTACCACCTGGTTACTCAAACCTGCAACTTGAGGCTGCTGCCCTATGTACATAGACATAGAATCACTGGTCACTTTAATAATGGAACACTGGTCAGTGGTCACTGATAATGTTTACATATTGTTTTACTAATTTCATATGTATACTGTATTCAAGTCAATGTCATCCTATTTAACTATTTCTGTATATACTATACTATCCTATGTATTCTACAGATATACTATATATTCTATCCACGTACTGTCCATAATGTCTTTAATGTCTATAAATTCCAGCATATATTTATATATATATATATATATATATATATATATATATATATATTTATACTCCAGACTCCGACATTGCTCGTCCTAATATTTATATATTTCTTAATTCCATTATTTTACTTTTAGATCTGTGTGTATTATTGTGAATTGCTAGATATTACTCAACTGCTGGAGCTAGGAACACAAGCATTTCGCTACAACCGCAATAACATCTGTGTATGTGTATGCGACCAATATAATTTGATTTGATTTATGTATAAACATTTTGTTTGTTTTGTTGTGCCAGTATCTCATTGCTCTGCCCTTGCACAACTGTCGTCTAGGGATCTACATCATGATGCTCTTTGAGGTGAGTTACACTGAACTACCATACAGTATGGGTCTATATGTGTTCATGCAGTGTGTGTTTGAACATGAATGTTAACACCCCCTTCTCTTTCCCTTCCCCAGCTCCTAGTAGGTGTTTACCCTGGACACTATTTCAGGGGTAACTATGGCAGTGGGCTGGTGTGGCTGTGCTTGCTACTGGGTCCTTCTCTGGCGGTGATTATCTATTTCCACGACCACTACACGAGTCACCATGGCCAACGTCCTCCTGGACTGTCCGCTGCTGACTGTTTGTCATGATCACTCACTTTTTGATATCTTTGAAAGACTACTGTCCAGTTTAGGATTCGTCCATTTGTTGGGAGTCATCACAGCCTTAATATCTATTTTTTTTATTTTTGTTGAAAGACCAACAAAATATACACCACAGCTATTCATAATTATTTTGAATTTGAATCTTTGGAGCCTGTGTCCTGTCATTATGTGACTCAATCACACATGAAAGATAGGGCTGCTTATTCACTGTTCACAAGTCACCCAACGTTTACTGTAGGTTTATGGATCATAGCCAACTTTTTTTAGACTACTGGTAACTAACTGCCTGGTGAAAACTATTGGGAAACCACACCATGTTGAGTTCAAGCACAAAATGAATTATACAGTATAGCTTCCAATTGAATTGTGCTGTTAATTCTTTACTGGCCAACCACACCATGTTGAATTCACACACAGTGTGAACGGAGTGAAATACAGTATATAGCTGAATTGTACTTGATACTTTGGCAAGCTTATAAAGCTATAAGAAATGTGATAGTTGTGATGTGCTTGCCCTCTTACCGAGATAAACTGTCAGAACATTCTAGGAAGATAATTTCTATTGTATTTATATATTGTTTTGATTTTATTTCAGATAGTTTGTGTATTTGTGATTATCTTTCCCGTACGTGTTCTCCTTTTTGTCACATATAGGTTTGCCGATAAAGGGGTGCAAATGTACTCTTAAATAAACATGCATTGTTATATTTGGTTTAATAAAGCAGTCAAAAATACTGTACCTGTATTTGCATGTTGTGAACCACAATTCCTTGCGCTAGCCTTTTACTGTGAATCACGTGACCCCGTCATTGAGGTAGGCGGAAATGAAAGTTAACCAGTTAGCGGTACCAGAGGTCCACAGCTGAAAAAGGTATTTATGAGAAAATAAACGAAATACGTTGCCAGCAATGTCAAGTAAAACTGGGTTGTAGAAAACATTTCTTCAATAGTACACATTTTTCTAACTACGTTTACGAGAAAAGGTGGCTGTCATGTCCTTATGCCCACACAAAGCTGTAGGCTAGCTAGGAGCTATAACGTTAGCTCACCATCTTCCGTGTTTTGCTTTTGTGGGCAGGGTATTTAAATATGGAGGCAATGAGACACTTTGAGTTGTTGATGTGTACAGTTAATCGATGTACATTAAGCTAGTAGTTATCAGCAAATGCGATGTCTCACCCTGTGCATCTTACACGCAGTAAATGTTTAGGTTCCCTTTTGTTGGGATCACACCAAAGATGGTGGATAAATGAAGATAGTCACTCCGTTCGTTTCACTTTAAAAAAAATGGTCAACTAAATTTTAATTGGTCACATACACGTGTTTAGCAGATGTTATTGCGGGCTAGCGAAATGTTTGTGTTTCTAGCTCCAACAGTGCAGTAATACCCAACAACAATACACACATCTAAAGTAATGGAATTAAGAATATATAAATATTTGGATGAGCAATGTTGGAGCGGCATAGACTAAAATACAGTAGAATACAGTATATACATATGAGATTAGTTATGCAAACATTATTAAAGTGGCCAGTGATTTCAAGTCTATGTATATAAGGCGCTAGTGATGGCTATTTAACAGTCTGATGACCTTGAGATAGAAGCTGTTTTTCAGTCTCTCGGTCCCAGCTTTGATGCACCTGTACTGACCTCGCCTTCTGGATGATAGCTGAGTGAACAGGCAGTGGCTCGAGTGATTGTTATCCTTTGATATTTTTGGCCTTTGTGTGACATTGGGTGCTGTAGATGTCCTGTAGGGCAGGTAGTTTGCCGCCACCGTCTGGAGCGCCCTGCGGTTGCGGGCGGTGCAGTTACCGTACCAGGCGGTGATACCCGACAGGATGCTCTTAATTGTGCATCTGTAAAAGTTTGTGAGGGTTTTAGGTGCCAAGCCAAATTGCTTCAGGCTTCTTCACCACACTGTCTGTGGGTGGACCATTTCAGTTTGTCAGTGATGTGTACGCGGAGGAGCAAGTGGGTCGGATCTGATGTCTAGTTAACGGTTTGTTTTTGGGGTAACATTTATGCTGGATCGAAAAGGTGTATTGTAGGACGTGATAACACCCAGATATGACTAAGCTATTCAAGCTACGACTGTCTCCTATGACTATCTCATAGTGAAGGGGTTCCCTAACATTTTCACTCATGCCTCACGCGTGTGTCTCGTAGATTTCTATGGGCACAAGCACTGTTCATGACACAAACTGTTCACACCCCTCTTGTTGGCAGAGAGAAAATGTTGCAGGTTTAAAGCTTGTTTCCTGCAATTCTGCACATTTTGTCATTGGGTGCAGAGCAAATGTTGCTGTTTCAAAGCTCATTTTATTGCAATTCAATAAATGTGCCATGTCTAATGTGTATTCATGTGATATTTGAGTGACTCGAACTTTACTACAAAATCTATGGGCTAATAAATCTAGTTAAAAAACATCTGACATGGGCTAATTGATCTGGGCATTTCTGACAAGTTATAAATATCTCTCTAAAGTATGCAATGACTGACATGATGGGGAAAACTGATGACACACTACCCAATTTCGAAATTGCACCTTGTGCGTTTTACTATTACAACTTTCAACAAAGTCAGACTGATAAGTGTTCAATTGGGTTGGGAGCTGGTGACTGAGACGGCCATGGCATATATTTGACATAGTTTTCATGCTCATCAAACCATTCAGTGACCTGTGGATGGAAACATTGTCATTCTATGGGGGTAAAGCCATGGTAGTAAACATGATTTTTTTTTTATACATGACCCTAAGCATGATGGGATGTTAATTGCTTAATTAACTCTGGAGCCAAACCTGTGTGAAAGCACCCAGTTCAATGTAACATTGCTAGGTTTAGGCTACTACATGTAGAATGGCTCCAGAGAGGGTAGCTGACGTTTTACTTGTTCCTAACAAAATGTGTTATTTGGTTGTTTTTTTTGCATTGTTTGTAACTTATTTTAGAACTTATTTTGTACATAGTGTTGCTGCTACCATCTCTTATAACTGAAAATAACTTCTGGACATCAGAACAGCGATTACTCACCACAAACTGGTAGAAGCTTTTTCCTTTAAAGAGTCCAACTTGAAGGACATATTGCTTTCCCGGGAACAGGCCCAAATCCACGTTATTTGCGTGAAGAGAAGATGGAGAAAAAGGAGGCGGAGGTCAGGCTGCCTTCTGAGAATCCATAGACGAGCGAGTAAACCCCCACTGCCATCTGTTCTTTTGGCAAACATGCAATCATTGGAAAATAAAATCAATGACCTACGAGCAAGATTAAACTACCAACAGGACATTAAAAAACGTAATATCTTAAGTTTCACCGAGTCGTGGCTGAACGACAACATGAACAACATACAGCTGGCGGGTTTTACACTGTATCGGACAGATACAGGACAGGACAGAACAGCAGCCTCTGCTAAGACAAGGGGTGGCAGTCTATGTATATTTGTAAACAACAGCTTGTGAAAGATATCTAAGGAAGTCTCAAGATTTTGCTCGCCTGAGGTAGAGTATCTCATGATAAGCTGTAGACCACACTAATCTACCTACAGAGTTGTCATCTGTATTTTTCGTATCTGTCTACATACCACCACTGACCAATGCTGGCACTAAGACCGCACTCAATGTGCTGAATGCGGCCATAAGCAAACAGGAAAACGCTCATCCAGAGGCGGTGCTCCTAGTGGCCGAGGACTTTAATGCAGGGAAACTTCAATCCGTTTTGCCACATTTCCACCAGCATGTTAAATGTACAACCAGAGGGGGAAAAAACTCTAGACCACCTTTACTCCACACACAAAGATGCGTATAAAGCTCTCCCTCCATTTGGCAAATACGACCATAATTTTATCCTCCTGATTCCTGCTTACAAGCTCAAATGAAAGCAGGAAGCAACAGTGACTCGGTCAATGAAACAGTGATCAGATGAAGCAGATGCTAAATTACAGAACTGTTTTGCTAGCACAGGCTGGAATATGTTCCGCGATTCTTCCGATGACTTTGAGGTGTACACCACCGGTCACTGGCTTCATCAATAAGTGCATCAATGACGTCGTCCCCACAGTGACTGTAAGTACATACCCCAACCAGAAGTCATGGATTACAGGCAACATCCGCACTGAGCTAAAGGGTAGAGCTGCCTCTTTCAAGGAGCGGGACTCTAACCCGGAAGCTTATTAGAAATTCCGCTATGCACCAGCTGTTCCGGACAATAGTGTGATCACGCACTCCGCAGCCGATGTGAGTAAGACCTTTAAACAGGTCAACATTCACAAGGCCGCAGGGCCAGACGGATTACCAGGACGTGTACTGCGAGCATGCGCTGACCAACTGGCAAGTGTCTTCACTGACATTTTCAACCTCTCCCTGCCTGAGTCTGAAATACCAACATGTTTTAAGAAGACCACCATAGTGCCTGTGCCCAAGAACACTAAGATAACCTGCCTAAATGACTACCGACCCGTAGCACACCATGAAATGCTTTGAAGGGCTGGTCATGCCTCACATCAACACTATTATCACAGAAACCCTATACCCACTCCAATTTGCATACCGCTCTAAGAGATCCACAGATGATGCAATCTCTATTGCACTCAACACTGCCCTTTCCCACCTGGACAAAAGGAACACCTATGTGAGAATGATATTCATTGACTACAGCTCAGCGTTCAACACCATAGTGCCCTCAAAGCTCATCACTAAGCTAAGGACCCTGGGACTAAACACCCCCCTCTGAAAATGGATCCTGGACTTCTTGACGGGCCGCCCCAGGTGGTAAGGGTAGGTAACAACACATCTGCCACGCTGCTCCTCAACACGGGGGCCCCTCAGGGGTACCTACTTAGTCCCCTCCTGTACTCCCTGTTCACTCATGACTCCATGGCCAGGCACGACTCCAACACCATCATTAAGTTTGACGATGACAGAACCGTGGTAGGCCTGATTACCGACGAGACGGTCAGAGACCTGGTCGTGTGGTGCCAAGACAACAACCTCTCCCTCAACGTGATCAAGACAAAGGAGGTGATTGTGGACTGCAGGAAAAGGAGGACCGAGCACGCCCCCATTCTCATCAACGGGGCTGTAGTGGAGCAGGTTGATATCTTCAAGTTCCTTGGTGTCAAAATCACCAACAAACTATCATGGTCCAAACTAGGGTTGCACATTTTGGGGAAAATCAGAGCTGGAAACTTTCCATGGGAATTAACGGAAATAAATATATGCAAATTAATATTAATACCATTTAAATGTCGATGTTTTTTGCATTGTCTATATTTACCATATAATATGGAGAGACAGACATAAACCTTTTACCTTTTCGGGGGTGGAAGGTAGCCTAGTGGTTATAGCATTGAGCCAGTAACCGAAAGGTTGCTAGATTGAATCACCGAGCTGACAAGGTAAAAGTCCGTTCTGCCCCTGAACAAGGCACTTAACACACTGTTCCTAAGCCGTCATTTTAAATAAGAATTTGTTCTTAATTGACCCGTGGATGTATTTCAAGGCCTACCTTCAAACTCAGCGCCTCTTTGCTTGACATCATGGGAAAATCAAAAGAAATCAGCTAAGACCTCCACAAGTCTGGTTCATCCTTGGTAGCAATTTCCAAATGCCTGAAGGTACCACATTCATCTGTACAATAGTACGCAAGTATAAATGCCAAGGGAAATTGCAGCCGTCATACCGACCAGGAAGGAGACGCTTTCTGTCTCCTAGAGATGAATGTACTTTGGTGCGAAAAGTGCAAATCAATCCCAGAACAACAGCAAAGGACCTTGTGAAGATACTTGAGGAAACCTGTACAGAAGTATCTGTATCCACAGTAAAACTAGTTCAGTATCGACATAACGTGAAAGGCCGCTCAGCAAGGAAGAAGCCACTGCTCCAAGACTGCCATACAAAAGCCATACTGTGGTTTGCAACTGGGGGACGAAATTTGTACTATTTGGAGAAATGTCCTCTGGTCTGATGAAACAAAAATAGAACTGTTTGGTCATAATGACCATCATTATGTTTGGAGGAAAAAGGGGGAGGCTTGCAAGCCGAAGAACACCTCCCATCCGTGAAGCACGGGGGTGGCAGCATCAAATAGATGGCGTCATGAGGATGGAAAATTATGTGGATATATTGAAGCAACATCTCAAGACATCAGTCAGGAAGTTAACCTCGTTGGGCTAGAGGGCAGTATTTTCACGTCTGTATGAAAAGCGTGCCCAGAGTAAACTACCTGCTACTCAGGCCCAGAAGCTAGGATATGCATATTATTAGTAGATTTGGATAGAAAACACTCTGACGTTTCTAAAACTGTTTGAATGATGTCTGTGAGTATAACATAACTCATATGGCAGGCGAAAACCTGAGAAAATCCAACCATGAAGTAGGAAATCTGAGATTTGTAGTTTTTTCAAGTGATTGCCTTTCCAATATCCAGTGTAAATGGGGTCAGATTGCACTTCCTAAGGCTGCCACTAGATTTCAACAGTCTTTAGAAAGTTGTTTCAGGCTTCTATTGTGAAAGGGGAGAGAATAAGACCACTCAAAGCAGGTGGCTCAGCTGAAAGCCATGAGTTGTGTATGGCGCGTGGCCGTGAGCTCCGTTCCCTTTCGTTTCTAATGACAACGGAATTGTCCGGTTGGAATATTATTGACGATTTATGATAAAAACATCCTATAGATTGATTATATATATCGTTTGACATGTTTCTACGAACTTTAATTAATTTTTTAAACTTTTCTTCTGGACTTAGTGCACGCGTTTTGTGCATTTGGATTAGTGAACTAAACGTGCGAACAAAAAGGAGGTATTTGGACATAAAGATGAACTTTATCGAACAAAACAAACATTTATTGTGGAACTGGGATTCCTGGGAATGCATTCCGATGAAGATCATCAAAGGTAAGTGAATATTTATAAAGCTATTTCTGACTTTTGTTGACTCCACAACATGGCCGGTATCTGTATGCCTTGTTTTGGTGGCTGAGCGCTGTACTCAGATTATCGCATGGTGTGCTTTCACCGTAAAGCTTTTTTGAAATCTGACAGCGGTTGCATTAAGGAGAAAGTTATCTTTAAGCCGTTTTGCCACAACTTTGGAAGTATGCTTGGGGTCATTGTCCATTTGGAAGACCCATTTGCGACCAAGCTTTAAGGACAACAAAGGCAAGGTATTGGAGTGGCCGTCACAAAGCCCTGACCTCAATCCCATAGAAAATTTGTGGGCAGAATTGAAAAAGCGTGTGCGAGCAAGGAGACCCACAAACCTGACTCAGTTACACCAGCTCTGTCAGGCGGAATGGGCCAAAATTCACCCAACTTATTGTGGGAAGCTTGTGGAAGACTACCCAAAACGTTTGACCCAAGTTGAACAATTTTAAAGGCAATGCTACGAAATACTAATGAGTATATGTAAACTTCTGACCCACTGGGAATGTTATGAAATAAATAAATAACTGAAATAAATCATTCTATCTACTATTATTCTGACATTTCACATTCTTCAAATAAAGTGGTGATTCTAACTGACCTAAGACAGGGAATTTTCACTAGGATTTAAATGTCAGGAATTGTGAAAAACTGAGTTTAAATGTAGTTGGCTAAGGTGTATGTAAACTTCTGACTTCAACTGTAAATAAAGGTTAAATTTAAAAAATCATAAGTAGACATAGTTGCAAATGTTTAAATCCTTCCAATATAAATTTTAAAAACTATTTAGTTACAAATGTAACTTTAATTAAATGAGTTGACTCTTCACATGGGATGATTTCACTGAACAACAAAAGAAAGGCAATATTGAATGATCCCCAATGATCCATCGCATCTCCCAGAATCTGTAAAGTTATAGTCTAGAAGCTAAAGCTATGGTTGTCTTCCTCTCAGGCTTCCATGTCTTCTCCCTGGACCTCCAAAATGTCCACTTTTTGAACATCAGACTCAGAGGCCTCATCTTCTCTGTCACTTTCCAACCTTGTTGAGGATGACTTGTTGTCAGGCTCAAGAAGCCTCGAATTTGCCCGGATGGCCACCAAATTTTCATCCCTTGTACTGGTCAGCCTGTTGCGTGCTTTGGTGTGTGTGTTCCCAAATAAGGACAAGTTGCACTCTGAGGCGGCTGATGTTGGTGGGATTTGGAGGATGATGAAGGCAACAGGGGGAAGAGCCACAGATCCACAAAGATCCAGACTGCCAAGAACCTTGCCGTCATCCAGGCCAAGGTGGCGAGACACAGTAGTGATGACACCACAGGCCTTGTTGTTACAACTTTCCAACTGCTTACCACTCTCCCAAAATACATCATCCAGGAGGATCTTCTTGATGAGGCTGTCCATATTGGCAGACTGATATTGCCATTTCTTGGAGAGACTCTTCCCTTCCAGGAGACTGTCAAACATGATGACCACACCATCCCAACGGGTGTTGCTGGGCAGCTTCTTCTCACTTTGCTTGGTGAAGTAGGTTGCTGCTATAACTTGATGACCCTTCACACACATAACCATTTCCTTGGCTCTCTTGTAGAGTGTATCTGTTGTTTTCAGTGCCATGATGTCCTTGAGGAGCAGATTCAATACACGAGCAGCACAGACATTGGGTGTGATGTGAGGGTAGGACTCCTCCACTTTAGACCAAGCAGCCTTCATGTTTGCAGAATTGTCTGTCACCAGTGCAAATATCTTCTATGGTCTAAGGTCATTGATGACTGCCTTCAGCTCATCTGCAATGTAGAGACAGGTGTGTCTGTTGTCCTTTGTGTCTGTGCTTTGCAACCATAGTCTTAACACACCAAGACAGTCAGGAAGAGGGCACGACAAAACCTATTCCCCCTCAGGAGACTGAAAAGATTTGGCATGGGTCCTCAAAAGGTTCTACAGCTGCACCATCGAGAGCATGTTGCATCACTGCCTGGTATGGCAACTGCTCGGCCTCCGACCGCAAGGCACTACAGAGGGTAGTGCATGCGGCCCAGTACATCACTGGTGCCAAGCTTCCTGCCATTTAGGACCTCTATACCAGGCGGTGTCAGAGGAAGGCCCTAAAAATTGTCAAAGACTCCAGCCACCCTAGTCATAGACTGTTCTCTCTTCTTCCGCATGGCAAGCGGTCCTGGAGCGCAAAGTCTAAGTCCAAGAGGCTTCTAAACAGGTTCTACCCCCAATCCACAGGACTCCTGAACATCTAATCAAATGGCTACTCCCCCTTTTTACACTGCTGCTACTCTCTGTTATTTTTCATGCATAGTCACTTTAATAACTCTACCTACATGTACATATTACAATTACCTCAACTAACCGGTGCCCCCGCACATTGCCACTGCCTGGTACCCCCAGTATATAGCCTCGCTATTGTTATTTTACTGCTGATCTTGAATTTTTTGTTTGTTTTTCTTAGTTGTATTTTTAAGTATGTTTTTACATATATTTTGTTTAACTGCGTTGTTGGTTAGGGCTTGTAAGTAAGCATTTCACTGTAAGGTCTTCTTCACCTGTTGTATTAGGCACATGTTACAAATGAAATTTGATTTGATACTCAAATTTTCCCTATACCCATCATGAGGTTGCTACATCCTAGCCTATGAATGACAGGTGACAACGTAGGTGCACACAGGTCTAAGGCACTGCGTCTCAGTGCTAGAGGCATAACTACAAACCCTGGTTCGATCCCGGGCTGTATCACAACCGGCTGTGATTGGGAGTCTCATAAGGCGGCACACAATTGTCCCAGCATCGTCCGGGTTAAGGGAGGGTTTGGCCGGGGTAGGCCATCATTGTAAAATAAGAATTTGTTCTTAATTAACTGACTTGCCTAGTTAAATAAATACATGCATTCAATACCACCTTGCACACTCTTGCCTGCATCTAGCTGATATAAGGTGTAATCATTAGTCCAACATTTGCAAACGAGACAAATTCAGGTATTTTTTGTCCCTGCTTTGTTCGCTTCCGTTTGAGAAATGTTTTTCAACAGAATCAGTGGAATGAATACACCCCTGATCACGCATAAACACAGTTCACTTTCATAGCAGCCACGTTGTATTCCTTCTCACCTCTATGCACTCTCCTCTTCTCACCTATTCCTTTCGTTTGTGGACTTCAATGAACAACACATCAGCTGTATGTGACCTAGCGAAAAAACCGTTCCAAGCCAAACCATGTCATAACTGCTACACACAGCCTACGTCGTTGTCCCCATATTAGCTAAAGTAACGTTTTAGTCAATATAGCTAATAGAACTAATGCGTTAGTAAACTTGCTGCAATCATGCAGTAACATTACAGTGTATAGTCATTAAGCAGTTACACCGGCGGGCACCGGTGGCAATACATTTGTTAAACCTAAAGCTTACCTATTACTTGGAAGAGTTCCAGTGTTGTGTTGGATAGTTATAGCCAGCTAGCTAACATAGCATCCCTCTGTTTGAGCCGGGTGTTTGAGTAACTAAACTGGCCAGCTGCATTTTGCTAGCTAAGTAAGGGAAACTGAAAGTGAAAGAAAATGACCTCTCTTGCTTCTCCTTAATTTTTGAATAAAGGAATTTGTTGAAAACTGTTCAACTATTGTCTTAATCTCTTGGAGTCAACTACTCACCACATTTTATGCACTGCACTCCTAGCTAGCTGTAGCTTATGCTTTCAGTGCAGGATTCATTCTCTGATCCTTTGATCGGGTGGACAACATGTCAGTTCATGCTGCAAGAGCTCTAATATGTTGGAGGACATCCTCCGGAAGTTGTCATAATTACTGTGTAAGTCAATTTAAGGCAGTAATAACCAAGAGCCTCCTAGGTTTTGTATTGAAGCCAATATACCAAGAGGAGGGCGGAAGCTTGTTGTCCTCCAGCTACACCATGGTGCTACCCTACAGAGTGTTGCTGAGGCTACTGTAGACCTTCATTACAGAACAATGTGTTTTAATAAATTATTTGGTGATGTGAATATATTTAGTCCATCTTTATCTAAAAAGGATAACTTTTTCAATGTTATCAATACAATTTTTTTTTTTTGAAATTCACAGAAGGAGTGTCCTCCCCTTCCTCTGAGGAGCCTCCACTGTTATGTTGTGGTCCACTGTGTGGTCCACTGTGTATGTTGGAAGGGAGGTTACACAGGGGAAATAGATAGATAGCAATTTTTTTGTATTGCAGTGAGTGATTCACTTCGGAGTCTGCTGTGTCATGTCAGTTATGTGTGTTCTTAGATTGTGCCTGTGTCTTTCTCAGGGCTGTGATGTCATGGCAGCAGCCAGTGTGACAAGACCCGGCAATGTCCAGACCACAGAGAAATCACAGTTAACCTTGAAAGGTATAAGCAACTTTTAATTCCTCTCATCTATCACCTGCTCTTGTAACCTACTCTAATACTCACCCTCTTCCCTGTGTCTGTGTAGATTTCTCTTAAACTCATGACAACCTGGTTCCCCAAGCTATTATTGTCCCACTTTCATTTTTCAGCCTCCATTGTTATTCCACTTTTCCATTTGTTCTCCCTGCATTTTATTACTCCCTTTCCTCTCTCTTTTCCTCAGTTAATATTGCATGCACTACTATGCTGTCACCCATCACTCACTCCCCCACTCGTATAAGATCAAATGAAACAAGTTTAATTCACCTTGACAGTTTTAAATAATTGGAACATTTCAGGTCTGTCCTCCCTGTTGAAAAGATTCAGCAGTATCCTAACAGTTATTCGGCCCACGTTTTCCTGAGCGGATATATAATTCAGTTCAATGTTAATTTCGACATGGATAGCCACGGTAGCCAGAAAGGTTTGACATTTCGCTGGCCAAGTGAGCATCACATTAATATGGAGCAATCAACAACACATTTATGAACAGAAGTACACTGTGCCTAAACTACCACCCTGTTTGCCTGTGACAGCTAGAGGGCGGCATTTGCATTTTAGTGTTTGCTTGTCATACAGTTACAAATCCAGAGTAGCTGTAATAAGTATTTGTATTACAAACTGTAGTTTAAGGATTGGCTGGAGTTGGTGTACCACAGTAGTCTTTTTTTGTATTTTGCTATATGTTCAACAATTGTTTATTTTTTTTCTTCTTCACCAAGTGGTCTCAGCAAAGCCTCAGTCACCCAAGCTGCCCACCCGCTCCAGACTCAGCTCTTTTGTGGAGGTGACTGCAGATGGCCTGACTAGTGAAACCAAGAAAACGGGCAAACGAACTGGACACCTTGAGCTACAGTGGAATGAGGACCTCACCCTGTGAGCCCACCTAATCTCAACCTCACTTACTCTGTTGTTGATGCTTGTATATTGTTTAGAGTGTGTGTGTGTGTGTGTGTGTAAGGTAGGCCTATTTGATTGTGTATCTGATTATGACTTGTGTAGGAATGTGACGCCTCAGAGCCGGTTAGATCTTAAGCTGTGGAGCTGCCACACTTTGAGGAAGGAGTTACTGGGGACTGCCACCATTGACCTTCTTGACACTCTGCGTACACATGATGGCAAGAGTAAGACAATAAAAGTTTATTTTTATGTAGGCCATTGTCCATGGATAGTTAGCAGGACTCCCAGTCATGCTACTGTAGTATTCTATCTACTTTAAAATATTTGGGGTTACCCTCTACCGAACTGCAAGTTCAAGTTTACAATTGTGGAAGTCTTAAATTTTTTTTACAAACATGTCAGAGAAAGAACTTTGGTTTTCTATACGCAGTTGATAGGTCACTGCTCTTCAATAACCTATCTCTTATCATCCATCTTACTTTTCCCAAATCCTTCATTTTCTTTCTATTTCGTTTTCCTTCCCTCCATCCCACACTTCCCCCTAACCCTCCAGTGGAGAATCTGCAGCTCAGTCTGGTCTTGCAGACCGAGAACAAAGGCTCACTTGTAGCTGGAGGCGAGCTGAACGTCTGTCTGGACGGCCTGGTTGTTGATCTGGGATCTTTGCCCAATGGCAGCACAGCAACAGACAGTGAGTCCCGCCTTGCAACACACACACACATTAACACTTAAAAAAGAGTGCACACTCTTTTTTTTAATGCAAACAAAATCTTCCCACACACTTTCTTTCTCGTATTCTCTATCTTGCTCTCTGGTATATATTCACTCGCTTTACAGTTAGTGACTTATGCTTTTCAGACTCCACCCAAGCAAGAAGTGCAGGGCTCATTTGGAGAACGGCAAAGAGTGTACTTTGTGATGTTGCGGTGGAGTTTTTAATGTAACGTAATGTGATAGAATAGTGATATTTTGAGCCATCATGTTACTAGTGTGCAAGTTTGCACACAGTCTTTCACATGTTGAGAAGAAGACCAAAGAGTTTTATGTGGCTATTTGACAATTACAACTTTCCAAATTTGCACGTAGGCCTAGTTGATACTATTGCTAAATATCCACTATAACTTGTGAACACAGAAACATAATTAGCTGGTAACTCTTTAGTCTCACCATGACGCCGGCGTGTTTTGGACTTGTAACCCCTTTAAAACATTGAGTTTGAGCTACAGACTTCTGGGTTGTACTATTGAATTCGTCTAGACCAACAATTAGTCTGTGTGATTAATGAGGGCTTAGCTAGAGCGCTGTTTGTGAGACAAGGGCGGATCCTGAAGGGGCCCGGGCTTTATAAAAACCTCTGTAAAGTCCAAATGGTTTGAGCTGCAAACTATTAAAAGAGATCTCAAAGCTGAGATCTCTCACGAACACGCACATGTAACATGTTTTTCTCTAAAGCAACACAAGAGTCATTAGAAGGTAAGGGGTTCTTCTACATAGATCATAGGAAATCCCAGGACGTAGTGTCTGTAATACTGTAATAAGATCACATTGTTTCTGTCACAAACACGACACAGTTGTCAAGGACTCGTTGGATATTAATTTCCCACTGAGCGAACCATTTCTGTACTTTCAGCATTCATATAAAGTCATTTGTATCACGTTTTTGCTTTGTCTGACCTTATTTTTATTATTGTGACTGTTTATGTGAAATTAATTTGTTTATACTTGTTGTCCTGAAAAGAAAATGGCCAAACACTTCATTGTGAGGCTAAATGTAAGGACTGGACATGCAGATAAATGAAAGTCTGATTTTGAAGCAGATTTTTGCTGTGTTTTCGGGACAGATAGGGTTAACGACAGTGACAGGTCTTTTTATGTTGTCAACACTTTACTGCATGTATACGAATGAGTGATAAAAAAGCCCACCCAAACAGTGCAGCAGCGTCTTCTGTTTACAAACAGCAGACAAATATACTTTTGTGAGACAAAGATTGGACTTGCCTCTTGAGTTTGTTAAATGTTGTTTTTAATGAATAACAACACATTAAATTGACTTATAGAGGTGGCTTGAATTTCTCAGTTCATGCATCTCTCATCTGTGTATGAAATAACACACAAGCCTTTTCATTCCGAATCACAGAGCCAGAATGTTTCCTAGTGAATGAACACAGCACAAGTCAGGGTTGGGTTTCTGAGCGTATGGTTCATAAATGTGTATCTTTGTGTGTTTAAACAGTACCAGTCAAAGTTTGAACACACCTACTCATTCAAGGGTTTTTCTTTATTTTTACTATTTTCTAGTGAAGACACCAAAACTATAAAATAACACACATGGAATCATGTAGTAACCAAATAAGTGTTAAACAAATCAAAATGCATTTTGTATTTGAGATTCTTCAAAGTAGCCACCATTTGCCTTGATGACAGCTTTGCACACTCTTGGCATTCTCTCAACCAGCATCATGAGGAAGTCACGTGGAATTCATTTCAATTAACAGGTGTGCCTTGTTAATTTGTGGAATTTCTTTCCTTCTTAATGCGTTTGAGCCAATCAATTGTGTTGTGACAAGGTAGGGGTGGTATACAGAAGATGGCCCTATTTGGTATAAGACCAAGTCCATATTATGGCAAGAACAACTCAAATAAGCAAAGAGAAACGATAGTCCATCGTTACTTTAAGAAATTAAGGTCAGTCAATGCGGTACATTTCAAGAACTTTTAAAGTTTCTTCAAGTGCAGTCGCAAAACCATCAAGCACTATGATGAACCTGGGTCTCATGAGGACCGCCACAGGAAAGGAAGACCAATAGTTACCTCTGCTGCAGAGGAAAAGTTCATTATAGTTACCAGCCTCAGAAATTGCAGCTCAAATAAATGCTTCATAGAGTTCAAGTAACATACACAATTTCAACATCAACTGTTCAGAGGAGACTGCGTGAATCAGGCCTTCATGGTCGAATTTCTGCAAAGAAACCACTACTAAAGGACACCAATAAGAAGAAGAGACTTGCTTGGGCCAAGAAACACAAGCAATGTACATTAGACCAGTAAAAAACAATCTGTCCTTTGGTCTGAGTCCAAATTTGAGATTTTTGGTTCCAGCCGTCGTGTCTTTGTGAGACGCAGAGTAGGTGAACGGATGATCTCTGCATGTGTGGTTCCCACTGTGAAGCATGGAGGAGGAGGTGTGGGGGTGCTTTGCTGGTGACACTGTGAGTGTCACTGTCATTTAGAATTCAAGGCATATTAATCAGCATGGCTACCACAGCATTCTGCAGCGATACGCCATCCCGTCTGGTTTGTACTTAGTCGCACTATAATTTGTTTTTCAACAGGACAATGACCCAACACACCTACAGGCTGTGTAAAGGCTATTTAAACAAGAAGGAGAGTGATGGAGTGCTTCATCAGATGATCTGGCCTCCACAATCCCCCAGCCTCAACCCAATTGAGATGATTTTGGATGAGTTGGACCGCAGAGTGAAGGAAAAGCAGCCAACAAATGCTCAGCATTTGTGGGAACTCCTTCAATAATGTTCAAAAAGCATTTCAGGTGAAGCTGGCTGAGAGAATTCCAAGAGTGTGCAAAGCTGTCATCAAAGGGTGGGTACGTTGAAGAATCTCAAATATAAAATATATTTGGATTTGTTGAACACCTTTTTTGGTTACTAAATGATTCCATGTGTGTGATTTCATATTTTTCATGTCTTCACTATTATTATTCAGTGTAGAAAATAGTAAAAATAAAGAAAAACCCTTGAATGAATAGGTGTGTCCAAACTTTTGACTGGTACTGTATATTGTGTGTGTTTATGCCTGTGCATGAAGGTTAATATTGTTCTTAAATCGATGAATAGGCTTTACAACCCCTGTTCCATTCAGATTTGTTACTTTGGTGTTCCCCAAGCGCTCTTTCACACCTGCACGCCGTCATCACGCATAGCCATGCACACGCTTGGGAGTGCTTATGTGGAATTTGTTTCTCAAAATTGCGTAATTGACTCTGGTTTCTGTGAGTTGTGCAGGACAATCGGCTCCTGTGATCCGGGGGGTTTCCTCTCTGCCTGGCTGGGTAGGGGCTCACTGTGGGACAGGGGGAAGGGAGGGGGAAGAAGTCTATTAAGGGAATGAATATGTGCTTTCTGAAGTCTTAGTGTGTGTGTGTGTGTGTGTTGCAGGGGGAGTGTTAGTGAATAGAGGTCTGGAGTGTGTGCTCTTGGGGGCAGGTTTTAAGGGGCTACGTGTATGAAGGTCTGGAGTGTGTGCCTTCTGGCGAGGGGGGGGGGGGGTGTATAAAGGTTCAAGTGTGCGCCGTGTTGCAGGGGGAAGGTGTGTTAAGGCCCTCTGTGTTCTCTCTAAAGGCAGCTCTGTTAGTTTAGTGTTTTCCCTCATTTCCCCTGGCAGTTTTTCTGACACGCTGACACACACTGCTACCATAAACAGACCTTTGTGCTGCAGCCAGTGAAAAACACATCCAGACCAGACAGAACTCACCTTTACGTATATACAGGCCTAAACGGACAAACACATGCACTCTTATGCATGTGCATTGCACACACTCTTATACATGCAGGCACATCATATAAAGCAACAGACATATAAACTCTGCAAAAAAAGAAACGTCCTCTCACTGTCAACTGCGTTTATTTTCAGCAAACTTAACATGTGTAAATATTTGTATGAGCATAACAGGATTCAACAACTGAGACATAAACTGAACAAGTTCCACAGACATGTGGCTAACAGAAATTGAATAATGTGTCCCTAAACAAAGGGGGGTTCCAAAATCAAAAGTAACAGTCAGTGTCTGGTGTGGCCACCAGCTGCATTAAGTACTGCAGTGCATCTCCTCCTCATGGACTGCCCCATATTTGCCAGTTCTTGCTGTGAGATGTTACCCCACTCTTCCATCAAGGCACCTGCAAGTTCCCGGACATTTCTGGGGGGAATGGCCCTAGCCCTCACCCTCCGATCCAACATGTCCCAGACTTGCTCAATGGGATTGAGATCCGGGCTCTTCCCTGGCCATGGCAGAGCATTGACAATTCCTGTCTTGCAGGAAACCACGCACAGAACGAGCAGTATGGCTGGTGGTATTGTCATGCTGGAGGGTCATGTCAGTATGAGCCTGCAGGAAGGGTACCACATGAGGGAGGAGGATGTCTTCCCTGTAACACACAGCGTTGAGAACAAGCTCAGTCCGATGACGCTATGACACACCGCCCCAGACCATGGCGGACCCTCCACCTCCAAATCGATCCTGCTCCAGAGTACAGGCCTCGGTGTAACGCTCATTCCTTTGATGATAAACGCGAATCCGACCATCACCCCTGGTGAGACAAAACCGCGACTCATCAGTAAGGGGCACATTTTGCCAGTCCTGTCTCGTCCAGCGACGGTGGGTTTGTGCCCATAGGCGACATTGTTTCAGGTGATGTCTGGTGAGGACTTGCCTTACAACAGGTCTACAAGCCCTCAGTCCAGCCTCTCTCAGCCTATTGCGGACAGTCTGAGCACTAATGGAGGGATTGTGCGTTCCTGGTGTAACTCGGGCAGTTGTTGTTGCCATCCTGTACCTGTCCCGCAGGTGTGAGGTTCGGATGTACCGATCCTGTGCAGGTGTTGTTACACGTGGTCTGCCACTGCGAGGACGATCAGCTGTCCGTCCTGTCTCCCTGTAGCACTGTCTTAAGCGTCTCACAATATGGACATTGCAATGTATTGCCCTTGCCACATCTGCAGTCCTCATGTCTCTTTGCAGCGTGCCTAAGGCACGTTCACGCACTTGAGCAAGGACCTTGGATCTTTCTTTGTGTTTTTCAGAGTCAGTAGAAAGGCCTCTTTAGTGTCACAAGTTTTCATAACTGACCTTAATTCAAATCAAAGGTATTTATAAAGCCCTTTTTACATCAGCTGATATATCAAAGTGCTGTACATGAACTCAGCCTAAAACCCCAAACGGCAAGCAATGCAGGTGTAGAAGCACGGTGGCTAGGAAAAACTCGCTAGAAAGGCCAGAACCTAGGAAGAAACCTAGAGAGGAACCAGGCTATGAGGAGTGCCCAGACCTCTTCTGGCTGTGCCGGGTGGAGATTATAACAGAACATGGCCAAGATGTTCAAATGTTCATAGATGACCAGCAGGGTCAAATAATAATCATCACAGTGATTGTCAATGGTGCAACAGGTCAGCACCTCAGGAATCAATGTCAGTTGGCTTTTCATAGCCGATCATTCAGAGTATTTCTTTCTCTAATTGCCTACCGCCTGTAAACTGTTAGTGTCTTAACGACCGTTCCAAAGGTGCATGTTCATTAATCGTTTATACAAGCATGGGAAACAGTGTTTGAAGCCTTCCAATAAAGATCTGTGAAGTTATTTGGATTTTTACGAATTGTCTTTGAAAGACAGGGTCCTGAATGTGTGTGTGTGTGTGTGTGTGTGTGTGTGTGTGTGTGTGTGTGTGTGTGTGTGTGTGTGTGTGTGTGTGTGTGTGTGTGTGTGTGTGTGTGTGTGTGTGTGTGTGTGTGTGTGTGTGTGTGTGTGTGTGTGTGTATTCAGGACCCTGTCTTTCTTTTATATATATAAACACACACAGTATGTTCAGAATAATTGTGAAACTGTTGTTAAACCATATGTAAATATTGCCAATAACAAAAGGCAAATAAAATCAACTTTCTTGGGGGGATGGAGTTGGGGAGGAGGCTAGCTGCTGATGTAGGATTGGCTCTTCAGTTAGATGGATTTTAGGGGAAAACATGGAATCCAATCCGCTTTGGCTCAACTCATTGAAACATTAACTTTTGGGTGGATTTCAAGTAGCAGTGTGCCACCAGCAGATGGTTTCCCCCTTTTAACCACTTTCCGACTTACTGTTCCTCCATCTCCGGAAAGTTTAGCTAAGGCAACACAAACAAACAGATCTGTCTCATGTCTCTCAGTGGGTGTATGAGGGCAACCGCTAGACTTAGCTATGTCATTGGATGATGCATTCAGGGCAGTATGAGACAGTGGTTTCTCCTCAACTAGACCGTTTATGTTACGTGTCCAATGGAGTCTCACAAGAGGTCCTTTCATTCAGGTTAAACAGGCACACAGGCTTGTTTTTCTCAGTAACAACTCAGATCCTGCCTCAGGTAAACAGGTAATCTATTAACACATTAAAGCTGCAATATGTAACTTTTTGGCCGATCCGACCAAATTCACATAGAAATGTTAGTTATAGATCTGTCATTCGCATCGATAGCAAGTCTAAGAAGTGGTAGATCTGTTTTATGTGTGCGGTTTTTATGCTTCCCGTCCTTCAGTTTTTTTTCATTGTATTTATTTTTTTGCGTCTTTCTTTTTTTATACACCAGCTGAAAATACGATATTAGGGGTTATGTAAAATATATTTTACAGCGTTTTAGATGGTACAGTGATTCTCTACACACTATACTTTCTTGTTTTGTCACATACTGATTTCTTGGTGGTTAGTTACTGCAGCTCGTGGCCCACTCCTATTATGTGTCCCTGTTTTATAATGAAAGGCATGTTATTGGGCTGTGGTTTCAGTCAGGGCAGGGAATGAACACACTCATTCAGTCACAGACCACATTCTATAGCAGTGAAAATTGGTCTCTTGAAACCGTAACCATCAAGTGTGCTGTGATTTTTGTTATTCTCTATAGACATTGGATGGTATATATTATTTTCTTACTAATGGTTATAATGAAGTTTGGTGTATTGATGGTGCGTCCTTTGTCTGTCCTGTTTGTACAGAGATACTGCAGTCGGACAGATCAAACCTACGCAGGACCCAGAGTGAGGAAACCTCCAGTACAGCCTGCAGCCCCCGCGGCAGGTGAGAACGAACAAACATACAAATACTTATTTTTACTGACCTGAGCTATTTGTACTCGATTCATACCCCTATAGAATACAGGTTGTATGAACAAACTATTTCACACAAATAGATTCACTCATTTCACAGTTTGGATGTATAGAGATTTACTATATGTTTCTCTAGTCCCTTGTACACATACGTCTGAGCACACACACGGCCTCTCCGAAGTCTTACTTAAAACACAAATATACCCCTTTGAGGGAAATGGTCAATGCAGTGATCCAACACAGAGATGCCTTAATCAGACCAATGATAAGTTAGAGATAATGAGCATGCCAAGCGTGAGACACTGCTGTACTGCAACACACAGAGGTATGGTATTTCCCTGAAAACATTAGAGGGCATTGCTGTGGACCTTTTTGTTTGGAACACCATTCAACAGCGCCATCCATCTGTCCCTAAAGAGAGGAGTAGAAAGGGAGGTGTAGAGAGAAGTGCGGAGTTCTACGTTTTTTTGGTGCTTCTGTATTCTCCCATGACAAGAAGCATGTACTACCCCCCCCCCCCCCTTTCCCAATGGGGAAAAAGCCAAAAGGTTTATATGTTCTCCTGTCCTTTTCCAAATTACTGTTCTTCTGTCCCGCTTTTAGTATAGGTAGTTGGTGGGGGGAAAAACTCACTGTGAATAGACAACTTTTCAGAACCTTACTCAAGTTTCCATTGATAATGATCCAACTTTGTACTCAGCATTCTGATGTCTGGGGGGTAAAAACCAACATGTTTTCATTGTATAAAAGCACTTGTAGGAAATAACCTATATTTAGCTTTAGGAAAATACGAGTATATTTTGAGAGGGAAAGTTCTCACACTGACTCTTCTTTGTTTGTGTGTATGCATGCCCTGCCGCCTGTGTGTGAGATGTGTTGAGCTGCTTTTTCAACATTTTCAAGTCAAAGTATCAAACATTTTCTTTATTCTACTCCAAAGTTTCAGCTGCAAACATATTTTATATTAACATTTACGTCAGTAGCTTAGCTTTACATCGCAAATCTACATGCTGTCCATTTTAGGAGATGGAGAGAATTTAATTCTATGTGGTGTGATTGATCCTGACCCCTCTCCTGTGTCTGTGTACGTGTTCTGGTCAGGACTCACAGACACTCTGCAGAGGATTCGCAAGGGGGTTCCCCGGGGGTCGCTCTGGCTAATGGAGAGCCAAGTGAGGAGCAGAGTCCTGGGGCTTCTGGTCGCAACTACTCGGCCAAGAACTCTCACAGCAGCCCTGGGAGTGCAGGTACTATAACCTTGGAGACATGATTATTTTTCTGTCACTCTCCATTCACTTGACACTAGAATTGATACATTTTTCCCAGTGTGGGTCAATCAACTCCTTTACCTGCCCTACCCCAAAGGTAAAGTTGAGCTGACTGCCAATGGGCTGGAGAATGGCCGTAGCAGCCTGACTCGTCATACACCCCCACCATCCTCCCCGCCGGCCCAGTCCCCAGCCCCCAGCAGCAGCAGCCCCTCTCCTGGGCTAGACGGCACAACCCTCCCTCCTCCTACAGAGGCACCCCCTGCTGGAGCTAACCCAGACCCCGCCAACCCAACCACTGCCACAGAGCCGGTTCCAGAGTTACTACCCACTGGGTAAGAGTTTGCGTGTAGGTGCTTGTGCGTGTCTGATTGGCATTATGGTCAATCTCCTCACATGTAACTTGACTGAGCTAACATGCCTCTCGCTCTCTCTCTCTCTGCCTCTCTCTCTCTCTCTCTCTGCCTCTCCTCTCTCTCTCTCTCTCTCTCTCTGCCTCTCTTTCTCTCTGCCTCTCTCTCTGCCTCTCTCTCTGCCTCTCTCTGCCTCTCTCTCTCTCTGCCTCGCTCTCTCTCTCTCTCTCTGCCTCTCTCTGCCTCTCTCTCTCTCTCTCTCTCTCTGCCTCTCTCTCTCTGCCCCTCTCTCTCTCTCTGCCCCTCTCTCTCTCTCTGCCCCTCTCTCTCTCTCTGCCTCTCTTTCTCTCTCGCTCTCTCTCTGCCTCTCTCTCTCTCTCTGCCTCTCTGCCTCTCTCTCTGCCTCTCTCTCTGCCTCTCTCTCTGCCTCTCTCTCTGCCTCTCTCTCTGCCTCTCTCTCTCTCTGCCTCTCTCTCTCTCTGCCTCTCTCTCTCTCTGCCTCTCTCTCTCTCTGCTCTCTCTCTCTCTCTCTCTCTCTGCCTCTCTCTCTCTCTCTGCCTCTCTCTCTCTCTCTCTCTCTCTCTCTCTCTCTCTCTCTCTCTCTCTCTCTCTCTCTGCCTCTCTCTCTCTGCCCCTCTCTCTCTCTCTGCCTCTCTCTCTCTCTCTCTCTGCCTCTCAGCTGGGAGCAACGAGTTCTGCCCCATGGCAGGGTGTACTATGTGGACCACAACACAAAGACCACCACCTGGGAAAGACCACTTCCACCTGGGTCAGTCAGCCTACACACTTTGACCTCTACTCCCCCTCTTCCTCTCTTTATCTCACACTTCCTACCATCAGAGGAGGGTGCTGACAGTTAACCAGCCCAGTGCATGATGGGAATATATCTTTCAATTCAATTCAAGGGCTTTATTGTCATGGGAACATGTTCACATTGCCAATTTCCAGTATCTCTTTCTGTGAAGGGGAGATCGTGCCCACTTGTGAACATTCCCTGCATGTTTCTCTTTAGCTCAGACTGCTGCCTATATAAACATACAGAGCTGGAGGATCCTAGCAGGGTGGTGTTGGGGTGTGAAGTGGGCCCACAGTCAGGGAGTGGCAGACTCATTCACAGCACAGTAACATTCCTGGGGGTCTGACTCTGGACAGTCAAATGAACTGAGACTAGTCTTATTTTCTCTGGCTGGAAGAAGCTGACTCCATTAAATATGATAAATTACTGAATAATTGGTTTGCGCCACTCCCCACCCCAACTTAGACTATCCTATCCATTTAGAGGAGTCCTTTTCTTACAGTAGTAGTGTGTCAGGTCTGTTAGTGTGTGTTTTATGTGTTTGGCCATTTGGTCTCTCATCTCTTTAACAGGCTGTGAATCACCAGCACTGATTGTTTGAGTCTCTGTTGATTTCCAGTGGTGTTTCTCACTGTGTGCTGCGGAACCCAGCTCTCTCTTGTGGCGGTACCAGAGCCTTTTATTGCCATTTTATTTCAGTGAATATTTATTGATTTTCATTTGCGCTGTGTGAGAAGCCTGTTTGAGGTAAAGCTCACTCCTGCCCCGTCTCACTTTTTCCACAGAAAGGAACGGTCTGGAGAACAAAAGTCCTTTCTTAGAAAGAGCACATGTATGCAGCGCTATTCTGGACCCATATGAGGCTTAATTAGCGTCTCGCCTCTCGGAGGCTGGACTGGTTCTGACTACAGATGCCGGGTTTAGTGCTTAGTGCTTGGTACACATACCTGGTCTGAGTTAGCATGGAGCTGCCACACACCCAACCTCCAACCGTAGTGCAGCTCAGATGAAAGGCGTGGTGTGGGCCTGCATTAATGGGTTTTGAGCTGAGCTCTTTTTCTAGCAGCGTA
This sequence comes from Oncorhynchus clarkii lewisi, assembly GCF_045791955.1. Taxonomy (NCBI): domain Eukaryota; kingdom Metazoa; phylum Chordata; class Actinopteri; order Salmoniformes; family Salmonidae; genus Oncorhynchus; species Oncorhynchus clarkii. Next base: position 23,506,372 of record NC_092147.1, read on the forward strand.
GGGGTTTAACTGCTCTCATGTTCCAGACAGTATGGGAGCCACAGTACTGCTCTGTGGGATATAGGAGTCACAGTACTGCTCTGTGAGATATAGGAGCCACAGTACTGCTCTGTAGGATATAGGAGCCACAGTACTGCTCTGCAGGATATAGGAGCCACAGTACTGCTCTGTAGGATATAGGAGCCACAGTACTGCTCTGTGGGATATAGGAGCCACTGTACTGCTCTGTGGGATATAGGAGTCACAGTACTGCTCTGTGAGATATAGGAGCCACAGTACTGCTATGTAGGATATAGGAGCCACAGTACTGCTCTGTAGGATATAGGAGCCACAGTACTGTTCTGTGGGATATAGGAGCCACAGTACTGCTCTATAGGATATAGGAGCCACAGTACTGTTCTGTAGGGTCTCAGGGAAACAGCAGCACAGGGAACAGGGAGGGATGTTACATTGCGTCTCTCAAAGTTCCTTTTTGAGGAATTTCTGAGCTGTGTGTGTGTTAGCATACAGAAGTATTTGCTGTTTTGTCTTCCAAATACTGTTCTGGTTTAGTCAGATATATGAGAACAGCTTCAGCAGCCTGCACACATAATAAAACACAACTGTACTGAACTGGGAATGTGCTTGTGTTGGTTTACATATGCATTATCCCACAGAAACACATCTTAATCTTGTGTTTGCATATCCTAGCATGTCCATAATTATATATGTCTGTGTGTGTATGTCCGTTTGTACATTTGAATGAGTCTCACTCCTCTCTGTCCCTGTACAGTTGGGAGAAGCGTGTGGACCAGCGAGGCAGGTTCTACTATGTGGACCACAACACCAGAACCACCACGTGGCAACGACCCACAGAAGAATCAGTCCGGAACTATGAGCAGTGGCAGTCCCAGCGCAACCAGCTCCAAGGGGCAATGCACCAGTTCAGCCAGAGGTTCCTCTACCAGGTAACTCAACATAGAACTACTGTACTGTCTGTACTACTTATTTAGCCCCTTTAGGTGTGGCCCTCTAAAAGCTTCCCCTCAGCATAGAATTCTGGGTAAAACACAAGGGTACAGAAGGGCATTCGTTGAGGTAAAAATAATAAAGCATTCTGAATCTGAAATGGGCGTTCCATGGTACATCAAATTACTGAAATGAGCTGAAACTCTCATTGGTTTCTATTAAAACCTCCCTGCTCCCACCCACCCAGTCTGCTCGACAAGCTAATTCTGAACCTCTTTTCAAAATAACATCCACCTCATTGATTATGAGTAACCATGAGTCCCTGAGAACTAGCTGTCCGGTCTGCTGCTGCTGGTAGGCGGATTCTGTTTTGGAATGCCGCTTCGCTGTTAGCTTGCTTATTTTTAGGCCGGTCTGTGCAAAATTAGTTGGGGGGGCGGGGGTGATCAGCTGGCTGCTTGGGACTCTGACGTCACTCACTCCCCTCCATGGCCAGATAAGAGCACGTTTAGTCTATACTATACTTTTAGCTTTGCTCGTCATTTGAGAGAGATCATTCACTTGCATTCTGTATCAAATGTTACCAGGTTCGAGAATGTTGCATATATGTGCTGGTGCGTTTGTGAGCTGAGCCCATTATAATGTCATGATCGATTTAAAGTAGACTTGCCCCTTGACCCTGCTCATTGTCACGTGCTAAGGCAGAAATATCAAACTTGACTCCCAACATTACAGCTGTGAGAGCACACATGCTTGCTCGCTCACACACACACACACACACACACACACACACACACACACACACACACACACACACACATATGAACAACTATGTGACACAGTACACACCAAGACATAGATTAAGTACATAACACACAGTACATAACACATAACACAAAGAGCAGTCAGTCATTGACTGCTGTTTCTGCCTCCAAAATTCCCCCTTTTCTACCTCCTGCTTCTTATTCGCTCTGTCCATTCTCACTGAAAGAGGGGTTCATGCAGCAACACCACTGGAACTGGTCCATTGTCTCAGTACTCAACTACCTACTTAAAGGCCCAAGGCAGTCAAAATGTGATTTTTCCTGTTTTATATGTAATAATTGATTGTATTTATATAGTGCTTTTCTGCTAACTGAGGTATTCAAAGCACTTTACAGAGTAGGGGGGAAACTCACCTCATCCACCACGGTGATGCACAGCGATCATTTTTGTGCCAGAACGCTTACCAGCTATCAGGTGGAGAGTGATATATGCCCAATAGGAGTGATTAGGTGGCCATGGTGGAATGGGACCAGGGTGGGCATGAAGCCATTACATCAGGGTTAACATCCCCACTCTTACAATAAGGTCATATTTATTTATTTTTTTAAACCCCTTTTTCTCCCCAATTTAGTGGAATCCAATTGCTTGTTACAGTCTTGTCTCATCGAAGGTCAAGAGCCATGCGTCTTCCGAAACACAACCCAAACAATCTGCACTGCATCTTGACACAATTCCCACTTAACCTGAAAGCCAGCCGCACCATTGTGTGGGAGGAAACACCATACACCTGGCGACCGTGTCAGCGTGCACTATGCCTGGCCCGCCACAGTAATCGCTGGTGCGGGATGGGACAAGGACATCCCTGCCGGCCAAACCCTCCCCTAACCCGGACGACGCTGGGCCAATTGTGCGCCGCCCCATGGGTCTCCCGGTTGTGGCTGGCTGCGACAGCCTGGACTCGAACCCAGAATCTCTAGTGGCACAGTTAGCACTGCCTTAAAACATTGTGCCACTCAAGAGGCCTACAATACATTCTATGGGATATTTAATTACCACATAGAGTCAGGAAACACGTTTAACGTCCCATCTGAAGGTCTACACCCTATGCAGGGCATTGTCCCCTTCACTGGGGCATTGGGATCTCCTTAGACTACAGGGAAAAGTGAACTCTACTGGCCCTCCAACACTTCCAGCAGAATCTGGTCTCCCATCCAGGATGGACCCTGCTTAGCTTCTGAAGCAAGCTAGCAGTGGGATGCAGGGTGGTATGCTGCTGATATATGAAGTTTCTTTCCAAAACACTATATATCCTTTTGGAGAAATGTTGGTAAATGAGCGTTTATTGTTTGAAGGACTTATGAAAGAGATGTGGTGTTTTTTCACTTTCTAATCATGGCATGGGGTTTTTCCATGTCAGACATGTGTTTGTTTGAAATCTATCATTTTAGAGAGACAAATAATCATGTTGTTTTGCAAAACGCTATATATCTGGCTCACTCTCAGAGAATGAAGTAGTACTGCTAGGTGTTACACAGTCAAATGTAAAATAAATACAAATAACTAAAAAAAAGTATAATTAACTGTACAAATAATACATTTGTGACATCAATATTGTTATTTTAAAAAATTATACAGTAATATGAGATCTGTGTGTAAAACATTTACATTTGACATTTTAGACATTTAGCTGATGCTTTTATCCAGAGCGACTTACACTTAGTGCATTCATCTTAAAATAGCTAGGTGAGACACAGTCTCAGTCAAATATACAGTATACAAAGTTTCCATTCCAGCTAAACAATGGACATACAGTGCCTTTGGAAAGTATTCAGACCCCTTGACTTTTTCCACATTTCGTTGCGTTACAGCCTTATTCTAAAATGGATTAACTGAAACAATCAATCTATACACAATACCCCATAATGACAAAACGAAAACAGGTTTTTAGACATTTTTAACAAATAATAAAAAAACAGACATACTTAATTTACGTAAGTATTCAGACCCTTTGCTATGAGACTTGAAATTGAGCTCCGGTGGATCCCGTTTCCATCTTGCATCCCGTTTCCATCTTGCATCCCGTTTCCATCTTGCATCCCGTTTCCATCTTGCATCCTGTTTCCAGAAAATGCCTGCAGCATTGAAGGTCCCCAAGAACACAGTGGCCTCCATCATTTTTAAATGGAAGAAGTTTGAACAACCAAGACTTCCTAGAGCTGGCTGCCTGGCCAAACTGAGCAATCGGAGGGGAGGACAAGGGCTTTGGTCATGGAGGTGACCAACAGCCCGATGGTCACTCTGACAGAGCTCTAGAGTTGTGTTGTGTGACAAAACTGCACATTTTAGAGTGGCCTTTTATTGTTCCTAGCACATGGTGCACCTGTGTAATGATCATGCTGTTTAATCAGCTTCTTGATATGCCACACCAGTCAGGTGGATGGATTATCATGGCAAAGGAGAAATGCTCACTAACAGGGATGTAAACAAATTCGTGCTCACTATTTATTTCAGGTCATGAAACATGAGACCAACACTTTACATGTTGTGTTTATTTTTCTGTTCAGTATAGTTAATAGACCAATAAGAAAGAGAGTTCCAAACCTCTCTGCCAATAACAGCTAATGTTCAGTTTTCCCCTCCCCACTCAGAACACTCAGACAGTCCTAGAAAAAAAAATGCCTGAGAAATTGCCCATTGCTAAGAAGCTATTTTGGTTTCCTTTTGACCATTTTATTTGAAAGCTATCACATTTAAGGTACTTAATTGTTATTATTACCCAGACATTATTTGATATTGAGATTAACACGGCTGCAGTGGACCTTCTATACACCTTTCTAAGATACCACATTGTAATACAACCTGGTTTAAACTAGTTTGAGTATTTTAGTCACTGTTGAGCATTTTATCAGGGGTCCTACTTCCACCACTACCTTTGTTTTGCCCCTTTGGGGTGAACTTCTTTTAAGGCTTTTTTTCCAGCGCTAACATTAGAGGAACTACATTAAATTAGTGTGCAATGTAGGTCTATGTGACTTTTCCCACTCATAGTGCCGGTCATTCATATGGTTCTGGCAAGGTATTCAGTGTTTAGAGACTAACTGGCCTTTTTGTTGTAATTCTCAGCAGCGAGATAGAAGGAGTCTGTTGCAATTTAAATATTTTTATCAAGAATAATATCTCAACTCACATCACCCACTTACCACTCAATCACCATATATAGTATCTTAGTAAGGAGAAAGACGTACTATCGCGCTTTTTACCACCCCCTCTGCTGCTTTTAATTTTTTCACTCTTGTTTTCCCTGTCTTTTCCTCCTTCTTTCTCTCTCTAGCTCTCTTTCACATCCTCTGGCGAGGAACTGAATGGTCAGGGCATAGCAGATGATGTCATGTCTTTATTTCCTTCTTTTTTTAACCTTTTTTAGTCACAGAAACACAGAAGGGTGGGTCTCAAACATGGATTGGCTGTAGATTGAGTGACACACACACATTCCCCTTTAACCCCACATGCATCGTCCTCCTCTTTTCACTCTTTACTATCTTATTCCTTCCGTTCTTCTCAAAGTTTCCATGATGAATTCTCATAAAGGGGCACCATATGATTATTCTGGGGAAATGCTGAGTGAAGTTGTGTGGAGTTACCTTCAGTGACACATGGACTGCTTGGAGGGCAGTTTTGCAGACCTGAGGTGAGGAGAATGAATGCATAAATTAGATTTTCATCCAAAGGTACAGCTTTCATACTCAGTCATGGAACCAACAGTCTGTGCACTAACTCCTCACAAACATCTTTCCACTCAGTGGCAAATGCACTCACACACACACACACAGAATCAAATGCAATCTCTTACACATTCAATCAGTATTTGTTATATACACATTTTCCGTACAGTGGCACACACTCTCTCTTTCTCTCTGTATGCACAGGCTGAGTAAACCACACTGGTTCCAGTGCAGGGTGAATAAAGGTGCTTTTGTCAGAAGGGGTGGGCAGTCTGGAACAAGGATGAATGTTCCCTCAGTTCGCTCAGACATCACGCCTCCCTGCTTACTTTCACAGCATATCTAGAAGAGGAGGACCTCTGCAGATTGGTGGGGTAGGGAGGGGTGCAGGGGTGGGGGGGGGGGGGGGGGGGTAGAGAGGGGTGCGGGGGGGGTAGAAGCCGGGGTGGGTCTTAAGGCCAGCCAGTGAGCTCATTGGAACAGTTTGTTTTTTCTCTCCTCCTGAGCGTGTAGTTTTTGGAAGGCATACGAGCTGCGTCTGAGCCTCTCTGTCAGTCTCCTGTTCCAGCTGCATGGGAGAGGTCACCTCAGCCTTCTGGGGTACGCCTTAGCACCCCTCAAAAAAGACTGGACTTCCCTGTGACACCCCGCTCTCCACTCTGATCGCTCCTGCTCCTTTAGACTTGAGGTGTTAAACACTTGAGGTTTCTGTGGCGTTTTGAGGCATTTGCTGCATTTATTATACATTTTTTCCTGTATGTTTGGTTTTCTGAGGTTTTTTTCTACCTCACACCAGTGTGAGAACTTGGTTGAGAGCTTTGTGTACGGACAGAAGAATTTCACACAGAGCCGCTGCAGTGAAGAGCGTGAGAAAAGAAGACTGAAAGGTGGAAGAAGGAGAGGAAAGATTCCTAACTGGAAACGTATTCTCTCTCTTTATCCATCAGTCGTCTGGTGCTCCTGCTGTGGAAAATGACCCTCTCGGTGCGCTCCCTTCAGGATGGGGTAAGTACACCTTCATTTACACCTCTCACCATACTCATACTAGGCCCTGTAGTCAGTGGCCCTCGGTAAGGCTGTGACGATACCAGTATCGCAACGTTTTTTCCATGGCAAAAATTGCAACACCAAGTAGACCAAACTCTTTGGTAAAACCTGCTGTAAAATATAGTGTGCTATAGCTTGGGAAATATTTAAATGTTACTCTGGATGAGAACATAATGTTTGTTTCCAACATCAGGGCTGTTTTCCTAAAGAAGTGAAATCCGCTTCGTGTTTTATTTCCTCTACACTACTAACGAGTATCTCAATACTGGTATCGTCCGGGTTCTAGCCGTCAGTGGTCCCCGGTGGTCCCAGGACCTGAAACCAGTGAGATGAGTGAGGGGAAATACTACTGCGTCCAGTGATGCAGGAGAGGCATTGGCTACATCGACACCTGCACTACTTGTTATGAGAGTGGGTTCTGATGCCTGTATGCCTTTCAAGGGCACAGGACTTTGTTTTTGTGTTGAAGGGGGAGAGTTGGTTTGTTTGTCATTCTCACAAACACACGCACACACACAGACAGACACACAGGCCTACAGATACATGCCGCTGTAGGCCCAGATGTAATGTTCACTATCTTGTATACACTGTGATATACAGCCTTGTCCTTCATCATAGCATGCTGAAGATCCCTTTGTTCTTCCATTCAGCATAACTCTCCCTACAGTTAGTTATTGGTCAACAACATATGATTTGATTGAAATGTGGGAGATTCCAGTTTTTCCCCTGCTATTATTGATTAGTTGTTGTATCAAGTGTAATCTCAAGGAATTGGTTGTAATATGCTCTACTTATATATTCCTATAGCTCTCTACTCTCATACATTCCAATATATCGCCACGCAAAAATTATACAATGTATACACAAAACACTCAAAAGTAATGGTCATTGGCATTTTTCTCTCCATCTCCCATTTGAACATACTTATCACTTACATACACACTCACTCTTATTTTCTAACCATGATTAGTTTTCAACATGTTGCGGCATCACAGGCAAAAGCCTCAATTATACCTTGGACTTAAATTTTAATGGATTTCCTGTAATGTATTTCTGTATGTCATCTGAGGGGCGTAGAAGAGGGGGTCGATTGAAAGAAACTCTTAACAGGAGAAAGGAAAAGGAGAGAATGACTTGACGGAGCGCGGGAACAGTAAAATAAAGGAGGAGATGAATTCAGGAGGGAAGTGAAGGAGAGGGGGAAATGAACAGGCTAGTAAGAGTTGTAACATGAGGGCTACTGTTCCTGCGCGCTCCACACACGTCTGCTAATGAGATCAAGATGTCAGAGAGTGGGATTGGAGAGGGTAGTGGGAGTGGAGCGAGGCGAGTGGGGGTGGAGAGCGAGGGGAGTGAAGAGAGAGAGCGAGGGGAGTGAAGAGAGAGAGCGAGGGGAGTGAAGAGAGAGAAAGCGAGGGAGTGAAGAGAGAGAGAGCGAGGGGAGTGAAGAGAGAGAGAGCGAGGGGAGTGAGAGAGAGAGAGAGAGCGAGGGGAGTGAAGAGAGAGAGCGAAGAGAGAGAGAGCGAGGGGAGTGAAGAGAGAGAGAGCGAGGGGAGTGAAGAGAGAGAGAGCGAGGGGAGTGAAGAGAGAGAGAGCGAGGGGAGTGAAGAGAGAGAGAGAGAGAGAGAGAGCGAGGGGAGTGAAGAGAGAGAGTGATGAGAGAGAGAGAGGGAGGGGAGAGAGAGAGAGAGAGAGAGGGGAGTGGAGAGAGAGAGGGGAGTGGAGAGAGAGGGGAGTAGAGAGAGAGGGGAGTGAAGAGAGAGAGAGGGGAGTGAAGAGAGAGAGAGGGGAGTGAAGAGAGAGAGAGGGGAGTGAAGAGAGCGAGAGAGAGAGAGGGGAGTGAAGAGAGCGAGAGGAGGGAGGGAGGGAGGGAGGGAGGTGGTGGAGGGGGCACCAACTATGGTCAGGAAAGTAAAGCAACACAGAGATGTACAAACTTTAACATATTAACTCACACAACACACTACACACATTCTTGGTTGAGGAAGTTGACATGTTATTATCTTCCATGTTGTCATTGAAAGAGGCGAGTGGGGGTGGAGAGATATATATATATTTCTACTAGTCTAGCTCCTCGACTGCTAGAAATATAAATTAATCAGCAAATTGTTACTCTCCTCTCCTGTTATGTCCTATACTTTTTATTTAATTGATTTTTATTTTCAATCCCAGCCCCCGTCCCCGCAGGAGGCCTTTTGCTTTTTTGGTAGGCCGTCAATGTAAATAAGAATTTGTTCTTAACTGACTTGCCTAGTTAAATATTTTTTTTAATAAAATAATACTTCTACTTTCCCTCACAGTTTAGCTCTTGCCCTTTACACCTCTGCAACATTCTCTCTGAGCCCCATGGCCCGTCTTTCTCCAACCCTGTCTCGTCTTTCTCCAACCCTGTCTCGTCTTTCTCCAACCCTGTCTCCACCAGAGCCAAGTCAGAAAGGCTGAGGTGGATTGTAGAAAGGTATTTTGGAACAAGCTTGAGAGAAATGCCACGAAATTCAGCCACCCTTTCTTTCTCTTTCCTCCTCTTCTCTCTGATTCTCACTCACTATTCACACGTCCCAAGTCCCCACACAGTACAGCCTCTCTGTCAGGTAACAAAAGAATAGACTGATGATCCATCCTGTTTTTAACTGTAGCCACTTCTCTTGGTCCCTGTAGAGAAACGGCAGGACAATGGGAGGGTGTATTTTGTCAACCACAACACACGGACCACACAGTGGGAGGACCCAAGAACCCAAGGGTAAGCCAATCTGTCTGCTCCACTGTGAAAGTGTGAGGGATCATGCTTGAGTGTGTGTTTGTTCTGTATCATCGTGTGTGTGCGTGTTCATGTTTGTACACACAGGTGTCTCAGAGAAATGTCACCATACATTGCGACCATATTTTCACTGATATTACATGAACTAGTGTAAGATAGGGACTGCTAGCTCGAGGGCCCAACACTATGCAGCACAACCATGTTATCATAATCATAGACGTAATTTACAGATACAATAATTGGTGAATAGGACAGTGTCCTGTATCAACCCCATAGTAGGCCATGTCACCTCACTAGGGCTGCCCTCTAAGCTGTGTGGGAGGGGTTTAGATTAGTATTGTAAGCTAATTGGTCAACGAGAGGCCTCGGGCATCTCTACCCCTGAACTAGTGTGGATGGCATTGCTGTCCCCTCACATCAAATTGAACAACAAAACTACAGTAATGGTGGATGGTCGCTTTATCTTAATTGTATTAGGGATTTTTTTGATAATTTTACAATGTCATAACATTTTATTCATTCATCATTTAGTTAATTCACTCCCTCATCCACCCCCTCAGTGAACTCGTATTTATATTTTCATGTTGTATAACATCCGTGTGGTCTTATTATCATCACCACTGAGCTCCGAGGTTCTGAGTCGTGGGCAGGGAGAGCTTCTAGTGGGACGGGGAAAGGGCCGGGGCCAGAGCCCAGGGCCAGAGCCGGGGCCAGAGCCGGGGCCGGGGGGGACAGGTGTGCCTAGTTTGGGGAGCCTCCCGTTTAGGCTCTGCTCACTGCCCTCTCCCTCTTACAGGATGATCCAGGAACCCCCCCTGCCCCCTGGCTGGGAAATGAAGTACACCGCAGAGGGAGTCCGATATTTTGTGGATCACAACTCTCGCACCACCAGCTTTAAAGACCCTCGTCCCGGGTTTGAGTCAGGGTAAATATTAATCTGCAGATAAGGGCAGTTACATTTCCTTATAAAAGCTCCTGACAAAAGCACTGTACGACTCCTTTCTGTCAGGGATGATGTATGTAGGGATCTCTTAGCCTGCTTTTGTCATCTTTTTTTTTGTTTCTTTGAACCTAAGCGAATTCAAGTTGACTATCTTTAGGGCATAGATAGCTAGCCTAGATACAAGAAAGGGGATTTATATATATATATATATATATATATATATATATATATATATATACATACACACATATGCAAGCAAGCACACACTAATATAAACACATGTGTTTTGCCTTGATGCATGGCCCTATTTTGACATCTTCCAAAAGACAGTCGGGAAAATGAACAGATGTGGGCCAACAAATCAAATCCAAAGCAGACTGCTCTGCTATCTGACTCTGTCTGTGTGTACGTATGGATGTGTGTGATTGAGAGAGAGCAAGTGTTCATGCTGACATTGAAACATATGAAGGTCTTGGTGTTATATTTAAAGATGAGAGGCCATAGAGGGTTCTTAAACTGTCTCAAATGTTTTACATTTGATACTGCTGCAGTCCAAATCTGTAGCCAAAGGGTTGCCTCTGTGGTCTGAAACTTCCTAACCAAAACCAAGTTGGGCCTGGCAGCGTTCAACAAACCGAATCAGCGAGTATTAGAGGCCTCACTCTCTCTCTTTCGTTCAACCTCCGTATTTCCCCTTCCTTGCTCGGTCTCTCGCCCTCAGTTTTTGCTCTGCTGACGAGGCACTTATCCAGAATGTCTGTAGTGAAGTGGTGTAGCTTGTACTAACACAGCTGCACACCAAGGCATACCTCCATCTCTGGGCTTAACCCAGCTCCTGCTGCACATCAGATCTGACCACCTCCTTAGAATACTGCCCAAAGTCCTCACTGTGCAGCTCCACAGCTGGGCCTATTTTCCTGTCTCTAAAGCATTTGTGCACAGGACAGCCATGACAGGCCTGTCTTTGCCCAGTACAGCTCCAATATCCCTCCCCTGACATGCACAAATTTGAAGTCTGGCTTTATTTCTTGCTGGTACAGCAAAAAAGACTCTCCTTTTGTTTCTCTGTAGGTCGAGAACGGGTAGTTCTCCCGGGGCCTATGATCGCAGCTTCAGGTGGAAGTACCACCAGTTCCGCTTCCTGTGCCATGTAAGTGCTGACTGTCGTTTCTCAGACCTCTGTTATGAGAACAGGGTCTTATCTCTAGCCAAGTTATTTTCTACTGTGCCGACTCGATCTCTTTGCCTAATGTCTAGCATTGAGGAAATATATTTTTACACTTCTCTCTGCCTCTCCAGTCCAATGCCTTACCCAGCCATGTGAAAATCTCAGTGTCCAGACAGACTCTATTTGAGGACTCATTTCAGCAGGTAAGGATGACGTGGAGTCGGTTTCCCTGCTGAGGATATTCTATTTTAAATGTTATGTAATTAAACTTGCATGAGGGTTGCTGTTGTTTATCTATTCATTAGTACTACAATTTGTATTTTAACAACTAATATAGGATCGTAGGGTGGCAGTTTCTTTGTTGTGATGCTTGTGTTTTGTCCTTTTTCCTCAGATCATGAATGTGAAACCATATGACTTGCGTAGAAGACTCTACATAATCATGAGGGGAGAGGAAGGTCTTGATTATGGAGGCATTGCTAGGTAAGATGGCCGTCTACTGCCTGCATGCCTGGCCTTCTGCCTCTTACAACAGTTGTCTTTCTTTCTCCTACCTCAGCTATAAGTATTCTTTGTCTACCCTGTGTTCCTCACTTAATTATTCATCATCCATCATTTATCAACTCCCTGTCTCTTGCACTGTCATCTGTTGTCTGTATGTGTTTTGGTGTTTGTGGACTTGTGACAGTGTTTCCACCACTGGTTGGTGTCAGCGGTGGGATCCCGGGCTTTGTTCCTCCTGCTCCTCCTCCTGCTCCTCCTCCTGCTCCTCCACGTGGTCTGTGTTTGCGTGTGTCTCTGTCTCCGGTGTCGCGCCAGTGGTTTTACCCTATGGTAGGTTACGTCATGCTGTTCTACCACAGGGTAGAACCACGGACGGGATGTTTGGATGTGTCTGCACAGCCCCGGTACGACCCCCGGGACTGGCTGGCCAGCTGTGGGGGCAAAGGTCAGGGGCTTGGTGGTGGCCGGGGCTTCATTCTCTACATGCATTCATATTCTACATTATACTGCTTGTCTTCGTGGTGCTTTATGGTGTTGTGTGTGTTAGTATGTATATTTGTATGTCCATGTGCTGACTGTGTAAAGGTAAAGATTTTGAATAATCTTTCAGTCATGTCTCTGTGTTGGTTGCAGGGTTGTAATTAGCCAGTAATAGCTTGCTTTTGGCCGATAAAAATCTATAAATATTGAAAATCCAATCAATAAAATTGGCACCGGCCAATTGTCTGGGAGAAGATGAAAAAATCCCATTGACGAAAAATGTTTTTTAGCCTATTCATTGATGGAAATAGATTTGACTGGTCGTGCTTATCAGTCCATAGGTTAATTTGCGATTTTCTTGGAATGACATTGCCTCGTGTACAGTATATACGTTATTTATCACACGCGTACAGCATTCAGAGCCTTTGAGCTGAAAATCTGTCAGACAGTTGGAGAGCTGCTACTGTAGCATCTCAAACGGCAACGGAAGGCAGGCTTCATCAGTGCATCACACACCACTTTGCAATGAGTTGGAGGCAGTATGCATTTTGAAAACATTTACTTCATTGTTTTAAACGTGAACGTTTTAATACATATTATGAGTCTTACCTTGCTTCAAATGAGCCTATTAGATCTCTCTTTCAGCATTTCTAATGGATGTTTTGGTGTTTTCCTGCTAATTGTATTATGGAAGGAACATTCACGGGTAGCCTACTGCCTTGTGTGCATTACTGCGCTTATAATGTGAAGAAATAATAGTTTATCAACATTTTAAGCTAAATGTTCTGATTAGTTGCATCACTCATTTCTTTAAAAAATATATATTATGTAGCCTAGACCAACTGGTTGTATGAATTTGGGATCTATCGTTCCCACAACTGTCCCAGAGTCTGTTTGAAATAGGCTATTTCTCCCTTGACAAGCTGACCAATAGAATAGGTCAACTTTTGTACTATGGAGGATAGTAGATTGACATAGGCTAGTGATTTTGCTGTTTGTTACTCATCTTGTTGGCTGAGGAAAAGTACATGTGGACAGTTATTCTAACATCTTCAAATTGCACATCAGAATTCGGTAAGAAGGACTGCACATCTTTCCATCCTCGACTTGCATGTTCTGTTTTTATGAATTACCATAATCAAAATGTGATTTCTGTCATTCTGAGCACCATGGGTGGACGACCTAATCATATTACACACCCAATGCATATGGGTCCGGTAAATGTCAATGTTGCCGGTCAAATGTCCAGAAACCCTGGTTGGTTGGACCATTCCTCATTATGGCAGTTTCTCTTTCATATTTTGCAGATAGAAACGGGAAATTTGGAAGCCATTTTGGAGTTTGGTTATAGAGGTGACATTTTAAAATGTTAGCATAAATTACAGCACTTCTATGGTGATAAATGGAAAAGTCATTACCACAATAAAACCAATATTCCAAATATCTGATCATTTTTTTAAATGACATATTTTTGTTGAAACTGCCATACAGCTAATGTCCTCCATGTTATAATTTTGGTATACATATTGAATTATTTGTGAATTTGACATTGTGCTTTTATTAATTAGTTTATTAGTTACTTTTGAGTTACATTTGTTTATTAATGAGCAAGTGTATGCAGAAACTGGACCCAATTCTGATTATTTAGAAATTATAGCCACTGTGATGCTTTTTTGTGCTGTCAGAATATCTCATATTGTTGTTGTCAAATGTGTGATTTTGTAATGTATGAGATGTTTTTAATGCTGTACTACTCTGTAGACAATACAAAAAAGCAGTGTCAAAAGTGACAATCTGTACCCCTCACACACAGCCAGATTAGGCTATAATCTGTACCCCTCACACATAGCCAGATTAGGCTATAATCTGTACCCCTCACACACAGCCAGATTAGGTAGATTTCCTGTCCCTCTGATAGATATAGATGTGTACTGCCCTGTCTCTCCTCCATACAGAGAGTGGTTCTTCCTGTTGTCCCACGAGGTGCTGAACCCCATGTACTGTCTGTTTGAGTACGCTGGGAAGAACAACTACTGCCTGCAGATCAACCCCGCCTCCTCCATCAACCCTGACCACCTCACATACTTCCGTTTCATAGGGCGATTCATCGCCATGGTGAGCGATGCTTAATTGGCAAATTTGATGCAGATTTGCAACAACTAAAGTAAACTACAGCAATAGTTATGGTTAGAATTTAACATATGATGAGGATGTGTTGCACAGAAGGATTTTTAGGAACAGGAGAGGAGAGCACAGTGTATGACGGTCTGTGTGTGTGTTCCTTAATCTCTAAATCGTTTTAAAGCCGTGTTCCTAAACCAAGTATAGAACCCTCCCCACCCCCACCGCCCATCTTTCCAAACCCAACTCTCTCTGTGAGAATATCCAGAAAAGACAGGCCCCTAAACCCCTCCCCCCATGACCTCACTGCCGGACACAGACCACACCTCTTACCCACCGTTTCACTACTAACTGAATCCATCTTCTCCACACACAGACAGACTTGTGTGTGTTTTCTGTGTGTGCGTTCTGTTAGTATTGAAACGGTGCGTGTGTGTGATCACTTTACTGTGGTTGGGCTAAATGTGTCTTCATCTATGTGTATCAGCACAGGAGAGAGATGAAGCTTATGACATGTTTTGGTGTAGTACTTATCGCATCCACTCTCTCCTCCCCTCTCCCTCTAGGCCCTGTACCATGGCAAGTTCATCGATACTGGCTTCACTCTGCCGTTCTACAAGCGTATGCTCAACAAGAAACCCACTCTGAAAGACTTGGAGTCTATTGACCCTGAGTTTTACAACTCCATCATGTGGGTGAAGTAAGTACTCCGCCCCTTCATTATGTCTGTTTGAATGTGTGCGCCCTTGTGGCAAATTGTGTGAATCTGAAAAGTATGTGAAGAGTGTGATGGAAGCATTTGACATAATTGTGCAGCTTAAAGCTTCAATAAGTTTACGATGCATCTGTGATCTCTCTACAGAGATAACAGTCTGGAGGAGGGTGGGGTGGAGCTGTACTTTGCTCAGGATATGGAGATTCTGGGGAAGGTGTCCACCCACCAGCTAAAGGATGACGGAGAGGATGAGCTGGTCACCACGGAGAACAAGGAAGAGTACATCAGGTCAGCCATCTCCATCACTACTTTGTCCCTCTTGTCAATCACTGTGCTATCCGTCACTGGTGTGCCACAGACTAGCATTCATCTTGTTTCATCTTGACACTTACGTCAATGAATATCCTTCCTTGTTGCCTAGAAAATGCTATTTTATCATCCCTGTCTCTCTACAGTCTGCTGACAGACTGGCGGTTCACACGTGGGGTGGAGGAGCAGACCAAAGCCTTCCTGGATGGCTTCAATGAAGTCGTGCCTCTTGAGTGGCTTCGCTACTTTGACGAGAAAGAGCTGGAGGTACGTAATGAGGCTGGAAGAAAATGCAGGAAGTGTGCTCGGTTAGATAGGCGGAGTTATAGGTTATGGAGCTTTCACAATGACTTAAGTTGGTAGAGGGGACTATTTGTTGCAGATTCTCTTTCTGTGACTGTGGGTTAATGGTATGTTCTCATTCCTCCCTCCAGCTGATGCTATGTGGGATGCAGGAGATAGACCTCAGTGACTGGCAGAAGAACACCATCTATCGGCACTACACCAAGAACAGCAAGCAGATACATTGGTTCTGGCAGGTACAGTACAGTGGCCTCCCTTTACTGCTGTGTGTGTCTCTGTGTGACTGTCTGTCTCACTATGTGTACGTATTGCCCATGTCAATACAATACACTTACCTGTGTATTATGTAGGTGGTAAAGGAGATGGACAATGAGAAGCGGATCCGCCTGCTCCAGTTTGTCACAGGAACATGCCGTCTGCCAGTCGGAGGCTTTGCTGAACTCATAGGTGCAGTTCAGCCACCATTCAGTAACCACCTTTTTCACTGTCAAATGTCTTTTGCCTAAGAATCTAACAGTCTCTTTTTCCCTTAGGGAGTAATGGGCCACAAAAATTCTGTATAGACAAGGTGGGGAAGGAGACTTGGCTTCCAAGAAGCCACACCTGGTGAGACTGATGTTTTCCTGAATTCCTTTGCCATAGTTGATTTATTGTTTGTTATCGGTCCTATGATAACATCCACTCGTTTTGTGTCTGTGTGTACCCCTACTGAACACAAACTGATCCCTCACTATCTTTTCTCTCCATCTCAATCACTCACACAGCTTCAATCGCCTGGACTTGCCACCCTACAAGAGTCTGGAGCAACTGCGAGAGAAACTTCTGTTTGCCATCGAGGAGACCGAAGGATTCGGGCAGGAATAAGGGAAAAATAATCACATAATGAGTGAGGGAAGGTGGATAGAGAAGGACGAGTCATTCATTCAAGTAGTTTTTTGTTGTTAATCACAGGAATATGAACTCTCCGATCATCTAGCCCCACTTCCAGATGATGTGTGGTTGGGAGACCTTATAACCATAGGACTGTGGGAGCCCACTTGTACCTATCCTCACACTAGGTTGTGGGTACAAGGGAACCAGGATCAGAGTAGGGAACAGGTGAGTGAGCTGAGGGATAGTCCAGAAAGATTAGTGTTATGATATGACCCTAAACCCTCTGTCCTGCCTGAAGACGCCAGCCACGAGATCTAGAGCACACCAGAAGCATAAAACAGGATAATGTCTTCAAATAATTGTATCAACTGCAAATCGCAACAACAGCACAGCTACAGCCAGTATATCATATCTATCTAAGAGAAATTAACATTTAAAAATGAGAGCGTGTGTGTTTGAATGGGAGAGAGATAGTGGTTATAATTAGTGACTTCTGTTAAGAGGAAAGATTGGTGAGATGTGATTTTCTTTTCTGTTCATTGTGAAATTCATTGTTACCTGTACATAGCTCAAATAAATGACTCAAATCTTGAAGTGGGTTGATTGTGATGGTACAAGGAATCAATTTTCTTAATGCCTTGGTTAGAAATGTTGAATCTGGTTTTGGTTAGAATGTCATATTGCTAGAACACTGATTTGGTTATCCAGCCAGTCATATTAGTCTGCTAACAGTATTTCTGTGAAACACTGTGTCGATGACCTCCCATTTCAAACATAAACTTCGACTGCAAATACTGACAGGAGGCAATGACAATGTAAGCAATAATAATACATAGTTACACATTTTGGGCACATCAAGCATTTCATGATAAAATAAGACTTGTGCTGCTGAAATATGTCGACATTCAATTTTGACACTAATATTTACATTGATTAATGCATCTCAAAATGTATGCACAGTAGTGCAACAATGGTAAAACATCAATGAAGGTCCAAAACATTGTAATGCTTGGGTCTATGCTGAGATCGAGCTGCCTTGGGCAATGTCTGGAAGCACACAGCCAGGGATGGGCAAAAAGTACAAAATACTATTACAAAATACCATAGAAATCCAAATAAACTACAGAATACTTGTATTTTCAAATACAGAAATACATTTGCAAATAGCCTGCCCGAACATCACCAACATTCTCAGTAACTGTTACAGAAATGTTTGACTTGCTATGACTGTGATATGTGTTGTTTATCTACCTTAGTTGAACGCACTGACTAAATCACTCTGGATAAGAGTGTCTGCTAAATGACCAAAATGTTACATTTCTATGTGAAAATGAACATACCAGAATGAACTGCAAAGCAAATGACAGCAATATTTCCACATATAACTGTCACCATTCCTATTATGTTTCATGGACCTTGAAATAAGCCTATGCCAAAGTACCAGAGTAGGCCTACACCTACGTAAACTTGAGTGTAGAGTAGGCCTACAGCTACGTAAACTTGAGTGTAGAGTAGGCCTACAGCTACGTAAACTTGAGTGTAGAATAGGCCTACATCGATGCAGAGTGATGATTTTCCATACAATTTTGACAAATGGTGTGCTCGTTTTCATAAATCCTTGTCAGTTTAGTGTGACAATGGAAAAATGTCTAATCAGCCCTGAACTTTTCATTTATCAATGGGCATGTGAGGAGCATGAACACACACAATTTAGAGGCAATACAGAACTTTTGCCTCTGGGGGTGCTCTTTAGCCAAAAGGAGTAAAAAATTGTCTGAAATATTGCACAATAATTTCTGGATTAGACATAATGGTTTGTTATATCAAATCAGGGGTGAAACTTACACTGGGAACGGGGGGAATTCTGAAATTCCATTTTTGTCCCCCCCAGTTTTATCATTGGAATGGATGCAAAACGAGGCAACGGTGTGCTTTAGGACCATGCGGACGCCTCCAAGCGGTCAGGTTGGCTGTTTGGACTGGATTTTTTTTTTTTAAATGTCCTCCCACTTCTAAAACCAAAGTTACACTCCTGTATCAAATCAAATGTGAATAATGAACAGTACAGGCTACACTCAAGACAACATGTGAGGCAAACAATTGGCGAATAAACCTCTGTACAGCCACTAAGGGCCATGGTAACAATGAACAGCAATTGGTTGATAAATAATTTGTGGTTCCATCATTTCCAGAAACGTTGTACCATGTTGTTGTTTGACTAGTACTTGATTGATGTCTTTTTGAGACCTTCAAACTAAATACTTTCTGGAAGATAAAGTTTATTATGTAGTGTGTATGAATACTAGAATAGCCTCATCCATTCATGTCTTGCATAGGTTAAAGGAATAATCCACTCAAAAACTTTTGGTATTTTTTCATTAGTCCACTGTTGACACAGTCCCACATTTTTTTCCATGTCAGCAATCAACTTTTCAAGATATAGGACTTTAAAAAATCTAATTGTTACTTGCCACATCATCATGAAGATGCAAAATGCATCATATGATGCAAAAACATCCTCATGATGATGTGGCAAGTGCCATTTTGCTTTCAGGGCATAAATGCCCCATGAGCACATTGCGATCAATGCAGCGGCAGCCACAGGGCACCTTGATGAGGTTATTATTGTGCATGGTGCGGCAGGGTAGCCTAGTGGTTAGAGCGTTGGACTAGTAACCGGAAGGTTGCAAGTTTAAATCCCCGAGCTGACAAGGTACAAATCTGTCGTTCTGCCCCTGAACAGGCAGTTAACCCACTGTTCCTAGGCCATCATTAAAAATAAGAATTTGTTCTTAACTGACTTGCCTAGTTAAATAAAAAGGTTAAAAATATATATATTAAAAAAATGGTGCTTCTGAACAAATTAATGGGTGATGCATGGTACTTTTGATTTAATATCTTGACAAAACACATTTTTTATGTTGTGATCATGAGATAAATAAGTTGTGATCTTGACATAACAATGGATCTATTTTTTCTTCTTTCATATATCCTCTGCTCTTATGTAAATATTAGAGACAGAAGAGGAATGAAAAATGTGCAATGCAATGAATGTATCACAATAATAAAATAGAATCGTTTTTTTTATTCAATTAACTAACCACCACAGCAGGGGGCTCCTGCCACCATAGTTAGCTAGTTGGTTTAAAACTCACTGCTATTGCTGCAGAATGTGGGCTACAGATGAGATTTCCCAGCTGTGCTACGAGTGCTTCAGCGAGTTGCCCAAGAGAGGAAAGCCCGAGCCGGGCAGAGAGTGGATGCTGTTGGCCGCAGAAGCAAAAGTTTGCGTCCCTGAATCAAGAGAAAGGTCAAATATAAATGCATCTCGTTGACTTTGTTTCTTCCCCTTCAGTTCATAATACAAATATCAGAGAAATAACTATATATGTAGGCAACACAAGCAAACTGTACTTGATTTTCTATGAGTGAATGTCAGTGCAATAAGGACTTTGTTTTATCTCCACTGTTGAAGTGGTGTCTTTGGGAGCTGGAACCAAGTGTATTTGGCACTTAGCCATGAGCTCAAAGGGTTGGTATACCTGCACAGCTCACACTTACACATACACACACACTTTTTCTCACACACATGCTCTCACCCTCTCACACAAAAACACACACACACAAAGCATAGATATGTAGTGGCTCACTCAACTTCTCGTCCCATCCGGAGATGTGCTTAATGACCACCATGCAGAAGTCATTGCTAGGAGCTGCTGCATTAGGTGAAAGCGTGTCCAACCTGGTCTCATAGACTAGACGTAACATAGTAATTGTCAATTCAAATTAGTACGATATGTTACGTTTGGTATGGTTACATAAGACAGATGGCAAAAACAGAAGTAGGACGGTTGGTTGGTTGAGGTGGATGGGTGGGCATATAATGTGAACGTTTAGCAGCCCAAAGGATGCAATTTCGAATCTCATCACGGGCAACTTCAGCGAATTAGCAACTTTTCAACTACAGCTAGCAGGTTACACACTGCATCGGCAGGATAGAACAGCAGCTGGTTCACGATATCTAAGGAAGTCTTGAGATTTTGCTCGCCTGAGGTAGAGTATGTCATGATAAGCTGTAGACCACACTATCTACTTAGTGAGTTTTGATCTGTATTTTTCGTAGCTGTCTACACACTCAATGAGCTGTATACCGCCATAAGCAACAGGAAAACGCTCATCCAGAGGAGGTGCTCCTAGTTGCTGGGGACTTTAGTGCAGGGAAACATAAATCTATTTTATCTCATTTCTATCAGCATGTTAAATGTGCAACCAGAGGGGGAAAAAAACTCTAGATCACCTTTACTCCACACACAGAGACACATACAAAGCTCTCCCTCGCCCTCCATTTGGCAAATCTGACCATAATTCTATTTTCCTGTCCTGCTTGCAAGTAAAAATTAAAGCAGGAAGCACCAGTGACTCGGTCAATAAAAAAGTGGTCGGATGAAGCAGATGCTAAGCTACTGGACTGTTATGCTAGAAAAGACTGGAATATGTTCCGGGATTCTTCCGATGGCATTGATGAGTACACCACATCAGTTACTGGCTTCATCAATATGTACATTTTGACGTCATCCCCATAGTGACTGTACGTACATATCCCAACCAGAAACCATGGATTACAGGCATCATCTGCACTGAGCTAAAGGTTAGAGCTGCCGCTTTCAAGGAGCGGGACTCTAACCTTGAAGCTTATAAGAAATCCCGCTATGCCCTCTGACGAACCATCAAACAGACAAAGAATCAATACAGGACTAAGATTGAATTATACTACACCAGCTCCGACCCTCGTTGGATGTAGCAGGGCTTGCAAATTGTTACAGACTACAAAGGGAAGCACAGTCGAGAGCTACCCAGTGACACGAGCCTACCAGACGAGCTAAATTACTTCTATGCTCGCTTCGAGGCAAGTAACACTGAAACATGCAAGCACAAGCTGTTCCGTACGACTGTGTGATCACGCTCTCCACAGCCGATGTGCATAAGACCATTAAACAGGTCAACATTCACAAGGCCGCAGGGCTAGGCGGATTACCAGGACGTGTACTCCGAGCATGCGCTGGCCAACTGGCAAGTGTCTTCACTGACATTTTCAACCGCTCCCTGTCTGTAATACCAACATGTTTCAAGCAGAGGACCACAGTCCTTGTGCCCAAGATCACTAAGGTAGCCTGCCTAAATGACTACCGACCCATAGCACTCATGGCTATAGCCAATTTCTATTGCACTCCACACTGCCCTTTCACACCTGGACAAAGGAACACCTACGTGAGAATGCTATTCATTGACTACAGCTCAGCGTTCAACACCATAGTGCACTAAAGCTCATCACTGAGCTAAGGACCCTGGGACTAAACACCTCCCTCTGCAACTGGATCCTGGACTTCCTGACGGGCCACCCCGAGATGGTATGGGTAGGTAACAACACATCCACCACGCTGAGCCTTAACATGGGGGGCCCTCAGGGGTGTGTGCTCAGTCCCCTCCTGTACTCTCTGATTCACTCATGACTGCATGGCCAGGCATGACTCCAACACCATCATTAAGTTTTCCAATGGCACAACAGTGGTAGGCCTGATCACCAACAACGACGAGACCGCATATAGGAAGGAGGTCAGAGACATGGCCATGTGGTGCCAGGACAACAACCTCTCCCTCAACGTGATCAAGACAAAGGAGATGATTGTGGACAACAGGAAAAGGAGGACAGAACACGCCCCCATTCTCATCAACGGGGCTGTAGTGAAGCAGGTTGAGAGCTTCAAGTTCCTTGGTCTCCACATCACCAACAAACTATCATGGTCAAAGCACACCAAGACAGTCGTGAAGAGGGCACAACAAAACCTATTCCCCTTCAGGAGACTGAAAAGATTTGGCATGGGTCCTCAGATCCTCAACAGGTTCTACAGCTGCACCATCGAGAGCATCCTGACGGGTCATTGCCTGGTGTGGCAACTGCTCGGCCTTCGACCTCAAGGCACTACAGAGGGTAGTGTATACGGCCCAGTACATCACTGGGGCTAAGCTTCCTGCCATCCAGGACCTCTATACCAGGCGGTGTCAGAGGAAGGCCCTAAAAATGGCCAAAGACTCCAGCCACCCTAGTCATAGACTGTTCTCTCTACTCCCACACGGCAAGCGGTTCCCGGAGCGCCAAGTCAAGGTCCAAGAGGCTTCTAAAACAGCTTCTACCCCCAAGCCATACGACTCCTGAACATCTAATCAAATGGCTACCCAGATTTCTTGCATTGCCCCCCCCCCCTTTACACTACTTCTACTCTCTGTTATTTTCTATGCATAAGTCACTTTAATAACTCTACCCACATGTATATATTACCTCAACTACCTTGACTAACCGGTGCCCCCGCATATTGACTCTGTACTGGTACCCCCTGTATACAACCCTGCTATTGTTATTTACTGCTACTATTTAACTATTTGTTACTTTATTTCTTATTTTTGGGGATATTCTTCTTAAAACTGCATTGTTGGTTAAGGGGTTGTAAGTAAGCATTTCACTGTAAGGTCTACACCTATTGTATTCGGTGCATGTGACAAAAAAAATTGATTTGATTTTGACCTGCAGGGGTCAGTCTACTTCTGTGCAATAGTGGTGGGGAGATATCCATACAGCCATCAGGCCATACAGCGCACTCTGATCACCAGGTGAGCTACTACATATGGGAAAAGTGGAGCGACTGGAAGGGTTTGGAGGGAGGTAGAAGAAAGGAACGTTCAAGGCTCGGCCTCTCAGCTTGCATGTGATGTTTGTGTGAACCGCCAGCTCTGTGGTTTTAGTTGACGACCATCTGGTGGCTCATCATGCAATATGGCTGCTCACAATCCTACTGTACAGTATGCCCAGGTGAACTATGAAAGAGCAGAGCCCATAGCCTGTTAATCAGGTCTGGGCTCTCTTTCAGAAAAACATTTTAGTGGCCCCTCTCTTGACAATGGAGAGAAACATTTATGTTTTTAACATTTCTAGAGCAGCATTCAGCATTCTGCTGAAAAGGCAGCAGGCGAAATTCATTCTTTTTTTAAATATGTAACTTTCACACATTAACAAGTCCAATACAGCAAATGAAAGATAAACATCTTGTTAATCTACCCATCATGTCCGATTTCAAAAATGCTTTACAGCTAAAGCACAACATATGATTATGCTAGATCACCGCCAAGTCGAAAAAAACACACAGCCATTTTGTGACAGTGCCCCCTCCCTGACGCGTGGCTCCAGCCGCAGGACGCCGACCAAAATGACGATCCCAGGGATCAGGAGCAGACCGGTCACCTCTGCTGAGGCACGGGAAACCTGTCAGTCCAGCTGAGATGCGGGAGCATGGTGACCTAGAGCGCCGGAGAGAGAACATTCATGACAGTACCCCCTCCCTGGCGCATTCAGCTCCAGCCGTAGGACGCCAACCAATGGGACAATCCCGGGGATCAGGAGCAGGCCGGTCACCCCTGCTGATGCATGGGAGCCTGGCGTTCCGGTTGAGGCATGAGAGCATGGCGAGCCGGAGGAAGCTGGGGAGCCTGGCGATCCGGCTGAGGCATGAAAGCCCGACCTAAGGAAAGCATCAGGGAGTGTTTTTTGTGTCAGTGTAAATGACATCGGGTCCAGGAATCGCTACAGGTTCTCATGCCTCTGCCGGCTGGTCAGGCTCTCGTGCCTCAGCCGGATCACCAGGCTCCTCCGCCACAGCCGGCTCGTTGGGTTTTCATGCCTCAGCCGGATCGCCAGGCTCCCCCGCTTCCTTCGGCTCCTCAGGCTCACGTGCCTCAGCTGGTTCATCAGATTTCTTGTGCCTCTGCAGAGGTGACCGGTCCTCCCCCGGTTCACCAGGCTGCTCGTTATGGCACACACTTGTCACCATCGTTACGCGCATAATAACACTCACCTGGACTCCATCACCTCCTTGATTACCTGCCCTTTATAGGTCACTCCCTTTGGTTCCTTCCCCAGTTGTCATTGTTACTGTTCCTGTTTCATGTCGGTGCGCTGTTTGTGTTTCTTGTTTTGTTCACTTATTAATTAAATGCATTCACTCCCTGAACTTGCTTCCCGACTCTCAGCGTACATCGCTACAGCTATTCATATTACCGGAGCTTCATCTTATTCTTATTCTTTATATCTCTATGGCGGATTCGTGGCCATTATTTATGTAACATGCCACAACTTTGGAGATAACAATAGATGGCAAAGTCAAAGATACTGGTTTCCCCTATCCATCTGTGGCAAAGTTTTCCCAAATACTTATGACAAATAGAACTCCAGAATTACCCATACAGTAGCCTAGTCAGCTGGCTAATCTTTGAATACAGTGTAGAAACAACATATAACATCAGCTAGCTACATAAGGTTAGCATGCTAGCTAGCCACACTGACAGCTGTCAGTGCCCTACTTGTTGTTATTGCTGCACTCCACGTGGAAATCACCACAATGTTTCCACCCCCAATTCATTAATATGTATAAGCAGCCTGCATAATTCTTCGGAGGTGGAACCTTAATGAGAAATTCTGCTATTGGACAGGAATTACATCGAAATCAGGACCATTGCCCTCTGGTTAGGGCCTTTAAAGTTAAATTCCTACATTTCAACACATTTTGCCATGACTTATGCCATGTTAATATGATATCTGAGAGTGACTAACAAAATCAATGTGGGCCCCCTGGAGGTCAGGGCCCCTGGGCATGTGCCCTGCATGGCCGGTCAGTATTCGGACATGATTACTACAAGTTTAGATAGTTGGCTAGACTAACTACCAATCACAAAAATTAACATGGCTAGTTATCAGCTAATTGAGTGGCTGACATAACAAAAGTGAAATTGCACCTGGTGTATTTTACTATTCTTACTCTCAATTGTAAGTTGAGACCCCGACGGAAAGTCCCCCCCCCCCCCCCCCCCCCCCCCCCCCCACACACACACACACACAACCACACACACACACACAAACGTTTTTGTGGGGTTGGGGGCCCCTTAGCGATCTGGCACCATAAGCGAATGCTTATGTTGCTTATGCATGGAGCCGGCCCCACTGTTAATGATATAGCGTGGCCTTTGTATGTCCCATTTTTGTGTTGTTATTGTTACACGCCTTGGACTGGGACATGATCAGCAGATAATAAACCTGAATTAACAAGGTAAAATGATGAGACTGAGAGACATTAGTAGGATTCAGTAGTTGGCATTCTCCAAGATTTAATATATTGTTCTCTTTTGGTAATCTTTTTTTGTTGTCAACATCAATTATCCATTACAATTCTATTGTAGTATTAAATCTTCACATTTCATATTCCAGTATCAAAAAAATAAAAGTTCTCAGGTTCAAAAATGATCACCACACATTCACATTATATATAACTCACTGGACTATCAGTGTCAATTTTAAAAAGCTATAAATTACTGGAGGCCTGTGCTAACCAATGCTTCAACCATTACATTATAAACCAATTAACGTGTAAGCTAACACTGACTGAAACCATCTACTCTAGAGCTAGCTAGCACTTAGCCAAGCTACATTTTGTTAGCATCAAGCTAGCGAACTGTTAAACACTGTTTTCGTACAAATATTAAAACTTTAACACATTTTATAGTGACATATTTACATATATTACCTGAACTAAGCTGAGCCTTTGTTCATAGAAAATAAAACAAATAGTTGAAAAAATGTTGTTGAAAAAAAGTACAAAAAGTTCAGGACACCATAAGAATTGGTTCTTAACTGACTTGCCTAGTTAAATAAAGGTAAAATAAAAAAAATATTTAATCCCTTCTCTTACATGTAAACCATTACAACCTAGCCAACCTCCATTACTTACAATGGGAAAAACAACAACTAGTTTTTCACTCGGTTAAAACTCCTTTCAATTGTCTTCAAACATTACCAAACTCATGGACTATGTGGTTAACCATGTTGCCTCAATATTTTGAGAATCATATTGCATTTTTACACATTACATACCTGAATTAACAGGGTAAAAGGATGAGACGGAGAAACGTTAGTCGTGTTAAGTAGTAGGCTTTCTCAAAGAAAACTCCAAGACCTCACGATCTCAGTAACGCTCCCCATTGATGCCACAGCTTCCCCTATCGGCAGTAATCATATCCATTACTTTAAATGCAAATAGTCCTAGAAAATGATACAAGGGATGGCCCTATAAAATGGCAAGCGAAACAAAACATAAGAAATATGACCATACATATTTGTGTGTGTCACATTATGTGCGTTTCTGTTTGATCATGTGTGAGAGACAGAGTAGGGAAACAGAACGTGATTAGTGACCTCCACAGTCTAAACAAATTTGAGTACAACTAGAATTGATTGGTTCCTCTGTGTTTCTCCAGGTGTTCTGTCATGACAGTCCTGCCTGCTGGCTTCACAGTGCAGGCTCCAGAGCTCCTGCAGTCTAGCCTGGAGTTTTCTCACAGCCAGGCACAGATGGAGCACGGTCAACAGCCAAGCCAGGGCAGAGTCTCACCCTGTGGAGCAAGTGGGAATACTGTTGTTTTACCCCCCTCAGTCACCGTCTCGTTGCGCAACACTTGTCCTTCACTCTTCACCCTATTTGTCATGTGTCATCCCATTTCACCTCATGTGCCCTTTCTAACTGCCCTAATCTTTTCTCAGCCTAAGGGTATTGTCTGGCACACAGCACATGACATCTGTTTACATGTACGTACATCAGTGTTGGGGAAGCTACTCTGAAAATATAGTTTACCAAGCTACCAATTACTTCACACTGGAAGATGTTAAGCTACACTAAAGCTACCCTTAAGAAAAATCTAGTTTACTTAACTAAAGTTATTTTGAAAAAGTAGTTTACTTCATCCAGGCAGCTTTGTGATAAATTATCATATCTAATTCTGAAATGTCATAGATTACAAATTACAAGTACAGATCACTCTGAAGTCAGATGTCAAACAGAATGTGTAATTTAGCCTATTAAACACAAAACTATGTTTTAAGCACCTTAATTGAGGAGAACGGGCTTATGGTAAGGGCTGGAGCGGAATCAGTGGAATGGTATGAATACACTACCGGTCGTAAGTTTTAGAACATCTACTCATTCAAGGGTTTTTCTTTATTTGTACTATTTTCTACATTGTAGAATAATAGTTAAGACATTAAAACTATGAAATAACACATATGGAATCCCGTAGTACAGGCAAGATGGCACCGACAGAGAGGGTCGCCTCGCTTCTAGTCCTTAGGAAACTGGGCAGTATTTTTTTTTTTATGTATTATTTCTTACATTGCTTGCCCAGAAAATCTTAAGTGTTATTACATACAGCCAGGAAGAACTATTGGATATCAGAGCGACGTCAACTTACTAGCACTATGACCAGGAATACGACTTTCCCAAAGCGGATACTATGTTCGAACCACCCAAGGTATTCAAACTGGTTCCAGAGGCTGACCCAAAACAACGTCGACGCAGGAGAGGTAGAAGGAGCGGCCTACTGGTCGGACTTGGAGGTGCGCACACCACCCACTGCTTCCGAGTATTTTACTCACTAAACTCAAACAGGATGTACCTGTGACAAGGACCATTCAACACTGGTCTGACCAATCGGAATCCACGCTTCAAGATTGTTTTGATCACGCAGAGTGGGACATGTTCCGGATAGTCTCAGAGAATAATATAGATTTATACGCTGATAAGGAAGTGCATAGGAGATGTTGTACTCACTGTGACTATTAAAACCTACCCTAACTGGAAACCGTGGATAAATGGCAGCATTTGCACAAAACTGAAAGCGCAAAACTCCGCATTTAACCTTGGAAAGAAGACCGGGATTATGGCCGAATACTAACAGTGTCGTTTTCCCTCCACAAGACAATCTAACAAGCGAAATGTCAGTATAGGGACAAAGTGGAGTCGCAATTCAACGGCTCAGACACAAGACATATGTGGCAGGGTCTACAGACAATCACGGACTACAAAAAGAAATCAGCCACATCACGGACACTGACGTCTTGCTTCCAGACAAACAAAATACCTTCTTCGCCCACTTTGAGGATAACACAGTGCCCCGACCCGGCCCGCTCCCAAGGACTGTGGGCTCTCCTTCTCCGTGGCCGACGTGAGTAAGACATTTAAACGTGTTAACCCTCGCAAGGCTGCCAGCCCAGACGGCATCCCTAGCCGCGTCCTCAGAGCATGTGCAGACCAGCTGCCTGGTGTGTTTACAGACATATTCAATCTCTCCCTATCCTAGTCTGCTGTTCCCACATACTTCAAGATGGCCACCATTGTTCCTGTACTCAAGAAGGCAAAGGTAACTGAAATGTATGACTATCGCCCCGTAGCACTCACTTCAGTCATCATGAAGTGCTTTGAGAGACTAGTCAAGGATCATATCACCTCCACCTTACCTG
This sequence comes from Oncorhynchus clarkii lewisi, assembly GCF_045791955.1. Lineage (NCBI taxonomy): Eukaryota > Metazoa > Chordata > Actinopteri > Salmoniformes > Salmonidae > Oncorhynchus > Oncorhynchus clarkii. The sequence goes on from NC_092147.1 coordinate 23,535,419, forward strand.
ACACCCTAGACCCACTGCAATTTGCATGCTGCCCCAATAGGTCCACAGACGATGCAATCGCCATCACACTGCACACACTGCACACACTGCACACAGCATTCTTACATAGGAATACCTATGTAAGAATGCTGATCATTGACTACAGCTCAGCATTTAACACCATAGTACCCTTCAAGCGCATCATTAAGCTTTAGGCCCTGGGTCTCAACCCTGCCCTGTGCAATTGGGTCCTGGACTTCCTGATGGGCCGCCCCCAGGTGGTGAAGGTAGGAAACAATGTCTCCACTTCGCTGATCCTCAACACTGGGGCCCCACAAGGGTCTGTGCTCATCCCCCTCCTGTACAGCCTGTTTACCCATGACTGCATGGCCATGCATGCCTCCAACTTGATCATCAAGTTTGCAGACAACACAACAGTAGTAGGCTTGATCACCAACAACGACGAGACAGCCTACAGGGAGGAGGTGAGGGCACTCGGAGTGTGGTGTCAGGAAAACAACCTCTCACTCAACGTCAACAAAACAAAGGAGATGATCGTGGACTTCAGGAAAGGGACAGCAGTGGAGGAGGAAAGTTTTAAATTCCTCGGCGTACACATCACAGACAAACTGAAATGGTCCACTCACACAGACAGTATGGTGAAGAAGGCGCAATAGCACCTCTTCAACCTCAGGAGGCTGAAGACATTTGGCTTGCCACCTAAAACCCTCACAAACTTTTACAGATGCACAATTGAGAGCATCCACTGCCTGTATCACCGCCCGGTATGGCAACTGCACCGCCCACATCCGCAGGGCTCTCCAACGGGTGGTGCTGTCTGCACAATGCATCACCAGGGGCAAACTACCTGCCCTCCAAGCCACCTTCAGCACCCGATGTCACAGAAAGGCTAAAAAGATCATCAAGGACAACAACCACCCGAGCCACTGCCTGTTCACCCCACTACCATCCAGAAGGCGAGGTCAGTGCAGGTGCATCAAAGCTGGGACCGAGACGCTGGAAAATAGCTTCTATCTCAAGGCCATCAGACTGTTAAACAGCCATCACTAACACAGAGAGGCTGCTGCCTACATACATACTTGAAATCATTGGCCACTCTAACAAACGGATCACTAGACACTTTATTAATGCCACTTTAATAATGATGTTTACATATATTGCATTACTCATCCCAAATGTATATACTGTATTTTATACCAGCTATTGCATCTTCCCCATGCCGTTTGGTCATTGCTCATCCATATATTTATATGTACATATTCTTATTCCATCCCTTTACTTAGATGTGTGTGTATTAGGTAGTTGTTGTGGAATTGTTAGATTACCTGTTAGATATTGCTGCACTGTCGGAACAAGAAGCACAAGTATTTCACTACACTCGCAATAACATCTGCTAACCATGTGTATGTGACCAATAACATTTTATTTGATTTGAGTAGCCAAAAAAGTGTTAAACAAATCTAAATATATTTTATATTTGAGATTCTTCAAATAACCACCCTTCACCTTGATGACAGCTTTGCACACTCTTGGCATTCTCTCAACCAGCTTCACCTGGAATGCTTTTAAAACGGTCTTGAAGGAGTTCCCACATATGCTGAGCACTTGTTGGCTGCTTTTCCTTCACTCTGCGGTCCAACTCATCCCAAACCATCTCATTTGGGTTGAGGGTGATTGTGGAGGCCAGGTTATCTGATGCAGCACACCATCAGTCTCCTTGGTCAAAAGCCCTTACACAGCCTGGAGGTGTGTTGGGTCATTGTTCAGTTGAAAAACAAATGATAGTCCCACTACACCCAAACCAGATGGGATGGCGCATCGCTGCAGAATGCTGTGGTAGCCATGCTGGTTAAGTGTGCCCTGAATTCTAAATAAATCACAGACAGTGTCATCAGCAAAGCACCCCCACACCATAACACCTCCTTCTCCATGCTTTACGGTGGGAAATACACACATGCAGAGATCATCCATTCACCCACACCGCATCTCACAAAGATCTCAAGTTTGTACTCATCAGACCAAAGGACAGATTTTCACCAGTCTAATGTCCATTGCTCGTGTTTCTTGGCCCAAGCAAGTCTCTTCTTAGTATTGGTGTCCTTTAGTAGTTGTCTCTTTGTAGCAGTTCGACCTGCCTAATTAAATATAGGTCAAACAAAAAATATAAAAAGGCCTGATTCACACCGTCTCCTCTGAACAATTGATGTTGAGATGTGTCTGTTACTTCAACTCTGTTAAGCATTTATTTGGGCTGAAATTTCTGAGGCTGGTACAGTAACTCTAATGAACAAATCCTCTGCAGCAGAGGAAACTCTGGGTCTTCCATTCCTATGGCGGTTCTCATGAGAGCCAGTTTCATCATAGCGCGTGATGATTTTTGTGTGTTCTACATATGTGTTCCGTATTGACTGACCTTCATGTCTGTAATGTTGGACTGTAATTTCTCTTTGCTTATTTGAGCTGTTCTTGCCATAATATGGACTTTTACCAAATAGGGCTGTCTTCTGTATAACCTCTACCTTGTCACAACACAACTGATTGGCTCAAACGCATTAAGAAGGAAAGAAATTCCACAAATGAACTTTTAAGATTTCACACCTTAATTGAAATGCATTCCAGGTGACTACCTCATGAAGCTGGTTGAGAGAATGCCAAGATTGTACAAAGCTGTCATCAAGGCAAAGGGTGGCTATTTGAAGAATCTCAAATATAAAATATATTTTGATTTGTTTAACACTTTTTTGGTTACTGCATGATTCCATATGTGTTTTTTCATAGTTTTGATGTCTTCACTATTATTCTGCAATGTAGATGTTCTAAAACTTTTGACCGGTAGTGTACATCAAACACATGGTTTCCAGGTGTTTGATGCCATTCCATTTGCTCCGTTCCGGCCATTATTATGAGCCGTTCTCCCCTCAGTAGCCTCCACTGGTTTCAAGTGAGAATTAGGCAGGTCTGATACTGAAAAAGAAAGGAAAGTATTACCTACTTCACCCAAGTATTAATTAAAAAAAAAAAAATAGTTCCAGTAGTTAGCTACACTGCCAAATGGCAAAAAAAGTAATCAACTACTGAAAACACTACCAAGATTTGATTTTAGTTCAACTAGTACCAAGCTACTGCAAAATGTAGTTAAATTACTAGTTCAACTGCTTGTAGTTCACATCTCCCCAACACTGATCTACACTGAGGCATGAATGTCAACTATCTCATGTTTCAGCTGTCAGCTGGTATACTGTGTCAGATCAGCCACTAGATGTCACTGCTTATGGCTACAAACATGGAGTGACCAAAAAAGCACAGGACACATCAAAAGCATGGTAACAGAGGCAGGACTTTAAAAAATAGAAATATGCATGTTGTTTAGGCACAAGTTAGAAGAATTAAATCTGGCCAGTTCCTTTGTCATGTGAAAACCTGACAATATGCAAAACCTTCTGTGGCCGCTATGTCAATCCGGTGAGGCTGCGGATAGGCTGCCCCTCATCACATTGGTATATCTATTGTGTTAAATCCCCTGAACTTGAGATTGATGGATGAATATATCTTTTTAGGTCTCTTATTAAGGTAATCGTCTCCCTGATAGGGAAGAACAGACTGTCAGCATGATATTATAATTTCATAATATTCTGTTCTTGACCATTCATTCTGTTTGATTTGTAGATAGCGTGGTGTACATAGTCTGTGTAAAGTGTCAAACATATTCTATAAATACATTTAAGAGGGGTTTCAATTTCCTGCACATGATTTGATAACATACTGAACAATAATATAAAGACAACATGCAATAATTGCAGCGATTTTACAGTTCATATATGGAAATCAGTGAATTTAAATAAATCAATTAGACCGTAATCTATGCACAGGGTAGGACAGCTCATAATAATGGCTGGAATGGAGTAAATGTAATGGTATCAGACACATGGAAACCATGTGTTTGATGAGTTCAATACCATTCCATTAATTCCATTACAGACATTACTATGAGCCTGTCCTACCCAATTAAGGTGCCACCAACCTCCTGTGAATCTATGGATTTCACAGGACTGGGCAGGGGCACAGCCATGTGTGGGCCTGGGAGGGCATAGGCCCACCCATTTGGGAGCCAGGCCCAGCCAATCATGATGAGTTTTTCCCCACAAAATGGCGTTATTACAGACAGAAATACTCCTCAGATTCATCAGCTGTCTGGGTGGCTGGTCTCAGACTATCCAACAGGTGAAGATGTCGGATGTGGAGGTTCTGGCTGGCGTGGTTACACATGGTCTGCGGTTGTGAGGTCGGTTGGACGTACTGCCAAATTCTCTAAAACGAGAATTGTCCACCAGAGCTGGAATGTCCACCAGAGCTGTTGCCAGAGAATTGAATGTTAATTTCTCTACCATAAGCCGCCTTCAATATGGTTTTAGAGGATTTGGCAGTACATCCAACTTACCTCACAACCGCAGACCATGTGTAACCACGCCAGCCAGGACCTCCACATCCCTCAAAGCTTGAGACATCTGTGGCATTGTGTTGTGTGACAAACTGCACATTTTAGAGTCATCTTTAATTGTCCCCAGCACCTGTGTAATGATCATTCTGTTTAATCAGCTTCTTGATATGTCACACCTGTCAGGTGAACGGATTATCTTGGCAAAGGAGACATGCTCAATAATAGGGATGTAAACAAATTTGTACACAACATTTGAGAGAAATAAGCTTTTTGTGCATCTGGAAAATTTCTGGAATCTTTTATTTCAGCTCATGAAACATGGGACCAACATTTTACATGTTGTATTTATATTTCTGTTCATTATAGATTAACGGTGTGTGTGTGTGTGGCTGAGACTTCACTCCCAACGGAACAGGCACCCTCTGTTCTTCAGCTCTCCACCTGATAACCTGAGCCTACCTCACCCCTCCCCCTGGGCAACCCCTCCTTTGCTTTTCAGCTTCTGTGCCCTCTGAAATAATGACAGGGATTATACAACAAGAAGGCCTGTTGGAAGAACACAACATTTATTATCAAATTTACAGGCAAATCATTACGGAATCCTAGTCTCCCAGACTGTATCTTTGGTGCTAACATTAGCAATGCTAGCTAGCTACCCAGCTAACAACAAATATTCCCACAACTTGAGAGAACATTCCTCATTTGGTCATTAACTAATGTTTTCATAGGAATGTTCCCGTTATGTGGGAGGAATGTTTCCAATGTCAAATTGAACTTACCAAGAACGTTGTTACCATGTTCTCATAACATAAAATGTTAATGTTCTAGGCAAGTTTCATGGGAACGTTCTGGGTGGGTCTAATCCTGAATGGTTAAAACCACATTCCAGCCGATGTCTATTCCACAAATTACCACCTGCTAAATCTATGAAGTTATAGAGTCTATTTACTCTGTTCCATCTGACTGCGCAATCCACTGCGCAATCCACTGTCTCATCAGCCCAGCCAGGTACTTTATAAACTTGATCTCCACTATAAAAAGCATATAGACATTATCTCACGTTTCTTTGTGAAATTTGTAAAAACCTTGCTGTCTGTCTCTCCAACATTTGCAACATTGTTTCAATATTCAAATTCGATCTCCAGCTGTCCCATAGTAATGAATGTGTCAGGAGTCGGGAGGAGACAGACAGGCAGGCAGACAGTGCTTCTCAAACAGTCTAAATCATGAATCAGCTGGCATCATTTTAATGGATATATGCAAATTTCAATTAAAAAAAGGTAAACGTGCAGCTAGTTTGCTGTCTTTCCAGCTTCAGTTTGAAGTGATTGCGTTAGCTGTGTTGTTGGCTAGTTCCTTTGAACTAGCCAGAGAGAGTACATTTTCTATGCCAGGCAAAATCGTGCCTCATTGTTATGGATATATCCAAATAAATGTTTATAGAAAACAGCTTAAACAATTACAAATGCAGCTATTTTGCTGTTATTCTGGCTTGCACTTTTTGACATGACTGTAAGTTAGCCATTTTTAGCTAGTTGGCTAGCTAGCAAGTAAGGGATAAGAACATTGCCAGCCAGTATTGCAATGGAACATTTAGAACGAACGACTGGCTCACGTCCATAGATACAGAACAAAAAGACTGAACGACTGGGTCGCGTCTCTGGCAACCGAACCGATAGAAGCAACCCTAGATTTGTTTTGGTTACAATATCTTGTGGAAGGATGAAAGAGTGTGAATAAATTAATCAAAATAACGTTTTTTTAATGAAAATATGTCAATCGTTATTTGAATATGTTGGTAACCCGTTGTATAAAAGTGATAATGCCCTCAAAGCCAGTGTTTGGAAGATATATTGGCACGGTTTGCGAATGCCAAGACCCGTGCCAAAAAATCATCCAAACACCAGCTTCGAGGGCATTATCACTTAATTATACATTGGGTGGGTTTAATCCTGAAGGCTGATTAGTTAAAACCGCATTCCATTATCTCACATTTCTTTTAGGCTAACATTTAGTTTTCAACAGCTGAGGTTGTATAAACCTTGCTGTTAGTCTCTCCGACATTCAAATTCGATCTCCAGCTGTCCCATAGTAATGAACATTTCGGGATGCGGGACAAGACAGACAGGCAGGCAGCGTTTCTCAGCCAGACTAAATCATGAATCATACGTGTATATTTCAAAAATACAATAGAGTTATTTTTTAGATGCTCAGCTGTACAGAAATGGGTCATTCTTGGGCTCGGGTAATATTTCAGTCCCTATGACTTTTATATATTATACTATTGGATCACCAAAATAAAATGTTAAAAGATTTTGTATATAAATATAAATTGTCCAGTATAATGAATTTAAATAAATGTGTCATTGTGTCATGTCCCCCAGGCATTTCACTTAATTTTTTACTTGGGAAATGAATATTAAATTATGCACCTAATTAATATATTTTGCCATTAATGCAAAGATATATTTGTGTTATTTTGCTGAGAAAGTATTTTTATCAAATAAAGGCATGTATCAGGAATCAAGGTAAGACCCAGATGTAGATGGGCGATACTTGGAGGAGGGTGGAGATAAGCACAAGGTGAAACAGATCAGGCCGTGACAGCATGATTATTAATTAAAATCACACAATTTAGCTCTGTCCCTCAGTCTACACTCAACCCCGTCACGCCAACCAAACTCTGCCAATAAAAATGGCCAGTCCACCCTTGTGCTATCATTAACAGGAAGTGACATCATTCAACAACTTTCAACTGCATGCTACAGAAACAGGCAAGTAATCACTTTATTTTATATCTGTATTTTTATGTATCTTTTAAGTCGGATGGGGATCGTCGGGCTGACCATCTCAACCCTGATACATGAAATAGATGGAAAACTAGTACTCATCAAAATTATGCTTTAATCCATAAAAAAACAATCTATTAATTTCATGCACACCACATGAGGAGCAGAGGCCATTTTGAGGCAAAAAAACTTCATTGTAATGGGGTTGTAAACCTGTGACAGGGTTGAGTTATTTACTTAATTTATGAATATTTAATCTAAACAAATGAATTATTCAATATATTATGCATTATATATAGTTTATATTCACTTATGAAACATGCTGTAATGTGTTCCATGTGAACAAAACATATACAGTGGGGCAAAAAAGTATTTAGTCAGCCAACAATTGTGCAAGTTCTCCCACTTAAAAAGATGAGAGAGGCCTGTAATTTTCATCATAGATACAGTTCAACTATGACAGACAAAATGAGAAAAAAAATCCAGAAAATCACATTGCATTTTTTAATGAATTTATTTGCAAATTATGGTGGAAAATAAGTATTTGGTCACCTACAAACAAGAAATTCTGGCTCTCACAGACCTGTAACTTCTTCTTTAAGAGGCTCCTCTGTCCTCCACTCGTTACCTGTATTAATGGCACCTGTTTGAACTTGTTATCAGTATAAAAGACATCTGTCCACAACCTCAAAAGGTCACATTCCAAACTCCACTATGGCCAAGACCAAAGAGCTGTCAAAGGACACCAGAAACAAAATTGTAGACCTGCACCAGGCTGGGAAGACTGAATCTGCAATAGGTAAGCAGCTTGGTTTGAAGAAATCAACTGTGGGAGCAATTATTAGGAAATGGAAGACATACAAGACCACTGATAATCTCCCTCGATCTGGGGCTCCACGCAAGATCTCACCCCGTGGGGTCAAAATGATCACAAGAAAGGTGAGCAAAAATCCCAGAACCACACGGGGGGACCTAGTGAATGACCTGCAGAGAGCTGGGACCAAAGTAACAAAGCCTACCATCAGTAACACACTACGCCGCCAGGGACTCAAATCCTGCAGTGCCAGACGTGTCCCCCTGCTTAAGCCAGTACATGTCCAGGCCCGTCTGAAGTTTGCTAGAGAGCATTTGGATGATCCAGAAGAAGATTGGGAGAATGTCATATGGTCAGATGAAACCAAAATATAACTTTTTGGTAAAAACTCAACTCGTCGTGTTTGGAGGACAAAGAATGCTGAGTTGCATCCAAAGAACACCATACCTACTGTGAAGCATGGGGGTGGAAACATCATGCTTTGGGGCTGTTTTTCTGCAAAGGGACCAGGACGACTGATCCGTGTAAAGGAAAGAATGAATGGGGCCATGTATCGTAGATTTTGAGGGAAAACCTCCTTCCATCAGCAAGGGCATTGAAGATGAAACGTGGCTGGGTCTTTCAGCATGACAATGATCCCAAACACACCGCCCGGGCAACGAAGGAGTGGCTTCGTAAGAAGCATTTCAAGGTCCTGGAGTGGCCTAGCCAGTCTCCAGATCTCACCCCCATAGAAAATCTTTGGAGGGAGTTGAAAGTCTGTGTTGCCGAGCAACAGCCCCAAAACATCACTGCTCTAGAGGAGATCTGCATGGAGGAATGGGCCAAAATACCAGCAACAGTGTGTGAAAACCTTGTGAAGACTTACAGAAAACATTTGACCTCTGTCTTTGCCAACAAAGGGTATATAACAAAGTATTGAGATAAACTTTTGTTATTGACCAAATACTTATTTTCCACCATAATTTGCAAATAAATTCATAAAAAATCCTACAATGTGATTTTCAGGATTTTTTTTCTCATTTTGTCTGTCATAGTTGAAGTGTACCTATGATGAAAATTACAGGCCTCTCTCATCTTTTTAAGTAGGAGAACTTGCACAATTGGTGGCTGACTAAATACTTTTTTCCCCACTGTACAGTGCCTTGCAAAAGTATTCATCCCCCTTGGCGTTTTTCATATTTTGTTGCATTACAACCTGTAATTTAAATGTATTTTTATTTGGATTTCATGTAATGGACATACACAAAATGGTCCAAATTGGTGAAGTGAAAAGGAAAATATGACTTGTTTAAAAAATTATATATTTTTTTAAACGGAAAATGGTGCGGGCATATGTATTCACCCCCTTCGCTACAAAGCTCTTAAATAGATCTGGTGCAACCAATTACCTTCAGAAGTCACATAATTAGTTAAATAAAGTCCACCTGTGTGCAATCTAAGTGTCACATGATCTGTCACATGATCTCAGTAAATAAACACCTGTTCTGAAAGGCCCCAGAGTCTACAACACCACGAAGCAGGGGGCAGCACCATGAAGACCATGGACCATGGAAGTGGAAACGCTTTTATGCCAAAATATTTATATAATAACCATAATATCGAAGTGACGCGATGGCATGTGTGGTCCTTCCACTGCGACTCTGGACCGTGAAATCACGCAGTTTATTAGGCTACAGATGAAATAAATGATGATGAACTTCAAAGGATGGTGAAAGTGCAAGGTGATGATCTTGATGCTCCTTTCCAACAAATATTGAAGGTCATGATGATCAATAATTGGCTGTCATTTGACATACACAAATAATCTAGCTCTTCTGTCCATAAAAATGTAATCATGTAGGCCAGCGGTTCCTACATTTTTTATAGTCCCGTATCCCTTCAAACATTCAACGTCCAGCTGCGTACCCCCTCTAGCACCAGGGTCAGCGCACTCTTAAATGTTATTTTTTGCCATCGTTGTAAGCCTGCCACACACACACTATACGATACATTTATTAAAACATAAGAATGAGTGTGAGTTTTTGTCACAACACGACAAATAATAATATAATAATAATCAATAATTTTGCTCTTTATTTAGCCATCTTACATATAAACCTTATATGTTCATCACAAATTGTAAATAACTCACCACAGGTTAATGAGAAGGGTGTGCTTGAAAGGATGCACATAACTCTACAATGTTGGGTTGTATTGGAGAGAGTGTCAGTCTTAAATCATTTTCCACACAAAGTCTGTGCCTGTATTTAGTTTTCATGCTAGTGAGGGCCGAGAATCCACTCTCACATAGATGGTGGCAAAGGGCATCAGTTTCTTAACAGCGTGATTTGCCAAGGCAATAAACTCTGAGCGCAACCCTATCCAGAAAATTTGGCAGTGGCTTCTGATTAAATTCAATTTTCACAGAACCGCTTATTGCAATTTCGATGAGGCTCTCTTGTTCAGATAATCAGTAAGTGTACTGGAGGCAGGGCATGAAAGGGATAACGCATCCAGTTGTTTGTGTCATCCGTTTCGGGAAAGTACCTGCGTAATTGTGCAACCTACTCACTCAGGTTCTTTGCTATATCACATTTGACACTCTCTGTAAGCTTGAGTTCATTTGCCCACAATAAATCATACAATGATGGAAATACCTGTGTGTTGTCCTTGTTAATGCAGACAGAGAAGAGCTCCAACTTCTTATCATAGCCTCCAATTTGTCCCACACATTGAATATAGTTGTGGAGAGTCTCTGTAAACCTAGATTCAGATCATTCAAGCGAGAAAAAACATCTCCCAGATAGGCCACTAGTGTGAGAAATTTGTCATCATGCAAGCGGTCAGACAAGTGAAATTATGGTCAGTAAAGAAAACTTAAAGCTCGTCTCTCAATTCAAAAAACTTGTCAATACTTTGCACCTTGATAACCAGCGCACTTCTGTATGTTGTAAAAGCGATACATGGTCGCTGCCCATATCATTGCATAATGCAGAAAATACATGTATCAAGGCACAAGGCGAGACCCAAATGCAGACACAGGAGGCAGATGGTTGGAGTCTTACAATGTTTATTCATCCAAGGTGGTAAGCAAGAGAATGGTCGTGGACAGGCAAAAAGGTCAAAACCAGATCAGAGTCCAGGAGGTACAGAGTGGCAGACAGGCTCGTGGTCAAGGCAAGCAGAAAGGTCAGGCAGGCAGGTACAAAGTCCAGACACAGGCAACGGTCAAAACCGGGAGGACTAGAAAAAGGAGAATGCAAAAAGCAGGAGAACGGGAAAAACGCTGGTTGACTTGGAAACATACAAGATGAACTGGTACAGAGAGACAGGGAAACACAGGGATAAATACACTGGGGAAAATAAGCAAGAGCCTCTCGGTGGATGCTACAGTGTACTCAAGTGGCGTCGGAAGCAACTGCTTGCACATTTGTTACCACTCCACTATGTCTCCCTGTCATGGCTTTTGCGCCATCAGTACAGATACCAACACGTCTTGACCACCAAAGTCCATCTGATGTCACAAAGCTTTCCAATACTTTTAAAATATCCTCTCATGTTGTCAAGGTTTCCAGTGGTTACCAGAAGAGGATGTCTTCCTTAATTGACCCCCCATAAACTTAACGGACATATACCAGGAGCTGTGCCAGGCCCGCCACGTCTATTGACTCATCCAGCTGTAACGCATATAATTCATTTCCTTTTATGCGAAACAGTAATTGTTTCAAAACATCTCCTGCCATGTTACTGATGCATCGTGAAACGGTGTTGTTTGACGAAGGCATTGTCTGTATAGTTTTTGTTGGCCTATACTGGCCTATCCATACTGTATCACACTAATTTGAGTGTCCCGGATTTACTATGTCACGTCTAGTCTATGAGACCAGGCCGGAAACATGACACAGACATGGTGGCATACGACTAATAAAACATGAAACTGTGTATGTTTGGTGGGACGTTGATGGAATATTCTCCTAACCCTCAGAAAACTGGACAGGAATGTTCTTGCAACATTTCCATGAAACATATCTAGAACATTCATATCTTGTGTTCTGAGAACATGGCAACTACATTCTGGGTATGTTCTGTTTGACATTAACGGAATGTTCTCCTAACTCTAATGCCAAAACATGCTAAAAAGGTTCTCAGTTTGTTTTTGCCAACATAGATAGAACGTTCCTCAAACTAACAGAGAACTTTAGGGGAACATTATGGGTATCATTACAAAAGCTCTCTCTCTCAATAGAATGTTTAGCTGAATAAGTAGCTAAACCTACTGCATCTGAAATAAAGTGTTTTCAACAATTACAGACAAATACAGCCTCAGCAACTGTCCAAGCAACCATCCAACAACCATGGAGGCCTATTGGAACTAATAAAAGTATGACGGTTACAAGAAATTCAGTATGAAAACATAGGCTATTTGGAAAGGGCACGAGTGCTGCCAGAGCTGCAACTTTGGTTGGTGATGGGGGGAGTGGTTTTGCAGAATGGAATCATGGGAGTTTGAGCCTTGAACAAGATAAACATATTTGAGTAAGCTGACTATAAATATAATTCTGTAGGTTTTTGAGCATCTATTTAAAATATTTAGAGATGTTATTAGACAAAGACAACCACAACAACATATTGCAGGGAGTTCTAATATGATCAGAAATCTACAGACGGGTTATATAGATTGCTGAAAATGACTGTCCATAATTTATTGTGTTAGTCATCCGACTGATCCTACTTGAAAACGTAACAGAAAACCTCCTGCACACTATCGCCATTTAGTTAGGTAATTTAGGAGTTAACCATTCTCTGTCCCATTTGAGTTCAGCTACATTTAATTGTTCATGGGAGCAGTATGCCCAATGAGTGCTTTTGTGAAAGGATCAAGTCACCAGTTAATACGATTGTGAAAGCTCAAATACATACACCTGCACATGCACACATACACACACTCTGCTGCTAATGTCAAAGCCTCTCCACTCGAACTCAGACACAGGAAATGAAGCGGTGTTGGCGGGGCATGGAGGAATGAGGTGGATGTGCAGGCTGATGAGATGCAGGGTCTGGGCCTCAGAGACAGAAACACAGAGGACAGGAATCCTAGGGACATGTTTCCACACCCTGGAAATAAATCCTTTATTTCCACAGTGGTGTAAAAAGGGTTCATTCCAGAGACATAAACGTATGAATTCTTATTATATGTTTCATTCGCCACATGTCACCTCATATCACCTCATGTCACCTCATGTCACCTCATGTCACCTCAGGTATTGTGATTTAGAAGTTAATGCGTCATGGTAACGGACACTGAGTTTCTGTATTTGTTTTTTCTGTTTTGTTTGTGTCTGTAGGAGAAAGGAGCTTTCCATCTAACAACAAACGTTCCCACAACATCAGACAATGTTCCCTTAAGAGTCTCATTAGGTTTTTAACTAACAATTTCATAGGAATGTTCCCGTGATGTGCAAGGAATGTTTCCAAGAGACCATTCCCTTAATGTAAAATATAATAGAACTTACCCACAATGTGGTTACCATGTTCTAAGAATTTAAGATATGAATGTTCTAGACAGGTTTCATGGGTCCAATTTTATGAGGGTTAGGAGAATATTCTATCATTGTCTCCCAAAACATACTGTACACAGAACATGATTGCCATGTTCTCAGAACATAATGAAAAAAATAATGTTTCTTGTTTCTGATACACAGAAATGTTCCTACAAGGTTCCCATGAAACGTGTTTAGAACATTAATATCTTATATTACAGAGAACATGGCAACCATGTTCTTTGTATGTTTGGTGGGACATTGATGCAATATTCTCCTAACCCTCAGAAAACTGGACAATGATTGTTCTTGTAATGTTCCCATGAAACCTGTCTATAACATTAATATCTTAATTTCTGAGGACATGGTAACCACATTCTGGGTAAGTTCTATTTGACATTAAGGTAATGGTCTCTTGGAAATATTCCTTGCACATCACGGGAACATTGTTATGAAAATGTTAGTTAATAACCTAATGAGACTCTTAAAGGAACATTCTCTAAAGTTATGGGAACATTTCTTGTTAGCTGGGGAGGTCCTTTCCCCTACAGACACAAACAAACAGAAACAACAAATACAGAAACCCAGTCACCGTTACCATGACGCATTAACCTGAGGTGACAGGAGGTGAGGTGGTGAATGAACCATTGAATGAGAATGAATCATTCTACTTCTATGGAATGAACCCTTTTTATACTACTGAGAAAACTAAGGATTTATTTCCAGGGTTTCGAAACATATCCCAAGGATTCCTTTGTGTTTCGGTCTCTGAGACCCAGACCCTGCATCTCATCAGCCTGCACATCCACCTCATTCCTCCATGCCCGCCAACACCACTTAATTTCCTGTGTCTGAGTTCGAGTGGAGAGGCTTTGACATTAGCAGCAGAGTGTGTGTATGTGTGTATGTGCAAGTGTATGTATTTGAGCTTTCACAATCTTATTAACTGGTAACATGATCCTTAAAAAAAAAATAGAAAGCACTCATTGGGCATACTGCTCCCCTGGACAATTAAATATAGCTGTACTCCAATGGGACAGAGAATGATTTACCCCTAAAGGATGTAAATAAATGGTGATAGTATGCAGGAGATAGTTTTGAGTCTTAAAGGACAACTCTGCATATTTTAACATATGGTTTGTTATTATGAAGTATTTAGTGAAGTCCTAAACAGTTTTAGTGTCATTTTATGATTTCATCTTTATTTACTGTTTAGAGATGAGCAAAACTGGAAATTGCTTCTCTGTTATGTTTTCAAGTAGGATCCCTGAGATGACTAATACAAGGAAAAAAAGTTTACATATCACAATTTGTTACTCTTGTCGAACATGTATGTTAAAAGCTATGTGTGTGTGTGAGTATCCCTGACCTGCCAATAGACAGAGCTATGAATGGTTCAGTGGTTCACCAATCAGGGCCTGGATTGTGCTTTCAATTTACAAATTAACATGCATTTATAAATGAACATGCATAATGTAATCATGTATGTCAAAGTACATCAAATATGTAAGTTGAAAACACTATGTTAAAAGCACTGTGTGTAAGTATCCCAACAGACAAAGAGCTATGAATGGATCAGTGTTTCACCAATCAGGTGAACTGTTACAAGGCATGATGTGTAATGATTATTATAAACATTTCTTTGGGACCCTCAGGCAGTGTCCTGACAACTGATACACAGAAATGTTCTTGCAACATGTCCATGGAATGTGTCTAGACCATTCATACCTTATGTTCTGAGAACATGGCAACCATGTTCTGTGTATGTTTATTGGGACGTTGATAGAAGGAATATTCTCCTAACCCTCAGAAAACTGGACAGGAATGTTCTTGCAAGGTTCTCATGAAACGTGTCTAGAACATTAATATTTTATATTCTGAAAATATGGCAACCATGTTTGGTGGAACGTTGATGGAACATTCGCCTAACCCCATAGAAAACTAGACAAATGAATATTCTTGCAACGTTCTCATGAAATGTGTTTGGAACATTAATATCTTATATTCCGAGGACATGTCAACCATTTTCTGTGATATTTGGTGGGACATTGATGGAATATTACCCTAACGACAAAACATGCTAAAAGGGTTCTCAGAAGGTTTTTGCTAACATAAACCAGGTTATCATCCAACCTTTTTATGCGAGCAAAGTACATGTGGGATCAAATAACAAACATTTAATGACAGGCCTGATGAAAACAGAACATTTCGGTAAACTTTCCAAATGTCGACAAAACAAAATACACTAGACAAGGTGAGATCTTTTGATGTCAGTGAAATTAATTATATGAGAAATGTCGGTTGAAATGCTTTTATGCGCAAATATTGATATAATAACCATCATATCGAAGTAAACTTGGAGTCACACTCCACACATGTTTGACTTTTTCTCCCCAATTCTGTGATATCCAATTGGTAGTTACAGTCTTGTCCCATCGCTGCAACTCTCGTACGGACTCGGAAGAGGAGGAGGTCGAGAACCATGTGTCCTCCGAAACACGACCCTGCCAAGCTGCACTGGGAAACCATGCAGTTTATTAAGCTACAGATGAAATAAGTTATGATGAACTTCACAGGGTGGTGAAAGTGCAAGGCGATGAGCTCGTTGAGAACATTGGGCCAGTAACTGAAAGGTTTCTGGTTTGAATGCCCGAGCCAGGAAGGTGGAAAATTCTGCTGTTCTGCTGTTGGGATAAATGGCGTTGGGATAAATGCGGAAGACACATTTTGGTTGAATGCATTCAGTTCTGCAACAGACTAGGTATCTCCCTTTCCAATACATATTGAGTCTAATTTTGGTCATGACATGATCATCGAGGCTTGGCCTGCCATTTGACAAATAACATTTTAGCTCATTTGTCCTTAATAATCTCATCATGTAGGCTATACCCGCATTGTATCTGTGAGCGGTTGGCTAGAGCGCACGTGCCAATACCAGCAGGGGCACACTCACTATATAATGCAACATGTTTTGTGAGAAAACCATCAAAAGAGTTTAAAATGTGATGGTAACCCATTTAACTTGTATTTTTTATTCAGTAAATGGGAATTTAACCACGAAAGGTATTTTTATGTGCACTACATCATCATGCACAGCCCTTTATTCGCAACCAGTCAATTTGATGGAAACACATCTCTGGTGGGAAAATGTTTTTATGTGTATTTTAGAATATTTTCATGAAAATCTCTCGCCAACTGGATGGAAACCTAGCTATAGATAGAATGTCCCCCTAACTAACGGAAAACTGTAGACTCAAACATTATGGGAATACTACGGGTAACATTACAAAAACGTTCTCCCTCCCTAGAATTGTTAGCTGGGTCCAGATGTACTGGGACTACTAGCAGGCGGCTCTGTCATGCCAGCAGGCCTGGCTGCAGCTGCGCTCAGAGGCCTTCTCACTGTGGCTCCGCAGTGACCTAAACCTGCTGCTGTTTCACTTAAGCACAGCACGACACAGCAACAAGGGACTGAGAGACCGGTTTGTCCATAATGCTGTGTGATTTTAGAGGGACATTCAAACACAGGTGAAAGCACACAGCCATACACTGTCATGAAGCATTATTGTACTTGTAGATGAGCCAAGGAAGCAATGGCCAATTTTGTCAGGACATGCAAAGACCTGAGTTTAAAAAGAGTTTGGAGCTCACATGGTCAGTGTCCCCTCCTAGCCCTTTTGGTTGCTTTGTCTTAATTATTATTATTTCAATTCTAGTTTCACGTGTCTATGGAGAGCTTTGAGGAATGTGGTAAAGTGGAATGAGGAAAAGTGGTAGATATGTTCATGAGATCTGAGTCAATATATACAGTATGTGTGACAGTCTTTGCTCCTGTATGTGTCCAGAATGATATATGCATCCGCAAATATTTTTCTGTTAAGAAAATTCAATTGTTGTTTTGAATGAGTACAGAGAATAAGAGCCATTTTATGTGTTTTTATTGGTCATCAAGCTACCTTACCTTTCATATATTCAAATTATTGGTACAGTATATATCATCTTTAAAGATAATAAACAGATCAAACAACATTGATAAATTAAAACAAAACCGTTATTACTGTATATCATAGCTGACATTAATATGTTAAACTGCTAATAATAATGCAACAACATTCTTTACCTAAAAGTAATTAAATGTACAATTTATAGTTTCAATATAATATGGTATGAGTGATACTAGTAATAGAAATGCATGATTAATGTTGAGGTTTCTAACACACTTCTTCCACACATCTTTCTCTATTATGATAGCGATACAATCAAGCTTGTCTGCAAGAAATAATGGGATGATTGGGTCAAGTAGGATGCAAGGGTTGTGTCAACTCAACTTTGTGTGAAGGCCTAGAAACCAAATGTGTTCTCGCCACTGTACGCCATGTACAGAAAGCCATCCCCATCTCTCTCTTTCTCATATAGCTGTCCCATTGTCAGACTGCAGGATAGAGAAAGACATTGGTCACATTTTGAACATACATTTTCCAGAACACACAAAAGATTTAAAACAGATACATCGTCCAACCAGACAAATGTCGAACTCAGAACACAAATGCATGAACATACTCCTCTATTAGTCTCGCGTGGCCATACTATAAGCTGAAAATCAAGGTTCCTCCAATACATACCCCACATACAATAAACATTCAGGACCTCATCTGATATCTGAGTCACCTGTGATCTGTTCAAAAATGTTATCTTACATCAGAATGGTATTGTCTATAGATAAACAAGGAAGCTGAGTTTTTAAGAATCTAATTTCAAGGTTTAATCAGTCAAACCCCATAATCATGTGTACAGTCTACCCACATAATGCATTGGTAGGTATATGTATTTTACAGGTTTTTGACAGATAGTACTCACAATCAGACCCAGCTAGAGAGAGTGTGATTGGGGTAGATTTGTAGGTGTGATTACGTGAAAGTCATTTCTTGTTGGCAGACTACGTAACATAATGTCTGATCAAATTACGTGACATTTTAGTTCTGTATTAACCAAGATTAGGTGTAAGTGAAGGAGATTGGTGTGGCTATACTCTCTTTCACAGGGAGATTGATTTAACAGAGACTGAAACTGAAGGTTCATTGTCTTTCGTTACAGAGATGGACACAAACAAATGCACATAGCGACCACATGGGATGAAACCTAGGCTGGTCTAAGAATGCAACAGTTCTTGAAGACAAAAAGTAAAATGTGGATGGTTGTATAACACGGTAGAATCATTGGGACAGAGTGAAAAACAATGCACTCAGGACTCATCTAGTGTTTTGAGAAATACTACTCACAGCCCCACCCCTTCCTCCAATTAAATCAATTTAATCTCACCTGGACTGGGGAACAGTTTTGTCAACAAAGAGAAAAATAGCTTTCTCCGAGGGCAGCTGGATGCGCTTCCTGATGATCCACATGAACTGGGCCACTGTGATGTCAGAAGGGACCAAGTATTTTCTCTTGTCGATGTCCACTATCTGTGAGCCAGACACTTTCTCCACTATCACCTGAGAAGCAGATTAATAACATATTTAAACACACACACACACACACACACCAACAGGGATATGACGTATAACATCCTTTTGTGTTAAGATGTACGCACAGCCAAAAACAAACATTCCAGAGATTTTACACAATCCAGTGTGCTCAATATTTTATTTATTTAATATTTATTCAGCCAGGTACATCGTTCCAATAACGACCTTTTTGTACATTGACATATAACACATTAAAACAGGTGTAGAACAGGGTCTCTCTGGTCCTGGATCTTGGACCCGCTACTCAACCAGGTCCAGGATTCGTTTCAGGCAGGGTTTGTTTGCATTTCATACATGCTTTATAGCGCGGATCAGGTTATAAAACGCTCCAGGATCTGGATCATAAAAGGGATATGTGAAACCGCCTATAGAAATCCTATTACATTACTAGAGGGGCTATGCCATCAATCCTAAAAGTTACAGAAGGGGGTGAAAATGGCAGGGAAAAATCCAGACCAGTCTACTTGGAATGAATGGC
Source organism: Oncorhynchus clarkii lewisi (assembly GCF_045791955.1). NCBI lineage: Eukaryota > Metazoa > Chordata > Actinopteri > Salmoniformes > Salmonidae > Oncorhynchus > Oncorhynchus clarkii. The sequence goes on from NC_092147.1 coordinate 23,554,985, forward strand.
AGTAGAGGCGTCAGTTATGCACTTCCTGATTTTACTTGTGCAGGAAAATAAAAGTAAGGCATGTAAAATAGAAGAAATTGTGTAAAATAATTATTGTCGACCTACAATATTGTCATATAATTAAGTACAGTTTATATGGGTTTTATACACATTTTCTGTATAAACAGCCTCTAAAATACAAGTAAACAGACATAAATGTCTGTGCTATTATATGATACAATATCAGTACTTCTTAAATGTACAACTTGTCTAAGTCCTATCGTCAACTGATTTCAGCCAGTGTATGACTATGGATTGACTGTATTGTTTGAACAGAATGTTGGCATATTGGCAGTTAATTACATTTTTGGGGGGTGAAGAATTCCTATAAAACTGTCTGGCTAGCTAGCCAACAAAACATACCATGCAGATAAATTCTTCAAATTAATTGTTGTGGGGCTTGCGAAGCAAAAGCCCTAGCATCAATCCTCGACAAACTTCCTTGCAAACAATTGCCATTTTGACCACTCCCCCAACAAGTCAGACAAAAGCATAGATGGTATGAAATCTTCCCCTACTTCCCCTAAATGGATTAGGAATAGCATCTACCAATCTGTAGATAAAGCTGTTTTTAGAAGCCATCAACTGATCTCTTTCTAGCTGCAGTAAATCAAGTCAGAAGTTAGAAGAAGAATTACTTACCAACAAACAACAGCTACAATTTCCAATAAAACAACATCATGTTTTGAAGTTCACATTCCTTGGCTTCTTCTAACAACACTATCATGAATCTAGCAAATATGTTTTGTGGGACAGAGTGCAGTATTTATACTAAGCAAAAATATAAAACGCAACATGTAAAGTGTTGGTCCCATGTTTCGTGAGCTAAAATAAAATATCTCATACATTTTCCATATGCATAAAAATCTTATTTCGCTCAAATTTTGTGCACAAATTTGACTTTACATCCCTGTTAGTAAGGATTTCTCCTTTGCCAAGGTAATTCATCCACCTGACTGGTGTGGTATATCAAGAAGCTGATTAAACAGCATGATCATTACACAGGTGCACCTTGTGCTGAGGACAATAAAAGGTACAGTTTTGTCACACAACACAATGCCACAGATGTTTTAAGGGAGCGTGTGAATTGGTCTCCTTGTGGCGGGCCGGGCCAGGCACTTGCAGGCTGACTTCGGTTGTCAGTCGAACAGTGTTTCCTCCAACACATCGGTGGAGCTGGCTTCCGGGTTAAGCGTGCGGGTGTTTTAAGAAGCGCGGCTTGGCGGGTCATGTTTCAGAGGATACATGACTCAACCTTCACCTATCCCAAGCCAGTTGGGGAGTTGCAGGGATGAGACAATATTGTAATCATGAAAATGGGGAGAAAAAGGGGGTAAAAATGACACAACAATGAATAAATAATAATAATTTATCAACTATAACTATACTGAACATAAATATAAACGCAACATGTAACAATTTCAACGATTTTACTGAGTTACATTAAATTCTCTGGCAACATCTCTGGTGGACATTCCTGCAGTCAGAATTGCAATTGCACGCTCCTTCAAAATTTGAGACATCTGTGGCATTTTGTTGTGTGACAAAACTGCACATTTTAGAATGGCCTTTTTTCTCCCCAGCACAAGGCGTAAAATAAATACAGCATTTCTTTCTTTCAGGTCTTGACGAGAAAAAAAACGGTCTGATGTTCTCTTCTGTGCTGTTCAACCAATCCAGTATATGTGGATGAGGAGTTAAGATGGAATGTCACCTTGTTAAAGATATTCTCCAGAACTTTTGTATACTTTTTAGCCAGTAGTTTTGAAAGTAGCGCCCACGAGCCAAAAGTGGTCCCAAAAATTGCGTGCTACTTCACAAATGTGCAGATATGTGCACCACGTCATTGCTCTCTCTCTCTCTCTCTCTTGCTCTACTTCCTAGCTGTCAGTTAATTGGCGAGGGGCTGAACCTCCTTGGCTGAAACTCGAATTGCTAGGTGGCTGGCCTGTGGAGGTAAATGTAGGGTAATTGGCGATGCACAGCCTTCAAACTAGGTATTTCGTGTCTATGCAGAATAGGCGCCGACAGAGATGGCCTCCTCGCTTCGCGTTCCTAGGAAACTATGCAGTGTTTTTGTTTTTTAACGTGTTATTTCTTACATTGGTACCCCAGGTCATCTTAGGTTTCATTACATACAGTCGAGAAGAACTACTGAACATAAGAGCAGCGTCAACTCACCATCAGTACGACCAAGAATATGACTTTCGCGAAGCGGATCCTGTGTTCTGCCTTTCACCCCGGACAACGGAATGGATCCCAGCCGGCGACCCAAAAAAACGACTTTGTAAAAGGGGGAAATGAAGCGGTCTTCTGGTCAGACTCCGGAGACGGGCACATCGTGCACCACTCCCTAGCATTCTTCTCGCCAATGTCCAGTCTCTTGACAACAAGGTTGATGAAATCCGAGCAAGGGTAGCATTCCAGAGGGACATCAGAGACTGTAACGTTCTTTGCTTCACGGAAACATGGCTCACTGGAGAGACGCTATCGGAGTCGGTGCAGCCAGCTGGTTTCTCCGCGCATCGCGCCGACAGAAACAAACATGTTTCTGGTAAGAAGAGGGGCGGGGGCGTATGCTTCATGGTTAACGTAACGTGGTGTGGCCACAACAACATACAGGAACTCAAGTCCTTCTGTTCACCTGATTTAGAATTCCTCACAATCAAATGCCGACCGCATTATCTACCAAGGGAATTCTCTTCGATTATAATCACAGCCGTATATATTCCCCCCCAAGCAGACACATCGATGGCTCTGAACGAACTTTATTTGACTCTTTGCATACTGGAATCCATATATCCGGAGGCTGCATTCATTGTAGCTGGGGATTTTAACAAGGCTAATCTGAAAACAAGACTCCCTAAATTGTATCAGCATATCGATTGCGCAACCAGGGCTGGAAAAACCTTGGATCATTCATATTCTAACTTCCGCGACGCATATGAGGCCCTGCCCCGCTCTCCTTTCGGAAAAGCTGACCACGACTCCATTTTGTTGATCCCTACCTACAGACAGAAACTAAAACAAGAAGCTCCCGAGCTGAGGTCTGTTCAACGCTGGTCCGACCAATCTGATTCCACACTCCAAGACTGCTTCCATCACGTGGACTGGGATATGTTTCGTATTGCGTCAGACAACAACATTGACGAATACGCTGATTCGGTGAGCGAGGTCATTAGCACGTGCGTTGAAGATGTCGTTCCCATAGCAACGATTAAAACATTCCCAAACCAGAAACCGTGGATGATTGATGGCAGCATTCGCGTGAAACTGAAAGCGCGAACCACTGCTTTTAATCAGGGCAAGGTGACCGGAAACATGACCGAATACAAACAGTGTAACTATTCCCTCCGCAAGGCAATCAAACAAGCTAAGCGTCAGTATAGAGACAAAGTAGAATCTCAATTCAACGGCTCAGACACAAGAGGTATGTGGCAGGGTCTACAGTCAATCACGGATTACAAAAAGAAAACCAGCCCCGTCACGGACCAGGATGTCTTTCTCCCTGGCAGACTAAATCACTTTTTTGCCCGCTTTGAGGACAATACAGTGCCACTGACACGGCCCGCAACTAAAACATGCGGACTCTCCTTCACTGCAGCCGACGAGAGGAAAACATTTAAACGTGTAAACCCTCGCAAGGCTGCAGGCCCAGACGGAATCCCCAGCCGCGCCCTCAGAGCATGCGCAGACCAGCTGGCTGGTGTGTTTACGGACATATTCAATCAATCCCTATCCCAGTCTGTTGTTCCCACATGCTTCAAGAGGGCCACCATTGTTCCTGTTCCCAAGAAAGCTAAGGTAACTGAGCTAAACAACTACCGCCACGTAGCACTCACTTCCGTCATCATGAAGTGCTTTGAGAGACTAGTCAAGGACCATATCACCTCCACCCTACCTGACACCCTAGACCCACTCCAATTTGCTTACCGCCCAAATAGGTCCACAGACGATGCAATCTCAACCACACTGCACACTGCCCTAACCCATCTGGACAAGAGGAATACCTATGTGAGAATGCTGTTCATCGACTACAGCTCGGCATTTAACACCATAGTGTCCTCCAAGCTCGTCATCAAGCTCGAGACCCTGGGTCTCGACCCCGCCCTGTGCAACTGGGTACTGGACTTCCTGACGGGCCGCCCCCAGGTGGTGAGGGTAGGCAACAACATCTCCACCCCGCTGATCCTCAACACTGGGGCCCCACAAGGGTGCGTTCTGAGCCCTCTCCTGTACTCCCTGTTCACCCACGACTGCGTGGGCACGCACGCCTCCAACTCAATCATCATGTTTGCGGACGACACAACAGTGGTAGGCTTGATTACCAACAACGACGAGACGGCCTACAGGGAGGAGGTGAGGGCCCTCGGAGTGTGGTGTCAGGAAAATAACCTCACACTCAACGTCAACAAAACTAAGGAGATGATTGTGGACTTCAGGAAACAGCAGAGGGAACACCCCCCTATCCACATCGATGGAACAGTAGTGGAGAGGGTAGTAAGTTTTAAGTTCCTCGGCGTACACATCACAGACAAACTGAATTGGTCCACCCACACAGACAGCATCGTGAAGAAGGCGCAGCAGCGCCTCTTCAACCTCAGGAGGCTGAAGAAATTTGGCTTGTCACCAAAAGCACTCACAAACTTCTACAGATGCACAATCGAGAGCATCCTGTCGGGCTGTATCACCGCCTGATACGGCAACTGCTCCGCCCACAACCGTAAGGCTCTCCAGAGGGTAGTGAGGTCTGCACAACGCATCACCGGGGGCAAACTACCTGCCCTCCAGGACACCTGCACCACCCGATGTCACAGGAAGGCCAAAAAGATCATCAAGGACAACAACCACCCGAGCCACTGCCTGTTCACCCCGCTATCATCCAGAAGGCGAGGTCAGTACAGGTGCATCAAAGCTGGGACCGAGAGACTGAAAAACAGCTTCTATCTCAAGGCCATCAGACCACCACTAACATTGAGTGGCTGCTGCCAACACACTGACTCAACTCCAGCCACTTTAATAATGGGAATTGATGGGAAATTATGTAAAATATATCACTAGCCACTTTAAACAATGCTACCTAATATAATGTTTACATACCCTACATTATTCATCTCATACGTATACGTATATACTGTACTCTATATCATCTACTGCATCTTTATGTAATACATGTATCACTAGCCACTTTAACTATGCCACTTTGTTTACATACTCATCTCATATGTATATACTGCACTCAATACCATCTACTGTATCTTGCCTATGCCGCTCTGTACCATCACTCATTCATATATACACTGCTCAAAAAAATAAAGGGAACACTTAAACAACACAATGTAACTCCAAGTCAATCACACTTCTGTGAAATCAAACTGTCCACTTAGGAAGCAACACTGATTGACAATACATTTCACATGCTGTTGTGCAAATGGAATAGACAACAGGTGGAAATTATAGGCAATTAGCAAGACACCCCCAATAAAAGAGTGGTTCTTCAGGTGGTGACCACAGACCACTTCTCAGTTCTTATGCTTCCTGGCAGATGTTTTGGTCACTTTTGAATGCTGCCGGTGCTTTCACTCTAGTGGTAGCATGAGACGGAGTCTACAACCCACACAAGTGGCTCAGGTAGTGCAGCTCATCCAGGATGGCACATCAATGCGAGCTGTGGCAAGAAGGTTTGCTGTGTCTGTCAGCGTAGTGTCCAGAGCATGGAGGCGCTACCAGGAGACAGGCCAGTACATCAGGAGACGTGGAGGAGGCCGTAGGAGGGCAACAACCCAGCAGCAGGACCGCTACCCCCGCCTTTGCGCAAGGAGGAGCACTGCCAGAGCCCTGCAAAATGACCTCCAGCAGGCCACAAATGTGCATGTGTCTGCTCAAACGGTCAGAAATAGACTCCATGAGGGTGGTATGAGGGCCCGACGTCCACAGGTGGGGATTGTGCTTACAGCCCAACATCGTGCAGGACGTTTGGCATTTGCCAGAGAAAACCAAGATTGGCAAATTCGCCAATGGCGCCCTGTGCTCTTCACAGATGAAAGCAGGTTCACACTGAGCACATGTGACAGACGTGACAGAGTCTGGAGACGCCGTGGAGAACGTTCTGCTGCCTGCAACATCCTCCAGCATGACCGGTTTGGCAGTGGGTCAGTCATGGTGTGGGGTGGCATTTCTATGGGGGGCCGCACAGCCCTCCATGTGCTCGCCAGAGGTAGCCTGACTGCTATTAGGTACCAAAATGAGATCCTCAGACCCCTTGTGAGGCCATATGCTGGTGCGGTTGGCCCTGGGTTCCTCCTAATGCAAGACAATGCTAGACCTCATGTGGCTGGAGTGTGTCAGCAGTTCCTGCAAGAGGAAGGCATTGATGCTATGGACTGGCCCGCCCATTCCCCAGACCTGAATCCAATTGAGCACATCTGGGACATCATGTCTCACTCCATCCACAAACGCCACGTTGCACCACAGACTGTCCAGGAGTTGGCGGATGCTTTAGTCCAGGTCTGGGAGGAGATCCCTAAGGAGACCATCCGCCACCTCATCAGGAGCATGCCCAGGCGTTGTAGGGAGGTCATACAGGTCATACAGCCTCATTTTGACTTGTTTTAAGGACATTACATCAAAGTTGGATCAGCCTGTAGTGTGGTTTTCCACTTTAATTTTGAGTGTGACTCCAAATCCAGACCTCCATGGGTTGATACATTTCATTTCCATTGATAATGTTTGTGTGATTTTGTTGTCAGCACATTCAACTATGTAAAGAAAAAAGTATTTAATAAGAATATTTCATTCATTCAGATCTAGGATGTGTTATTTTAGTGTTCCCTTTATTTTTTTGAGCAGTGTATTCATGTACATATTCTTTATCCCCTTACACTTGTGTCTATAAGGTAGTGGTTTTGGAATTGTTAGCTAGATTACTTGTTGGTTATTACTGCATTGTCGGAACTAGAAGCACAAGCATTTCGCTACACTAGCATTAACATCTGCTAACCATGTGTATGTGACAAATAAAATGTGATTTGATTTAATTGAGGTAAAACAGTAATTCTGCTTATAGATTATGCATGTATGAACTACACATTAACACATCCAGGCCAAAGCGGGAGATTTTTTAAAGCGTACTAGTTGCCAAAGTACCGGCACATGAAAAGCAGAAGTTACGTCACAGACTAGCTTTAGCTTTCCATTTCTGCTGAAAACCGGATGCATCCGGTTGTTTCAGGCTGAGGGTGCATAGACACTAACACCGGAAAACACTCTAACCCCTAGGTCGATCCCTTTCACTCACTCACCGGTACCCTGTCAGGATATTTGTTGCGTATTTTGGCAGACTCCACACATCGGTGTTCTGAGAAAGAGAAGAAAAAAGTAGGATTAGATGCACAGGCATAGGTAGTGGCATGATATAGCTACTTACATTAGATTAGATAGATGTATTGTCCTCCTAAAAGGAAATTCCTTTCCACAGCTCATACATTTACCTCCATTCACTTAAGACAGCAGATAAACAGAAGACTGAGACAGCACAGTAAACAGTAATAGTAGGTAGTAATAGAGTCATTTTGGAGATGTTCTACTGATGATGTGAGGGAACACACTTGTTTTAAGCATTCCATGTGGAAGCAATGTGCAATGCCAATACAGTGCATTTGGAAAGTATTCAGATCCCTTCCCCTTTTCCACATTTTGTTACGTTACAACCTTAATCTAAAATGTATTAAATTGTTTTTTCCCCCTCACCATTCTACACACAATACCCCAAAATGACAAAGCAAAAACAGTTTTTTAGAAATGTATAAAAATTTATAAAAATGTAAAACTGAAATATCACATTTACATAAATATTCAGACCTTTTACTCAGTACTTTGTTAAAGCACCTTTGGCAGCGATTACAGCCTCACTTATATTTGGGGAGTTTCTTATCTGCAGATCCTCTCAAGCTGTCAGGTTAGATGGGGAGCGTCGCTGAACAGTTATTTGTCCCGGAGCCACTCCTGTGTTGTCTTGTTTTCACCCCATTCTGAGGTCCTGAGGACTCTGGAGAAGGTCTTCATCAAGGATCTCTCTGTACTTTGCACCGTTCATCTTTCCATCAATCCTGACTAGTCTCCCAGTCCCTGCGGCTGAAAAAAATCCCCACAGCATGATGCTGCCACCACCATGCTTCACCGTGGGGATGGTGCCAGGTTTCCTCCAGATGTTACAGTTGGCAATCAGGTCAGAGTTCAATCTTGGTTTAATCAGACTAGAGAATCTTGTTTCTCATGGTCTGAGAGTCCGTTGGGTGCCTTTTGTAAAACTTCAAGCGGGCTGTCATGTGCCTTTTACTAAGGACTGGCTTCTGTCTGGCCACTCTACCATAAAGGCCTGATTGGTGGAGTGCTGCAGAGATGGTTGTCCTTTTGGAAGGTTCTCCCATCTCCACAGAGGATTTCGGAGCTCTGTCAGAGTGACCATCAGGTTCTTGGTCACCTCCCTGACCAAGGCCCTTCTCCCCCGATTGCTCAGTTTGGACGGGTGGCCAGCTCTAGGAAGAGTCTTGGTGGTTCCAAACTTCTTCCACTTTAGAATAATGGAGGCCACTATGTTCTTGGGGACCTTCAACGCTGCAGAAATAATTTGGTACCCTTCCCCAGATCTGTGCCTCGACACAATCCTGTCTCCGAGCTCTACGGACAATTCCTTTGACCTCATGGCTTGGTTTTTGCTCTGACATAAACTGTTAACTGTGGGACCTTATATAGACAGGTGTGTGCCTTACAATCATGTCCAATCAATTGAATTTACCACAGGTGGATTCCAATGAAGTTGTGGAAACATCTCAAGGATGATGAATGGAAACAGGATGCATCTGAGCTCAATCTTGAGTCTCTTGGCAAAGGGTCTGAATACTTTTGTAAATAAGGTATTTCTGTTCTGCAAAAATGTCTAAAAACCTGTTTTCGCTTTGTCATTGTGGGGTATTGTGTGTAGATTGATGAGGATTTTTATTTATTTAATACATTTTAGAATAAGGCTGTAACATAACAAAATGTGGAAAAAGGGAAGGGGTCTGAACACTTTCCAAATGCACTGTACATACATGTATCTCAACACATATGTCTGTCAACTTTCAACTAATGTTTCAGACATAGTCATGATCTAGATAGCTATATGAGTTCATGTTAGATTTACTAGACTAGAGCTCAACCTTTGCCATTATACAGCTGGTTTCTGGCAGCCATGCCATGTCATGCATGACACTAGAACCCTTTTCAAACTACTGAGGTGAGCAAAGTACAGCCAAGCTGAGCGGTACTGGACTGTTTACACACCCACTACAGATGCCAAGCTGAAAAGGACTATGTGAAAAGAAAATATCAAAGCCAGATCAGAGCAGTTTGGACCGGATTCGACACAATAGTGTGAAAACAGTATAAGTGTGAGGATTCCATTGAGGTTCAATGCTGTCAGTTTCATTAGCCTAGATATAAGCCCTATAATTAAACATAATTGAGTAGATCCTTTATCAAGCGATAAGATTAAAATAAGAAAATGGTGTAAAGTACATGAAAACACATTTAGAATGGGGGACAAAATTTGCGTTTTTCGTCAGATAACTGGTAGTTTATAACTGCTTATATGTTGGGACAGTTCTCTCTCTCAATTTTGTCTCTTTAAAAAAATAATTCTCAATGTAATAACCTGCATTAATAAATGCAAAAAATAGTGTGCTATTATGTTCCCTATTCTTAATGACCTTAATATGCATGCATAATATGCATTACTGAGGGAACCAGTAAGGTTCAGGGAGGGTAACGTTGGCCTACTTGTGATTCGAGTAAAAGTTATGATGGTGTTTACAAAATACATTATTTTACGAATAACCTGTAGGCCAGTACGTGAACACATGCACCATATTAACCTTTTGTTCAAGCTCCAAGCCTTATTTGTGTGTTTGTGGCCCAACGTACGGCACATGCAATCTATTCTGCTCATGCCATCATCAGTTTGGCACTTCAAAACCGATAACTAAATCTGTACAGGAGATAACACAGGCAATTACATGTGACATAATTAAAATCCCTTTACCGAGGGAATGATCCTCTTTAAACATCCATTTCATTTTTGCAGAATCCTCGCGCTATGACGTGATGTTGAAATTCAAATGTGAAGGTGTAAACAGGCAGGTTATTGTCGATTTTATGTAAAACAACTAAAATGTAAACAATGTAGCAGAACCCTTCGAACGCCTGTCTAGCCCAAGGAGCTGGTGGTGATGTCACTGTCTGGTTGTACCATTTCTATTCTGTAGGGGGGCCGGGGAGGGGGGGATTGTCAACTGTAAAACTACAGACAGAACAATGAGACAGATATTTCATCCGATGCATCCGTTTTGCGTTTCCACTCACTACCAAATATGGTAGTGGGAGAAAGCCCACTGGCCGTCGTTGGGAGAAGATGGAACTAGATGGATTTTGGACGATATTCTGCACGTTTTCTCATCGATTAAATATTTGATTTCAATACAGTTTTATGTTCCCCAAACTAGAATGTGTTATGAATATAGTGGATTAAGTTTTGTGGAACCTTTGTAGACCCTTTGCAAAAATAAAATAAAAATGTGTTGTTTAGGAGCGTAAAGGCGAATTGAGTTATTGCATACGCACACTTCTCAGAGTAGGCATTCCCTAACGGAATATGCAGACGTGCCTAGAAAGCGCCAATAGGATCTCGCTAGCTCATGCATGGCTCTGCCCACCTGGTGCCTTGCTTGGTCTGCCCACTATGACTCGCTCCAATGTGTTCACATTGGAAATGACAGCCCGTGGTCTATCTTGATTTAGTTGTAAAAAGTCTTTGGTACAACAAGGATTTGTTGCCAGGAAATCAGCCGCTGCAGCCATGGTAACCTCTGAACGCTAAACAATGGGAAGTAGTTTTAAGCTAGCAAGACAAAGTGGCGCGACTTTTTGGAGAATTCGATTCGAAGTCAATAACAATTTCCTGGGAAGGACCTCCTAAACGTGATACTGCCAACTGTTTTTCTAGAGCTGACTTGTGCTTTTGGATTTAGCTACTAGCTGGTTACAAGCCCTATATTTCTGTTGGAACGCCACGACCTCTCTTGCAAAGTAACCACATTAGCCTTGTAGCTACTACTAACTCTAGCCAACACCCCTTGCTATGGCTTTTTATGAAGTCTATTCTCACCCTGCTTCAATTAGATACAAAACAAGCGTTTGCACCAAAGCCACGTTGTTTCTTGGTATTGTCTTGTGTCTCACCTACATCCCACCCCTCCTGGTTGCTTACAGGAGCCAAGGTAACGTCAGTCAATTGCAAAATATTTTACTTAGGTAGCTAGCGCGAGTTGAACTCGATCTTTATATAGCTTGTTATGGAATGATTCAGTTTATGCTAGCACCTTTCTCAAGGTGATAGAACTCCAGCAAGATAACCTTTCGACACTATCATCGCTATCTAATTGAAATCAATGTATGTTGCAAATCCTCTGTTGTTAACCTTAGCTAAATGTTCTCGTTGTTGGTGACACTTTGATTTGATACAATATTCTGGTATTCCTTTTCTCTGTTTAGGGTTCTGGGTAAAGAGGAGTACATATGAAGAGCAACCTGTTGTTCGGTTCCAGTACCAGGTTCTGATAATTGCAGCAACAAGCACTAGTGGTGACTATGTTGCGTGGAGCACCTTTCCCAATTTTAATAACATGCAAGGGACTAACCTCAGAATTCCTTCTATCTCGGTAAGTATGAATAGTACTATTAAGATGGTGCTTCTTAAGTGACACAAAGATCACTCACTGATCTCTGGGAATGTTGTGAATGCAGGTGCGAGAGGAAGACCAGAATCAGGATGGGAAGTTGGACCGTTTGAAATTCCGACTTGACCTTCCCCTTCGGTCTGATGAACAAGTGTACAGCATCCAGCTACTACTCACCTTCTCCTACCAGCTGTTTGTATGTCGTCGCCCCCCCCCCACCCCCCCTCATTCAGTCCGACACAATGTCCAATGCATTCACTACATCCATACAGTTCCTCTCACTACTACAGTCTCTTTTTGTATTTCACTTCCATCTGTCTCTCTTCCCTCTTTACAGAGAATGTCCACTGTGGTGATGCAGACACTGGCCTTTGTGCAGCATTCCTCCTCAGTTCCTGGCTCTCAGCTCTTCATCAGTGGAGATCTGCGGCTCCAGCAGAGAACCCCACTTCCACACCGTGGTCTACACACTGTATACAATGTGAGGGCACATTCTCTCTCTGTATCTCTCTCAGACACACAACACATAAAGTATTGTTCATTGTAGACATGGCCCTTAACCACAGGTTTAGAATAAAATTACCCTCAATCTTTATATTAACCATTAGGTTACCTGACGCTGTATTAGTGGTAGGGGCAACTTTGACCTACTCCTGCTGGGACTCCAATGAGCACATGTAGCAGATGGGGATCTGTGAAGCTTAGTCTGCAGTCTGAAGTTTCTCCACTTGTGCTGCCAAATAGCTAGATTTATGATGGTGCGACTGGGAAAGACGTTTCAGGGTTCATCAGTATCAGCCGAATCAGGTGGAAGTGGCGTAACATCCTTTACACACATACACCCCAACAGTTTGTATAACAAAGTATACACTTAAACAAAGCTCCATCATTGTAATATTGACACTACAAGCATTTACTCCCAAAAGTCAAATATTGGTGTCATACTTCAGTGCACCTGAATATGTCATGACAGTGACAAACCTTACGTCCAGGAATCTTAATCAAATCAAATTGTATTTGTCACATGCGCTGAATACAACAGGTGTAGACCTTACAGTGAAATGCTTACTTACAAGCTCTTAACCAACAATGCTTCAAGAAGTTTTAAGAAAAATTAGTGTTAAGTAAAAAAGAGAAGTACATTTAAAAAAAATAAAAGTAACAAATAATTAAATGGCAACAGTAAAATGACAATGTGGAGGCTATATACAGGGGGTATTGGTACAGAGTCAATGTGGAGGCTATATACAGGGGGTACCGGTACAGAGTCAATGTGGAGGCTATATACAGGGGGTACCGGTACAGAGTCAATGTGGAGGCTATATACAGGGGGTACCGGTACAGAGTCAATGTGGAGGCTATATACAGGGGGTACCGGTACAGAGTCAATGTACGGGGGCACCAGTTAGTTGAGGAAATATGTACCTTTTTGGTAGAGTTAAAGAGACTATGCTTAGATAATAAATAGAGTAGTAGGGTCTGGGTGACACTTTGATTAGCTGTTCAGGAGTCCTATGGCTTGGGGACAGAAGCTGGTAAGAAGCCTTTTGGACCTAGACTTGGCGCTCCTCTACCACTTGCCGTGCGGTATTAGAGACAACAGTCTATGACTAGGGCCTTCCTCTGACACTACCTGGTATAGAGGTCTTGGATGATAGGAAGCTTGGCCCCAATGATGTACTGGGCCACACGCACTACCCTCTGTAGTGCCTTGCGGTCGGAGACCAAGCAGTTGCCATACCAGGCAGTGATACAACCGGTAATCAATGTTTAAATACTGCTTTGTGTACTTAACTTATATTTTGTGTGCTTCTTGACTTATATTGTCTTCTTTTATAATCTAGGTATCAGTAATTGATGGAGCAAGTCCGTTTGCAAGCGCATATGATCTTGCCAACGTCATTGGATCCTATCAGGATAGAAACTGTAAGTGGGAATTCTCACTTGCCATGTTTCTATAAGTTGATCACTGTTGAGTTGTATCTGATTACACGTAATTAGCCCACTCATGTGTTTGCCTGCTGTTTCTCACTCTCACACTTCCCCTTCCTTACACAGTGACAACGTTTCTGTCCTGTCCAAGTCCAGTATGGACTGTGGGTCGAGCTGCTGGTACTCCCTTCCAGATAAATGCTAACGTCCGCTACCCAGTGGAGGTTGTCAGATATCCTTTATTGTGTGTCTGTGTGTGTGTATTGAAAAGACTTGTGAAAATATACCTTTCTCTCTGTTGTGTTAGATGCTGCCTAACCAGTTTGACAATGCACATACTTTGGCAAGTTCACAAAGGCCAGACATTCATGTTTACTTTCCTTATTGTCTCTTTGTCTATATGATTTCTTGCACTGGTATTAATGTTATATTGAATGTTTAGTTTGTCTAGGCCTACAAGTGCAGGGAAGACAAATATGATGATGATTTAGATTCTTTATTGCCATTAATGGCAAGGCCACTGCTGCTAAAGAAACATGAGACAGACAATGATGGCAACAATAACAGTAATGATAATAATAGTTATAGTAATTAAAGAAAGGATTTTAAGTATTAAATCGTCAGAATCAGCTTAACCTTTTACATATAGAAAGTAAGGGGAAGGGAGGCATGGCAAACACACACACAGTATTTCCTTGACTGAGCCTCCACCTATCGGCCTGGGTTCTGGGAGATGATCAAATTTGCCTGGATCCAGTACGTCAGTGTGTTGCTTATCTTCCTCTGGGTTTTCAACAGGATTCAGACCTTTGTTTTCCAGAATCAGGTGCTGCCGACTGTACCTATACCACTCTTGAAACAGCACCACTTTTGATTCAGTGGAACTGTTCACCTCCCATACTGAGGTACTGTGGAGGGAAGAGGCCACATCACCAAACAACTTACATTACAATGGCCAAATGTTCAGAAGATCAATACAAACACACACAGGATACAGAATTTTCCTTGCCTTTACATATACATTTACTTAAACATCACTAGTACACATCGCTACACACAAGGCATTCAAATATTTAGCTTCATCAGTCCGTGCTACTGAATGAACTGTTATGGAGTGATTGATTTTCAGTTAGCTATGTAGCGTTAGCCGGTGCTGTGTAAATGTTGAAAACAGATTTGTGATTATTTGTGAATGTGGAAAAGAAATGTCTAGTTTTTTTATGAATCAGTTTTTATTTTGTACATAGCTCTTGGCACTGTTAATAAAGCAGTGGTGGAAAAAGTACCTAATTGTCATACTTCAGTAAAAGTTAAGACACCATATAGAAAATGACTAGTGAAAGCCACCTTGTAAAATACTAATTGAGTAAAAGTCTAAAAGTATTTGGTTTTAAATATACTTAAGTATCAAAAGTAAAACAAAGTATAAATCATTTAAAATTTCTTATATTAAGCAAGCCAGAAGACACAATGTTTTTTAATTTACAGATTACCAGGGGCACACTTGGACACTCAGACATAATTTACAAACAAAGCATTTGTGTTTAGTCAGTCCACCAGATCAGAGGCAGTAGAGATGACAACGGATGTTCTCTTGATAAGTGTGTGAATTCGACCATTTTCCTCTCCTACTAAGCATACTAAGGCATGTCATGGAAAATGTATGGAGTAAAAAGTACATTATTTTCTTTAGGAATGTAGTGAAGTAAAAGTTGTCCAAAATATAAATAGTAAAGTACAGATACCCCAAAACACTACTAAAGTGTACTTTAAAGTATTTAAAACTTTAAAGTACTTTACACCACTATAATGATACGTTTGTACTTTCTCATTTTCATTCCCTGATAAGATCAGAACGTGGGTAGTCTATATAGTCAGAATAAATACACAGAAGGGTGGAACTGAAATGCATTGATCGACAGGGCTGTAGTGGAGCAGGCCGAGAGCTTCAAATTCCTTGGTGTCAACATCACTAAGGACCTATCATGGTCCAAACACACCAACACAGTCGTGAAGAGGGCACGACAACGCCTCTTCCCCCTCAGGAGCCTGAAAATATTTGGCATGGGCCCTCAGAACCTCAAAAAGTTCTACAGCTGCACCATTGTGAGCATCTTGATTTGCTGCATCACCACTTGGTATGGCAACTACTTAGCATCCGACTGCAAGGCGCTAAAGAGGGTAGTGCATACGGCACAGTATGCAGGGCCATCCAGGGCCAGAGTGTCAGAGGAAGACCCTAAAAATTGTCAAATACTCCAGCCACCCAAGCCATAGACTGTTCTCACTGCTACCACACGGCAAACGGTACCGAAGCGCTAAGTCTGGGACCAAAAGACTCCTGAACAGCTTTCTACCCCCAAGCCATAAGATTGATGAACAGTTAATCAAATGGCTACCCAGACTATTTGCATTGAACTCCTTTTTTTTGCACGGACATTCTTGCACTGGCTCTATGCACAATCACTGGACTCTACCCACAGTCACACTACACTGACACTCCAACACACACTCACACACTACATACCCTCACACACACACATCCATATTAACGCCACACATAGACACACCTTCACACTTCATATACGTTGCTGCTATTCAGTTTATTATCTATCCTAATTGCCCAGTCACTTTTACCCCAACCTACATATACAGTGGGGAGAAGTATTTGATACACTGCCAATTTTGCAGGTTTTCCTACTTACAAAGCATGTAGAGGTCTGTAATTTTTATCATAGGTACACTTCAGCTGTGAGAGACGGAATCTAAAACAAAAATCCAGAAAATCACATTTGTATGATTTTAAGTAATTAATTAGCATTTTATTGCATTAAATAAGTATTTGATCACCTACCAACCAGTAAGAATTCCGTCTCTCACAGACCTGTTAGTTTTTCTTTAAGAAGCCCTCCTGTTCTCCACTCATTACCTGTATTAACTGCACCTGTTTGAACTCGTTACCTGTATAAAAGACACCTGTCCACACACTCAATCAAACAGACTCCAACCTCTCCACATTGGCCAAGACCAAAGAGCTGTGTAAGGACATCAGGGATACAATTGTAGATCTGCACAAGGCTGGGATGGGCTACAGAACAATTGGTGAGAAGGCAACAACTGTTGGCGCAATTATTAGAAAATGGAAGAAGTTCAAGATGACGGTCAATCACCCTCGGTCTGGGGCTCCATGCAAGATCTCACCTCATGGGGCATCAATGATCATGAGGAAGGTGAGGGATCAGCCCAGAACTACACGGCAGGACCTGGTCAATGACCTGAAGAGAGCTGGGACCACAGTTTCAAAGAAAACCCATTAGTAACACACTACGCAGTCATGGATTAAAATCCTGCAGCGCAAGCAAGGTCCCCCTGCTCAAGCCAGCGCATGTCCAGGCCCGTCTGAAGTTTGCCAATTACCATCTGGATGATCCAGAGGAGGAATGGGAGAAGGTCATGTGGTCTGATGAGACAAAAATGGAGCTTTTTGGTCTAAACTCCACTCGCTGTGTTTGGAGGAAGAATAAGGATGAGTACAACCCCAAGAACACCATTCCAACCGTGAAGCATGGAGGTGGAAACATCATTCTTTGGGGATGCTTTTCTGCAAAGGGGACAGGACGACTGCACCGTATTGAGGGGAGGATGATGGGGCCATGTATTGCGAGATCTTGGCCAACAACCTCCTTCCCTCAGTAAGAGCATTGAAGATGGGTCGTGGCTGGGTCTTCCTGCATGACAACGACCTGAAACACACAGCCAGGGCAACTAAGGAGTGGCTCCTTAAGAAGCATCTCAAGGTCCTGGAGTGGCCTAGCCAGTCTCCAGACCTGAACCCCAATAGAAAATCTTTGGAGGGAGCTGAATGTCCGTATTGCCCAACGACAGTCCCAAAACCTGAAGGATCTGGAGAAGGTCTGTATGGAGGAGTGGGCCAAAATACCTGTTCTATTCGGTGCATGTGACAAATTTGATTTGATGAAACATTTTTGTCAATAGTATTAAGCCTTATCTGAGTCTAGATCACAGAGAAGATCTAACCAGTAACCTGTAGTGACGTCAGACTGCATTTGTGTAAAGCCACTGTCTGCCACTTGTAGTAGTTGTTATTTGAATGTGTACATTGACAGCTAAAGCTGAAGTGTGTAGTATTCCTGTTTAATTCATAGCTCCACTTTCATCCCTCTACAATATGCTTACATTTCAAGGTGTATTAACATACCTGTTACAGTGTCAGGCAGGGCTGAGGTATCTTTTAATGCCTTCTCAGTTGTAATATTTTCATCAGAATAGGTTTGGCTCTGCAGACTGTCTGTGTACTTGTGTGTGAGCTTAGTGATAGGTGTTTGGGTGTGTGTGTTTCTTGAAGGATAATTGAATTCAGTTGACTTGTTTTAGGTAAGTGTGTATTTATGTGTGAGCTACAGTTGAAGTCGGAGGTTTACATACAATTAGGTTGGAGTCATTAATACTCGTTTTTCAACCACTCCATACATTTGTTGTTAACAAACTATAGTTTTAGCAAGTCGGTTAGGACATCTACTTTGTGAATGACACAAGTAATTATTCCAACAATTGTTTACAGACAGATTATTTAACTTATAACTCACTGTATCACAATTCCAGTGGGTCAGATGTTTGCATACACTAAGTTGACTGCCTTTAAACAGCTTGGAAAAATCCAGAAAATGATGTCATGACTATAGAAGCTTCTGATAGGCCAATTGACATAATTTGAGTCAATTGGAGGTGTACCTGTGGATGTATTTCAAGGCCTACCTTCAAATGCAGTGCCTCTTTCCTTGACATCATGGAAAAATCAAAAGAAATCAGCCAAGACCTCAGAAAAAAATTGTAGACCTCCACAAGTCTGGGTTCATCCTTAGGAGCAATTTCCAAACGCCTGAAGGTACCACGTTCATCTGTACAAACAATAGTATGCAAGAATAAACACCATGGGACCATGCAGCGTGTCATACTACTCAGGAAGGAGACGCGTTCTGTCTCCTAGAGATGAATGTACTTTGGTGCGAAAAATGCAAATCAATCCCAGAACAACAGCAAAGGACCTTGTGAAGATGCTGGAGGAAACAGGAACAAAGTATCTATAGCCACAGTAAAACGAGTCCAAAACGACATAACCTGAAATGCCGCTCAGCAAGGAAGAAGACACTTCTCCAAAACCGCCATAAAAGAGCCACACTACGGTTTGCAACTGCACATGGGGAGAAAGATTGTACATTTTGGAGAAATGTCCTCTGGTTTGATGAAACAAAAATAGAACTGTTTGGTCATAATGACCATCGTTATGTTTGGAGGAAAAAGGCTTGCAATCCAAAGAACACCATCCCAACCGTGAAGCACGGGGGTGGCAGCATCATGTTGTGGGGGTGCTTTGCTGCAGGAGAGACTGGTGCACTTCACAAAATAGATGGCATCATGAGGATGGAAATTATCTGGATATATTGAAGCTACATCTCAAGACATCAGTCAGGAATTTAAAGCTTGGTTGCAAATCGGTCTTCCAAATGGACAATGATCCCAAGCCTACTTCCAAAGTTATGGTAAAATGGCTCAAGGACAACAAAGTCAAGGTATTGGAGTGGCCATCACAAAGCCCTGACCTAAATTCTACAGAACATTTGTGGGCAGAACTGAAAAAGTGTGTACGAACAAGGAGGCCTTCAAACCTGACTCAGTTACACCAGCTCTGTCAGGAGGAATGGGCCCAAATTCACCCAACTTATTGTGGGAAGCTTATGGAAGGCTACCTGACTTGTTTGACCCAAGTTAAACTATTTAAAGGCAATGCTCTTAAATACTAATTTAGTCTATGTAAACTTCTGACTCACTGGGAATGTGATGAAAGAAATAAAAGCTGAAATAAATCATTCTCGCTACTATTATTCTGACATTTCACATTCTTCAAATGAAGTGGTGATCCTAACTGACCTAAGACAGGGGATTTTTACTAGGATTAAATGTCAGGAATTGTGAAAAACTGAGTTTAAATGTATTTGGCTAAGGTGTATGTAAACTTCCGACTTCAACTGTATATCCTGTCCTTGTCTTACTAGTGTATCTAAGTAACGTGGGTTCCTGTGATCATCCTCACTCATCTGTCTTTAAAAAGTGGAAAGTGTCCTTCAATGTACAGTAAATAATGGTGTAATAGTAATAATGCTTCTATAAAGGTTAAATGGCTCCACCAGTAGCTAAAGTACCTATTCAGGGTGCAATTTATTTATTTTGAGGCTTTGTTTAGATGTGTAAATCATGTCTATACATTTGATTTAGACTGGCAGATTAATGGCTCAGTTTCACCCTGTTCTTTGCCTATGGCAGTCTACTAAAGAATAAAAATTCAAAAGGCACAATATTTTTTGCAGGTGCATAGTAACAGTTGAACAAGAAAAAGGAAACTGCACACTGCTCTTGATTGTATCACTGATCTTTAATAAACTTACGTATCGGCCTCACGGCCTTCTTCAAAGCTATTGTGAGTTTTTTAAATTAGCACCCTTATGTAGACATAGACCCACCCACATCTGTTCCACACATGGAAAGGGGTTGGAGGCAAAGGAAAAACAAATAAGAGCTACCAAATATAACAATATGCATTTCATAAATATTTGAATAAAGTGTGTAAATAAGACGTATTAAACACGTCTGTAAAACCACAATGAGGACATAGACCTACCGAACAAGTTTCTCATGAATCATTGGGTACATCGTACGAAAAACATAAGTTATCTGAAATAGGGGCATAATTCATGTACAAATTCACAACATAACGTACATAGGCATTTCATCATTAAGACCTTTAGGAAATAATGTCTGGAGGGTGAAAATCCTAAAACATTCTCTTTTACTCAGAGTATTATTAATATCACCTCCCCTGTCTGATATCTTAACTTTCTCTATGCCACAAAATCTAAAGGTAGAAATGTCATGCTTTAGGTCATTAAAATGTACTGCGACTGGATAAGGTCTTAATGATGATATTCCTATATATGTTATGTTATGTGAATTTGAACATGAATTATGCCCCTATTTCAGATTCCTCTGATGTTTTTCGTACGATGTACCCAATGATTCATGAGAAACTTGTTCGGTAGGTCTATGTCCTCATTGTGGTTTTACAGACGTGTTTAATACGTCTTATTTACACACTTTATTCAAATATTTATGAAATGCATATTGTTATATTTGGTAGCTCTTATTTGTTTTTCCTTTGCCTCCAACCCCTTTCCATGTGTGGAACAGACGTGGGTGGGTATATGTCTACATAAGGGTGCTAATTTAAAAAAAAACACACAAAAGCTCTGAAGAAGGCAGCATAAATACTGGAGGCTGAGACAGGAGGGGTCAGGAGACACTGTGGCCCCATCCGAGGACACCCCCGGACAGGGCCAAACTGGAAGGATATAACCCCACCCACTTTGCCAAAGCACAGCCCCCACACCACTAGAGGGATATCTTCAACCATCAACTTACCATCCTGAGACAAGGCTGAGTATAGCCCACAAAGATCTCCGCCACGGCACAACCCAAAGGGGGGGGGGGCGCCAACCCAACCCAGAGAGGATGATCACATCAGTGACTCAACCCACTCAGGTGACGCACCCCTCCCAGGGACGGTATGAGAGAGCCCCAGTAAGCCAGTGACTCAGCCCCTGTAATAGGGTTAGAGGCAGAGAATCCCAGTGGAAAGAGGGGAACCGGCCAGGCAGAGACAGCAGGGGCGGTTCGTTGCTCCAGAGCCTTTCCATTCACCTTCCCACTCCTGGGCCAGACTACACTCAATCATATGACCCACTGAAGAGATGAGTCTTCAGTAAAGACTTAAAGGTTGAGACCGAGTTTGCGTCTCTGACATGGGTAGGCAGACCGTTCCATAAAAATGGAGCTCTATAGGAGAAAGCCCTGCCTCCAGCTGTTTGCTTAGAAATTCTAGGGACAATTAGGAGGCCTGCGTCTTGTGACCGTAGCATACGTGTAGGTATGTACGGCAGGACCAAATCAGAGAGATAGGTAGGAGCAAGCCCATGTAATGCTTTGTAGGTTAGCAGTAAAACCTTTGACAGGAAGCCAGTGTAGGGAGGCTAGCACTGGAGTAATATGATCAAATGTTCTGGTTCTAGTCAGGATTCTAGCAGCCGTATTTAGCACTAACAGAAGTTTATTTAGTGCTTTATCCGGGTAGCCGGAAAGTAGAGCATTGCAGTAGTCTAACCTAGAAGTGACAAAAGCATGGATTCATTTTTCTGCATCATTTTTGGACAGAAAGTTTCTGATTTTTGCAATGTTACGTAGATGGAAAAAAGCTGTCCTTGAAATGGTCTTGATATGTTCTTCAAAAGAGATCAGGGTCCAGAGTAACGCCGAGGTCCTTCACAGTTTTATACAACCATTAAGATTAATTGTCAGATTCAACAGAAGATCTCTTTGTTTCTTGGGACCTAGAACAAGCATCTCTGTTTTGTCCGAGTTTAAAAGTAGAAAGTTTGCAGCCGTCTACTTCCTTATGTCTGAAACGCATGCTTCTAGCGAGGGCAATTTTGGGGCTTCACCATGTTTCATTGAAATGTACAACTGTGTGTCATCCGCATAGCAGTGAAAGTTAACATTATGTTTTCGAATGACATCCCCAAGAGGTAAAATATATAGTGAAAACAATAGTGGTCCTAAAACAGAACCTTGAGGAAAACCGAAATTTACAGTTGATTTGTCAGAGGACAAACCATTCACAGAGACAAACTGATATCTTTCCGACAGATAAGATCTAAACCAGGCCAGAACTTGTCCGTGTAGACCAATTTGGGTTTTCAATCTCTCCAAAAGAATGTGGTGATCGATGGTATCAAAAGCAGCACTAAGGTCTAGGAGCATGAGGACAGATGCAGAGCCTCGGTCTGATGCCATTAAAAGGTAATTTACCACCTTCACAAGTGCAGTCTCAGTGCTATGATGGGGTCTAAAACCAGACTGAAGCATTTCGTATACATTGTTTGTCTTCAGGAAGGCAGTGAGTTGCTGCGCAACAGCCTTTTCTAAAATATTTGAGAGGAATGGAAGATTCGATATAGGCCGATAGTTTTTTATATTTTCTAGGTCAAGGTTTGGCTTTTTCAAGAGAGGCTTTATTACTGCCACTTTTAGTGAGTTTGGTACACATCCGGTGGATAGAGAGCCGTTTATTATGTTCAACATAGGAGGCCCAAGCACAGGAAGCAGCTCTTTCAGTAGTTTAGTTGGAATAGGGTCCAGTATGCAGCTTGAAGGTTTAGAGGCCATTATTATTTTCATCATTGTGTCAAGAGATATAGTACTAAAACACTTGAGCGTCTCTCTTGATCCTAGGTCCTGGCAGAGTTGTGCAGACTCAGGACAACTGAGCTTTGAAGGAATACGCAGATTTAAAGAGGAGTCCGTAATTTGCTTTCTGATAATCATGATCTTTTTCTCAAAGTTCATGAATTTATCACTGCTAAAGTGAAAGCCATCCTCTCTTGGGGAATGCTGCTTTTTAGTTAGCTTTGCGACAGTATCAAAAAGGAATTTCGGATTGTTCTTATTTTCCTCAATTAAGTTAGAAAAATAGGATGATCAAGCAGCAGTAAGGGCTCTTCGGTACTGCACGGTACTGTCTTTCCAAGCTAGTCGGAAGACTTCCAGTTTGGTGTGGCGCCATTTCCATTCCAATTTTCTGGAAGCTTGCTTCAGAGCTCGGGTATTTTCTGTGTACCAGGGAGCTAGTTTCTTATGAGAAATGTTTTTAGTTTTTAGGGGTGCAACTGCATCTAGGGTATTGCGCAAGGTTAAATTGAGTTCCTCAGTTAGGTGGTTAACTGATTTTTGTCCTCTGGCGTCCTTGGGTAGACAGAGTGAATCTGGAAGGACATCAAGGAATCTTTGTGTTGTCTGTGAATTTATAGCACGACTTTTGATGTTCCTTGGTTGGGGTCTGAGCAGATTATTTGTTGCAATTGCAAACGTAATAAAATGGTGGTCCGATAGTCCAGGATTATGAGGAAAAACATTAAGATCCACAACATTTATTCCATGGGACAAAACTAGGTCCAGAGTATGACTGTGACAGTGAGTGGGTCCAGAGACATGTTGGACAAAACCCACTGAGTCGATGATGGCTCCGAAAGCCTTTTGGAGTGGGTCTGTGGACTTTTCCATGGGAGTATTAAAGTCTCCAAAGATTAAGAGCAGTGTGCGGTTTCCTTTTTCTTTCATCTAGTAAAGAATGCCTCTCTCTCTCTCAATTCAAATGGGCTTTATTGACATGGGAAGTGGTGTAAAGTACTAAAGTAAAAATGATTTAAAGTACTACTTAAGTAGTTTTTTGCGGTATCTGTACTTTACTATTTATATTTTTGATTACTTTTACTTTTACTCTACTACATTCCTTATAAAAATGATGTACTTTTTACTCCTTACGTTTTCCCTGACACCCAAAAGTACTTGATACATTTTGAATGCTTAGCAGGACAGAAAATGGTCCAATTCCCTCACTTATCAATAGAACATCCCTGGTCATCCCTACTGCCTCAGATCTGGTGGACTCACTAAACACAAATGCTTTGTTTTTAAATGATGAGTGTTGGAGTGTGACCTTGGCTATCCGTAAATTTAAAAAAGAAAGAAAATTGTGCAGTCTGGTTTGCTTAATATAAGGCATTTAAAATCATTCTTACTTTACTTTTGATACTTAAGTATATTTTAGCAACTACATTTACTATTGATACTTAAGTATATTTAAAACCAAATAGTTTTAGACTTTTACTCAAGTAGTATTTTACTGGGTGGCTTTCACTTTACTTGAGTCATTTTCTATTAAGCTATCTTTACTTTTACTCAAGTATTATAATTGAGTACTTTTCCCACCACTGGACATGGGAAACCTGTTTACATCGCCAAAGCAAGTTAAATAAACAATAGACAAAAGTCAGAAGACACAAAACAACAAACTATTAGAATTGAACAATAAATACTGAACTGAAGAATGATTTAAAACGGTAAAGTCATTTCAATTGTTATGTACAGTGTGTACAGTGTACAGTGTTTTAGCAAGGTGCAAATAGTAGGGGAAGATAAAAAGATAAGTATTGGTGGTATTTACAATGCTGTTTCTGCTCCACTGGCTTCCCTTTTGTCATGGCAACAGGCCACAAATCTTGCTGCTGTGATTACACACTGCGGTATTTCTCCTAACATATATGGGAGTTTATCAATGTTTGATTTGTTTTCAAACTCTTTGTGGGTCTGTGTGATCTGTGGGAAATATATATCTCTAATATGGTAATACATTTGGAATGAGGAAGTACAGCTCATTTTGTGGGCAGTGGCACATAGGCAGACCTGGCCGTTGAGAGAAGACAGGCTATGTTCCTTTTGATGGAGTAAAAGGTCCTTCTTGCCTTGTCTCTTTAGATTGTTCACAGCCTTGTGAAAATGACCTGTGGTGTTGATGTTTATGCAGAGGTAGGTGTAGTTCTTTGTGCGCTCAAGGGCAACAGTGTCTAGAAATAATTTATATTTGTTGTCCTGGTTACTGGACCTTTTTTGGAACACCATTATTTTTGTCTTACTGAGATTCACTGTCAGGGCCCAAGTCTGACAGAATCTGTGCAGAAGATCTAGGTGCTGCTGTAGGCCCTCCTTGGTTGGGGAAAGAAGCACCAGATCATCTGCAAACAGTAGACATTTGATTTCCAAGTCCAGTAGGGTGAGGCTGGGTGCTGCAGACTGTTCCAGTGCCCTTGCCAATTCATTGATATATACACTGAGTGTACAAAACATTAAGGACACCTGCTCATTCCATTACATGGACTGACCAGGTGAATCCAGGTGAAAGCTATCATCCCTTATTGATGTCACTTGTTAAATCCACTTCAAATCAGTGTTGATGAAGGGGAGGAGACAGGTTATAGAAGGATTTTAAAGCCTTGAGAGACAGTTGAGACATGGATTGTATATGTGTGCCATTCAAAGGGTGAATGGGAAAGATAAAGATTTAAGTGCCTTTGAATGCGTATGGTAGCAGTCAGTCAGTCAGGTGCACCGGTTTGTGTCAAAAACTGCAATGCTG
The DNA here is from genome assembly GCF_045791955.1 of Oncorhynchus clarkii lewisi. Classification (NCBI taxonomy): domain Eukaryota; kingdom Metazoa; phylum Chordata; class Actinopteri; order Salmoniformes; family Salmonidae; genus Oncorhynchus; species Oncorhynchus clarkii. Next base: position 23,580,830 of record NC_092147.1, read on the forward strand.
CTGGGTTTTTCACACTCAACAGTTTCCTGTATGTGTCAAGAATGGTCCAACATCCAAAGGACATCCAGCCAACTTGACACAACTGTGGGAAGCATTGAAGTCAAAATAAATAAAAACTAGGCAAGTCAGTTAAGAACAAATTCTTACTTACAATGACAGCCTACTTGTAAAGCCTCCCCTAACCCAATTGTGCGCCGCCATATGGGACTCATGATCATGGCTGGTTGTGATACAGCCTGGGATTGAACCCAGGTCTGTAGTGATGCCTCTAGCACTGCAATGTAGTGTCTTAGACCGCTGCGCTACCTGGGAGTTCCAACATCCCTGTGGAATGCTTTCGACACCTTGTAGAGTCCATGCCCCAACAAATTGAGGCTTTTCTGAAGGGGGTTGGGAGGTGAAACTCAATATTAGGAAAGTGTTCTTAATGTTTTGTACACTCAGTGTATGTTGAAGAGGGTGGGGCTCAAGATGTATCCCTGTCGCACCATACAGCCCTGAGAAAAATGTGTGTTTGTTGCCAATTTTAAGTGCACACGTGTTGTTTGTGTACATTGATTTTATAATGCCATATTTTTTTACCCAACACTGCTTGCCATCAGTTTGTATAGCAGACCCTCATACCAAATTGAGTCAAAAGCTTTTTTGAAATACACAAAGCTTGAGAATACTTTGCATTTGTTTGTTTGTCAATAAGGGTTTGCAGTGTGTACACGTGGTCTGTCGTACGGTATTTTGGTAAGAAGCCAATTCGACATTTTCTCAGGACATTGTTTTCACTGAGGAACTTGAAAAGAAATGGATACAATCTCTCTCTTTCTCTCTCTCTCTCTCTCTTTCAGTGACACAAACATGATGTCATTATTTCTCTGTCATTCTGGTCCAGTACCAATGTGTGGCTCATTTAGCTTGGCAGCCATTTCGGCTGGCCAGTTCAGCAACAGTCCCACCCACTGTAGCTCAATAAAACACTTTCTTTCCTTAACTTTCTGCTCAATATTACATTTTTCAATGTCACCACCAAAGAAGGTGTGATGTGCTCCCATATGTAGGGAATCTTTGGTGTGTAGTTAAGAGATTTTTAACTATAGCCTGATATGCTTTATTTCAATCTTCCAAACAATGAGCAGCACAGAATGTGAGTCAGGAACCAGTGATCAGGAACCAGATGCATCCTTTGTGAAGGTGGATTATATTGTGGAAGTTAGTTGAAACTGATCAATCAAGTGTCCAAAATAAGTCATAATGAACCTGTCCATGATCAGAATTATATTAATCTGTGACATTTTAGGTCAGAGTAACCATCCTATAAAGTTGTGCCCAAGGCTATGCAAATAATGCGCATCAGTAGCATGTTGTGATTTGTGAATTCCAAACAGGCAGTAACAAAGTGGTACAAAAGTTACATTTTATTTCATGGTTATTAGTTATTAAATACCAAATGTTTTGTTAACCCCCTGATGAAAGTAAATGAGTCTATAATCTACAGGGTAATGCAGTAATTTAATATGATCTATATGAGCTCACTTCTCTTTATGCACTGCCTTTCCAACCCAGGAAAGTTTACTTGAAAGGGTTTTAGGTAAGAGATTCCTATGCCACCCCTCTCACCCCTGCTGTCCCCTGCCCATCCCACTGCCCAATGTGGTCTCAAGACTTTTCATATTTTTCTGTACGCAAATCTGAGACGCTCCATCTGGTATGCTGCTTTAAGAGAGCACGCCACTTTGTACAGGACAGCAGTCTGCTTTAGGTAATGAACGAAAGTTTGCTGCAATGTGTGTGAGAGAAAAGCTGACACCAATTTACCCATGTATAACATAGGACTATAATGTTTGACATAGCATCAAATTTGAATCAGGTTTCAAAGGACTTTTGTTTTTTGCATTATATGTTATGCTTCATATCGTACGTATTAATTTGTGAACATCCATCACCCATTTCATATGATATGTTAGGAATTGCAATTCGTACCATATGTTACAAATTTGCTAAATGTTTAATATTTTATGAATTTGCAAAACGTATGCTATATTACGAATTCCAATTTGTTGTTCCTAACGTTAGCTTGGTGGCTAGGGGTTAAGGTTAGGAGTTAGGTTAAAGTTAGGGGAGGGGTTAGCTAAAAGGGTTAGGGGAAGGGTTAGCTAAAAGGGGTAAGGTTAGGGCTAACATGCTAAGTAATCGCAAAGTAGCTAAAATGCTAAAGTTGTCGGTGATGAGATTTGAACACACAATTTTTGGTTTGCTAGATGTTTACATTATACGCCCACCCATCTACTTTGACCAACCACCCTATTTTAAGTAACCTTCTGTCTTATGTAACCATACCAAACGTAACACACCATACACATGGCTGTATCCCGGATTTACGTTTACTATGTTACGTCTAGTCTATGAGACCAGTCTGCACTGCCAGGCGCAGCTCTCATGGCCACGTCTCAAAACTCTTTGTAGGCTACGCAAACTAACACTCTGAAGGCAGTGGATGTTTGCCTAAAGACCGTGAATGTAATACAACAGTTAGTTTCAGAGCTCTCCTCACTCATTGCGGTCTCGTCGCCCAGCAACACAGCGGAGAAGGTAAAGTATTCATGCAATAACGAACTACTGGGACTGACCAGCTCCGACAAAAACATTTTTTTAGCGACATTGTTTTATGTATCTGTGGATCACGGTTACCGATCGCTGTTTGTAACAGTGTTTGTCCACTGTTGTCTGGTATGTAGTTCTGTATGATATTGGATAGTCCGAAACTAAGGATTGCACCCCTACAGACAGTTTAATTTAGGCTAATGTAGCTGAGTGTTCCGTTCAATTTCAGCACATTACTTTTAAAAAATGTATTCGGGTTTAAAATTAATACAAGGCCTATCTAAAGAATAATTATGTTTTATTATGTATGTTATGTATTATGTATGAATACTTATATACAGTACATGTATTATTATATAGGCATATATATACCATATAAATTATGTTAACGTGTCCTAAATGTAGACTATTCATTAATTTTAACTGTTCGATGAAGAAACTTTGTAGCATGCCTTTGCCCATTGATTTTGGGACCTGTACCCCTTTCCCCATTTACAGGCATAGCCTCGACCAGACCGACAGCGTCATTGCATCAATGCTGCAATTTTTTTTTCATTATGCAATCCAACATTTTTTGTAGAAATGTGTAGTGATATTTTTTTTTAGGTGTCAGGAGCGCAAATATTTTTTTTTTATTAACTCAATCAAAGTTTGTACCATCAAATCAAATGTATTTATAAAGCACCTTTTACATCAGCAGATGTCACATAGTGCTTATACAGAAACCCAGCCTAAAACCCCAAACCGCAAGCAAAGCAGATGTAGAAGCACAGTGGCTAGGAAAATCTCACTAGAAATGCAGGAACCTATGAAGAAACCTAGAGAGGAACCAGGCTCCGAGGGGTGGCCAGTCTTCTTCTAGCTGTGCCAGGTAGCGATTATAAAAGTACAGGGCCATTAAGAACAGATCGTATTTTTCAAGATGTTCAAACGTTCATAGATGACCAGCAGGTTCAAATAATAATCACAGTGGTTGTAGAGGGTGTAAAAGGACAGCACCTCAGGAGTAAATGTCAGTTGGCTTTTCATAGCCAAGCATTCAGAGGTCGCGAGAGGGGGTCGAAAACAGCAGGTCCGGGATAAGGTAGTATTTCCGGTGAACAGGTCAGGGTTCCATAGCCGCAGGCAGAACAGTTGAAACTGGAGAAGCAGTTGAATATTATAATGGAATATGCATAAAATGCCTCCTCCAATTGCAACATCTGCTTATGCCCACATGTATTGTCTCAAGAAAATGTTATATTTTTAAAACCCTCAATCACCAAGTTGGGCATACCTAATTTCAAAATAGGCCATCATCACTGTCAATCATGAATGATAATTCTTCACATTTTACCAGTGAATTAGAGCAGATGGTGTTAACAAACTATTAGCCTTGTATTTATTTTGTTTTAATCAAAACATATCCTGCCTAGTGGCACACACTTTTGAGTTTTGGCCTATTCAACTTCAGTTAACCATCCTAAAATCTCACTAGAAATTAGGTGTTTTTGGTGTAACAGTAAAATTATAGACCTACTATGCTATTCTATTTGGTTTTGTTATGTAAAATACTCATTCATCATTATGTGATCTTGCAGGACACTTCAGAATATTTTTTCCTGAAATATTTTTACCAGCTCCTTGTATTCTCAAATTGAAAAAAGGCACTCCAGCAGCACTACATCCCTGGATATGCGTCCAACAAAAGTTAAACATTTACGTTTTGTTACTATTTCTGTCAAGTCCACACATACAATTTGATGTATACGTATGCACCACACAGAACACACTGCAACTGCCTCTGCAATGCAAGGCTAATGCAGCGTTCCATTGGAAATTAATGTACTTCTGGTGTACCAAAACACAATGACGCTGTCGGTCTGATCAAGGTGTTAGGCACTAGGCCTATATATTACATCAATCAATCAAAATCAGTAGATGTCACACAGTGCTATACAGAAACCCAGACTTCAACCCCAAACAGCAAGCAATGCAGATGTAGAAGCACAGTGGCTAGGAAAAACTCACTAGAAAGGCCGAAACCTAGGAAGAAATCTAGAGAGGATCCAGGCTCTGAGGGGTGGCCAGTCCTCTTCTGGCTGTGCCTGGTGGAGATTATTAGAGTACATGGCCATTAAGGCCAGATTGTTCTTTAAGATGTTCACACGTTCATAGATGACCAGCAGGGTCGAGTGATAATCAGTGGTTGTAGAGGGTGCAACAGGAGCAACACCTCAGGAGTAAATATCAGTTGGCTTTTCATAGACGATTATTCAGAGGTCGAGACAGCAGGTGCTGTAGAGAGAGAAGGTCGAAATCAGCAGGTCTGGGACAAGGTAACACATCTGGTGAGCAGGTCAATGTTCCATAGCCACAGGCAGAACTGTTGAAACTGGAGCAGCAGCACGAACAGGTGAACTGGGGACAGGTAGGAGTAATCAGGCCAGTTAATCCTTAGGCATGGTCCTGTGGCTCAGGTCCTCCGGTAGTGGAGGGAGAGAGAATTCGAGGGAGCATACTTAAATTCACACAGGACACCAGATAAGACACCCACTTTGCCAAAGTGCAGACCCCACAACACTAAAGGGACATCAACAGACCACAAACTTACTACCCTGAGACAAGGCTGAGTGTAGCCCTCAAAGATCTCCTCCACCACACAAGCCCTAGGAGGCACAAAACAGGACAGGAAGATCACGTCAGTGACTCAACCCACTAAAGTGACGCACCCCTCCTAGTGACGACATGGAGGAGCACTAGTAAGCCAATGACTCAGCCCCCGTAATAGGGTCGGAGGCATAGAATCTCTCCCAGCGGAGAGAGGGGAGCCCTCCAGGCAAACAGCAAGGGCGGTTCATCTCTCCAGTGCCTTGCTGTTCACATTCACACCCCTGGGCCAGACTACACTCAATCATAAGATATACTGAAGAGATGAGTCTTCAGTAAAGACTTAAAGGTTGAGACCGAGTCTGCGTCTCTCACATGGATAGGCAGACCATTCAATTAAAATGTAGCTCTATAGGAGAAAGCCCTGCCTCCGGCTGTTTGCTTAGAAACAATAAGGAGGCCTGTGTCTTGTGACCATAGCGTACGTGTAGGTATGTATGGCAGGACCAAATCGGAGAGATAGGTAGGAGCACGCCCATGTAATGCTTTGTAGGTTAGCAGTAAAACCTTGAAATCAGCCCTTGCCTTAACAGGAAGCCAGTGTATAGAGACTAGTACTGGAGTAATATGATAACATTTTTGGGTTCTAGTCAAGATTCTAGCAGCCGTGTTTAGCACTAACTGAAGTATATTTAGTGATTTATTCGGGTAGCCAGAGAGTAGAGCATTGCAATAGTCTAATCTAGATGTGACAAAAACATGGATTCATTTTTCTGCATCATTTTTGGACAAAAAAAATTCAGATTTTTTGCTATGATACAGAGATTGAAAAAAATCTGTTCTTGAAATATTTGTGATATGTTCGTCAAAAGAGACATCAAGGTCCAGAATAACGCGGAGGTCCTTCACAGTTTTGATGTGTACATATACTATCTGGGGGGCCTGACCTCCAGGGGGCTCGTGGGCCCCCCGGGGAGCTCGTAGCACTCACCCATCGCCTTGCGGGGGTGAGTGCTACGCCAGTGTTCATTGATGACATATTCCTTCTATTCCAGGGCACAGCACAGGAACTTCATACATTTCACTCCTTCATCAATACAAGCAGAGAACATCTGAAATTCACTCTCACCTTTTATGTGCATGAAACAAGTTTTATGGACATTTTGATAAAGAGGGAGGGGGTTGCTTTAGCACGGATCTATACAGGAAGCCAACGAATGAGAATTCCCTGTTATGCGGAGATAGCTTCAACAATATACACCCCTGAAAAAGAGCTTCCCTATCAGCCAATACAGTCACATACGCAGGATCTGTTGAACACAGAGTGACTATGACAAAAATGCTCACTGTCTGGATGGGCGCTTTAGACAGTGGGGTTAACCAGAGGATTGGCTGCATGATGCACGGGTCCGTTACAAAAATATGACCCAGGATGAGAGCTTCACTCTCAAACCACCCCGCCCCCCTGACCAACGAGTCCAATGCTTTTTTCAATACTCCCCACTAGGCAAACAGTTCGACCACGTCATTAAAAAAAACACTGGCACATATTGAGCACTGACCCACAACTGGAAAATACTTGTAAATAAATGTTAGAATTATTATGAATAAATGAATAAACAATATCCCCATTTCAAATAGAATTGTAGCTAAGTAAACTTACTTGACTTCATAAGAAGGGATTGTGTGACACGAACAAGGAGTAATTCAAGTTAATGAACACCATTCCAACTAGGAAGAAAGAAATGGTTTGTGGATTAAGTAAACAGATAAAGTAGTTAACCTATGGTTGAACTGACAAAACTGAGCTCTGGGGTGCTTTAGATAAAGAAGTGAGTGCATTCCTAGGTTTTCTGTTAATTAGAACTGTCATGTGAGTGTGTTAGTAAGTTAGAATGAACTTTTAGCCTCACTTTGTCCCGGTCGAGAGGAGGAGATTCTGTTAAGCAATGAAATGACGTCATGTTATTGTATATAAACTGTTGCTCGTAGTAACGTGGCAGCGCGCTCCAAGAATAAATTCTGTTACCTATTATTGATAAGACTGGTCTCCGTCTATTTTATGCAAACAATAATCTTACAAATTCTCATGAAATAGATTAAGGGAATTCAATTAATGAAAACACATTGGTATAATTAAATTACAGTAACAATAAACCAAGCAGGTAGTCTTCAGACGCGGCCCCAACATCAGTTAAATGGTGGTGAGGTCTGATCTTCCACGGCTACCATGTAGCACCTTCCTAGACAATGTCGGACGGTAATTACAGATGTGACAGATGTACCCAGTGTAACTTGAACAAATGTTCAATCACCCCAATACGCTTAACCAGCATGGTTGTCACAGCATCACAGCACAACAGCACAGCTATCACAGCACAATGTTCAATCACCTCATTACAGACAAGGCCATTCAGATTCAGGGTTTCATCAAGTGTTCTATAAAACATTTGGTATAACTTATCAAATGTATTTCTGGTTCATGCTATGTAGGATAAATTAAACAAGCTCTTACAATGCATAGCAGGATAGGAGAACACAGGAGTAATATCAGGACTATTGATCAGAGAAACCTTGTGGCTGCGCATTTAATGTTTGACCTGGTCCACCTGGCAAAAAAATGGCCACAGCCCGCAACCCTCAGTACTGGGGACATCATGGAAAGAATCGTGATTGACCACTACATCCCTGCCTTACCTTACGAGTTAAAGGTTGTCAGCCTGGGCAGTCCTACCACAGCGGACGGAGTGGTTTACCTTGTTCAGTGATGCAACTGAAGAACTGCTCAAACCCAGTCAGAATTGTGTTTTCCAACATGAAGCAAAGACAGGGAATAGAGGGGTGGATACTGACATCCGAGAGTGCTACTGCTGTGGCGAAATAGGACGTATCGCATGGAACTGTCCCAAGAAGGAGGAACCCATGCAGGTTGACATTTCCAATCTACCCATGTCCAAGCCCTCCGCCACCCACCGTACCTCAGTCGGGTACAGGTCCAAGTTGATGCTCTTCTAGACTCCCAGAGCTTGGTCTCCCTCAGCATGCCTTCACTATTAACCCAGCCACAGAGAACTACCACTCCAACCATGGACATCACCTGTGTACACGGGGACACCAAAACTTACCCATCCGCAGATTTAGAGATTAACACCACCAGAGGGCAGTTCCGAAGTAACCTAGGTTTGGTTGAGAACCTACCATGCCCCGTGCTACTGGGTCGCGGCTGTCCATATTTCAAGAATTAAGGAACGGACTACAGGACAAAGGAGCTGGCTGTGCCAGTAATAGGGCATGCCAGGCATCCTTCACATTTTCCGGTGAAAAGAAAATGAAACTGCTACCAAACAACTCCCTGACCTATGAAAAGAAAATTAGCAAGTTGCTACTTACCTGCCAACTTCCGTAGCCGACACTCGAGTTCTCCTGGGAGAAGAAGGGGAAGGAAATGATGAAGAGGCAGGAAAGTCAGTGAGGATGAATGGGCCAGAAATGGTGGAAGGGGAGGAACAGGAAGCACAGGCCGAAGGGCTTGGAAATTCTGATGCATATGACATGTTCCCTCCTGAGTTAGCACAGTATAGGGGAAGGTTTGGTACTGCTCAGCTGGAAGACCCCACACTACAGAAAGCCAGACAGAATGTCAAGGTAATCAATGGAGTACCTGTAAATCCTGCTCATGTCCTCACCTTTCCCAATTTTTCAATGAACAACCATCTCTTATATACCAGGACACTAAGTCCCATAACGTCACAGTGGAGCAGCTGTTGGTTCCTACCCCGTTTTGGTGTACAGTGCTGAACCTGGCCCATAGCCACTTGTTGGGAGGACATTTACAGAGAGGGAAAACACAAGAATGGGTGTTACAACGTTTCTTCTAGCCGGGGGTGTATGCAGATATGGTAAGGTATTATCAAGGGTGTCCTGTTTGGCAGAGAACCTCACCCCTCCCGGATTTACTAAATCCTTTAATCCCGTTGCCAGTGATAGATACGCCATTGGATATAATTGCTATGGATTTAATTGGACCCTTACCACGGTCGGCAAAAGGGTTTCAACATATACTGGTCACAGTTTATTATGCCACCAGGTATCCCGAGGCTATCCCCTGCATAGTGCCAACACCAAGAGCATCTCCAGAGAGCTGCTACAGATGTTTTCCAGGGTAGGTTTACCCTGAGAGATCCTGACAGACCAAGGTATGGTGTTCATGTCCAAGGTGATGAAAGATTTATGTAAATTACTTCAAATCACTTGCGCACATTTGTATATCACCCCCAGACTGACGGCCTAGTCGAGAGATTCAATAGAACCATGAAATCCATGCTCAGACGGACCATTGAGCGGGATGGGCAAAACTGGGACCAGCTCTTCCCGTTTTTGATGTTCGCCATAAGTGAGGTACCCCTGGCATCCACTGGTTTTTCCCCATTTGAGCTATTGTTTTCCCACAGGCCCTGGGGATTGTTAGATGTGATGAGGGAGAACTTGGAACAACAGTCCAGCCCCCACAACACGGTCATAGAACACATTGAAGACATGAGAGAACGCATAAACGCGTTGGTAATGCCTATTGTGAAGGAACATTTACAGCAGGCCCAAGAAGCCCAGAGTCGAGTGTATAACCGTCCCACTCAACCCCGAGAGTTCGCCCCCAGGGGATCGGGTTATGGTGTTAGTACCCATGACGGTATGTAAATTCCTGGCCACATGGCGGGGTCCCTACGAGGTGCTGCAGAAACTGGGGCTGTGAACTACCTTATCCGTCAGCCAGGGAGAAGGAAGCCAGAACAGGTGTATCATATTAACCTTTTTAAAAAGTGGGTGAGTCAATAGGCACTGTTGGGGAGGGACAAACACACAGACATCAGTACTTTCGTCCACTTCCTCTTCCGAGAACCTGCTGGAGGAGATTACCCTTGGAGAGGTATTGCTGTCTCAGTTACGTTAGTTGGTTTTGAAAAATATAGATGTATTTTTTTCCTTACCAGGACACGCCCATCACATCCATCATGACATGCATCATGACATCATCACACCTCTGGGGATACGGGTCCACCAAAAACCTTAACTCTGACCCCGGCAGCTCGTTAGAAGACGGCATTCTCCTCTCCAGACGGGCTGTTCCAATATGTGTGACTGCCCTTTGGACTTCATGGAGCCCCCGCCACGTTTCAAAGGCTGATGGACCTCATTTTGCGGCCACATCAATCCTATGCTGCAGCCTACCTGGACAATGTGATAATCCACAGTCGCATGTGGGAGGAGCACCTAATCCATTTAACAGCGGTCCTCGACCCCCTCGGCAAGCAGTTTTCAACAGCCAACCCAAAGAAATGCACGTTGGGGGTATGTGAAGCAAAGTATCTGGGCTATTCTATAGGGCGAGGGTTGATCAAACCACAAGAGAAGAATGTCGCTGTGATCCAGGATTAGCCTTGAGATACCTGGGGTACCTTCCTGGGAATAACCGGTGATTACACACATTTCATCCAAGATTATGCAATCATTGCAGGACCCCTGTGTGACCTGACCCGGAAGGCCAAACCTACCATGGTACAGTGGAACCCTGCGGCCGAAGAGGCATTCCAGAAACTGAAAACGGCCTTATGCACTGCCCCTGTGTTGTGTTCACCGGATTTCTCGAAACCTCTGATTGTAGAGACAGATGCATCGGACACTGGAATTGCAGCTGTAATCTCGCAGGAAGAGGAACATCCTGTGCTGTACATTAGCCATAAATTAATCCCCCACAAAACCAAATATGCAACAGTGGAAAAAGAGTGTTTGGCAATCAAATGGGCTCTGGAGTTTTTTAACTATTATGTTTTGGGCCGCAAGTTTGTGTTGATGACCGATCACGATCCCCTTACCTGGATGAAACAGAATAAGCACACTAACGCCCGGATCACCCGGTGGTTCCTCAGCCTCCAGCCGTTCCACTATCGGAGCGTCCACCGTTTTGGGTTCTACACATGGTAATGCAGATGCCATGTCCCGTATGCATGCCATGTTTTCTTTGACCGCTCTGACCACAGGGTCAATGCTGGGGGGAAAGGTATGTAGCGGTTTCAGGGGTTGTGTGGTGGATGGACAGTATGTGCCTGCAAGGTTTCTGGGATTTCTGGCTGCCAGGACCACGGACAGCAATGGGAAGTATTCCCCAGAGGCAGGACCATGGACAGCTCAGGGGAAACTGCCAGACTGCAGCAGAACAGCCACACCTGTCTCCAGTTGTAATTAGAGACTAAATGGCAGACAGGTGAAACCAATCAGGGCCTCTACTTAACCGCACTCTGGGTTTGCTTTCTTTGTCTTTCCTTTGACCCCGGCATGCAAACGAGGAGGAGGCTGTTGGAGACACTGAGCATACGGTGGAGAAGGATGTTTACCAGAATAAAGGAACTGATGATTTCAACACGGAGTGAACCCCAAAGACCAAGAGTGGAGGACCATCCACTGATGACGGCGTATTTATTTTGTTTGAGTTTTGTGTATCAGGAACGCTGCCGGTACATGATCCTTTTTTTTACCGTGTTAACCCTTCACGTGGACTGGTGGTGTGTCTTTGTATATGTAAACCCTGCCTTACCAAGATCATGGCGCCGAAACCGCCACCTTGTCACAACTGATTGGCTCAAACGCATTAAGAAGGAAAGAAACACAATAAATGACATGAACTTTTAACAAGGCACACCTGTTAATGGGAATGCATTCCAGGTGACTACCTCATGAAGCTGGTTGAGAGAATGCCAAGATTGTGCAAAGCTGTCAAGGCAAAGGGTGGCTACTTTGAAGAATCTCAAATATAAAATGTATTTTGATATATTATTTCATAGTTTTGATGTTTTCACTATTATTCTACAATGTAGAAAATAGGAAAAGTAAAGAAACTCTTGAATGAGTAGGTGTGTCCAAACTTTTGACTGGTACTGAATGTCACATTGATTTCTCTTGCCATCCAGGTCTCCACTTGTTCATTTTGTATATATTGAAATGAAATTATTAGAGGTACACAAGTAGTTATTGTAATAAGTCACTGTAATTTTATCTACGACCACCGCACGGCCTGCGCGTAATGGGCGGGTATTCCAACCATTTCTAATGTAATCTTTTTTTAATGTTGTCTACTGTAGGTTTTAACTCTGCCTGATTTTGTTTAAGTGATAATGCCAGAGAAGCCCGTGTTTGTGCAAATCGTGCCAATATCAAATCAAAGTTTATTTGTCACGTGCGCTGAATACAGTGAAATGCTTACTTACAGGCTCTAACCAATAGTGCAAAAAAGGTGTTAGGTGAGCAATAGGTAAGTAGAGAAATAAAACAACAGTAAAAAGACAGGCTATATACAGTAGTGAGACTACATACAGACACCGGTTAGTTTGAGGTAGTATGTACATGTAGATATGGTTAAAGTGACTATGCATATATGATCAACAGAGAATAGCTGTAGTGTAAAAGAGGTGGGTGGCGGGACACAATGCAGATAGCCCGGTTAGCCAATGTGCGGGAGCACTGGTTGGTCGGCCCAACTGAGGTAGTATGTACATGAATGTATAGTTAAAGTGACTATGCATATATGATAAACAGAGAGTAGCAGCAGCGTAAAAAGAGGGTTTGGGGGGGGTTTGGGGGGGCACACAATGCAAATAGTCCGCTTAGCCATTTGATTACCTGTTCAGGAGTCGTATGGTGTGGGGATAAAAACTGTTGAGAAGCCTTTTTGTCCTAGACTTGGCACTCCGGTACCGCTTGCCATGCGGTAGTAGAGAGAACAGTCTATGACTGGGGTGGCTGGGATCTTTGACAATTTTTAGAGCCTTCCTCTGACACCGCCTGGTGTAGAGGTCCTGGATGGCAGGCAGCTTGGCCCCAGTGATGTATTGTGCCGGATGCACTACCCTCTGTAGTGCCTCATTCAAGAGTTTCAAGAGGCCGAGCAATTGCCGTTACCAGGCAGTGATGCAACCATGCTCTCGATATTGCAGCTGTAGAACCTTTTGAGGATCTCAGGACCCATGCCAAATCTTTTTAGTTTCCAGAGGGGGAATAGGCTTTGTCGTTCCCTCTTCACGACTGTCTTGGTGTGTTTCGATCATTCTAGTTTGTTGTTGATGTGAACTTGAAACTCTCAACCTGCTCCACTACAGTTCCGTCAATGAGAATGGGGGCGTGCTCGGTCCTCCTTTTCCCGTAGTCCATAATCATCTCCTTAGTCTTGGTTACGTTGAGGGATAGGTTGTTATTCTGGCACCACAACGCCAGGTCTCTGACCTCCTCCCTATAGGCTGTCTCATCGTTGTCTGTGATCAGGCCTACCACTGTTGTGTCGTCTGCAAACTTAATGATGGTGTTGGAGTCGTGCCTGGCCATGCAGTCGTGGGTGAACAGGGAGTACAGGAGAGGACTGAGCACTTACCCCTGTGGAGCACCAGTGTTGAGGATCAGCCTGGCAAATGTGTTGCTACCTAGCCTCACCACCTAAATCAAATCAAATCAAATTTATTTGTCACATACACATGGTTAGCAGATGTTAATGCGAGTGTAGCGAAATGCTTGTGCTTCTAGTTCCGACAATGCAGTAATAACCAACGAGTAATCTAACTAACAATTCCAAAACTACTACCTTATACACACAAGTGTAAAGGGATAAAGAATATGTACATAAAGATATATGAATGAGTGATGGTACATAGCGGCATAGGCAAGATGCAGTAGATGGTATCGAGTACAGTATATACATATGAGATGAGTATGTAAACAAAGTGGCATAGTTTAAAGTGGCTAGTGATACATGTATTACATAAAGATGCAGTAGATGATATAGAGTACAGTATATACGTATACATTTGAGATGAATAATGTAGGGTATGTAAACATTATACTAAGTAGCATTGTTTAAAGTGGCTAGTGATATATTTTACATCAATTCCCATCAATTCCCATTATTAAAGTGGCTGGAGTTGAGTCAGTGTGTTGGCAGCAGCCACTCAATGTTAGTGGTGGCTGTTTAACAGTCTGATGGCCTTGAGATAGAAGCTGTTTATCAGTCTCTCTGTCCCAGCTTTGATGCACCTGTACTGACCTCGCCTTCTGGATGATAGCGGGGTGAACAGGCAGTGGCTCGGGTGGTTGTTGTCCTTGATGATCTTTATGGCCTTCCTGTGACATCGGGTGGTGTAGGTGTCCTGGAGGGCAGGTAGTTTGCCCCCGGTGATGCGTTGTGCAGACCTCGCTACCCTCTGGAGAGCCTTACGGTTGTGGGCGGAGCAGTTGCCGTACCAGGCGGTGATACAGCCCGACAGGATGCTCTCGATTGTGCATCTGTAGAAGTTTGTGAGTGCTTTTGGTGACAAGCCAAATTTATTCAGCCTCCTGAGGTTGAAGAGGCGCTGCTGCGCCTTCTTCACGATGCTGTCTGTGTGGGTGGACCAATTCAGTTTGTCTGTGATGTGTACGCCGAGGAACTTAAAACTTACTACCCTCTCCACTACTAGGAGAGGGGTGGCCTGTCAGGAATTCCAGGATCCAGTTGCAGAGGGAGGTGTTTAGTCCCAGGATCCTTACCTTAGTGATGAGCTTTGAGGGTAGAATGGTGTTGAACGCTGAGCTGCAGTCAATGAATAGCATTTTCACATAAGTGTTCCTTTTGTCCATGTGTGAAAGGGCAGTGTGGAGTGCAATAGAGATTGCATCATCTGTGGATCTGGGCGGTATGCAAATTGGAGTGGGTCTAGGGTTTCTGGGATAATGGTGTTAATGTGAGCCCGTACCAACCTTTCAAAGCACTTCATGGCTATGGACGTGAGTCCTACGGGTCTGTAGTCATTTAGGCAGGTTGCCTTTGTGATCTTGGGCACAGGGACTATGGTGGTCTGCTTGAAACATGTTGGCATTACAGACTCAATCAGGGACATGTTGAAAATGTCAGTGAAGACACCTGCCAGTTGGTCAGCACATGCCCGGAGCACACGTCCTTGTAATCCGTCTGGCCCCGCAGCCTTGTGTATGTTGACCTGTTTAAAGGTCTTACTCACGTCGACTATGGAGAGCATGATCACACAGTCATACGGAACAGCCGATGCTCTCATGCATGCATCAGTGTTGCTTGCCTCGAAGCGAGCATAGAAATGATTTAGCTCGTCTGGTAGGTCTTGTGTTACTGTAATTTAGTTATTCCAATATGTTTTCATTAATTGAATTCCCTTAATCTATTTTATGAGAATTTGTAAGATTCTTGTTTGCATAAAATAGACGGAGACCAGTCTTATCAATAATAGGTAACAGAATTTATTCTCGGAGCGCGCTGCCACGTTACCACGAGCAACAGTTTATATACAATAACATGACGTCATTTCATTGCTTCTAAAGTGAATCTCCTCCTCTCGACCGAGACAAAGGGAACTTTAAAAGTTCATTCAAAGTTCAGTCTGACCCCCTAGCACATGCACAGGACACACAACAAAACTGAATTAACTTTTGACTCCTCACCATTATCGATCACCACTTAGCTGACAGTTCTAACTAACAGAAAACCTAGGAATGCACTCACTGCCTTATCTAAAACACCCCAGAGCTCAGTTTCGTCGGTTCAATCATAGGTTAACTACCTTATCTGTTTACTTAATCCACAAACCATTTCTTTCTTCCTAGTTGGAATGGTGTTCATTAACTTTAATTACTCCTTGTCCGTGTCACACAATCCCTTCTTATGAACTCATATTGTTAATCAGATATAATAAAACAGAGTATAAATTTACTTAGTTACAGTTCTATTTAAAATGAGAATATTGTTAATCATAATTTTCCTAACAGCTTGTGTCACTGGGCAGCTCGCAGCTGTGCTTCCCTTTGTAGTCTGTAATAGTTTGCAAGCCCTGCCACATAAGACGAGCGTCGGAGCCGGTGTAGTATGATTCAATCTTAGCCCTGTATTGATGCTTTGCCTGACTTCGGTAGCCAGCTGTACGGTGTTTCCTCCGACACATTGGTGCGGCTGGCTACTGGGTTAAGCTGGGTTAAGCGAGCAGTGTGTCAAGAAGCAGTGCTGCTTGGCGGGGTTGTGTTTCGGGGGACGCATGGTTCTCGACCTACACCTCTCCCGAGTCCGAACGGGAGTTGCAGCGATGGGACAAGACTGTAACTATCAATATGATATCACGAAATTGGGGGTAAAAATAAAATGACAAAATAAACTTCAAAAATAAAGGCTAGTATCAAATTTTACTGCTGGGTTGTGGTACACTGGCAATGTAGGAACGGTCATTTGAGCTTTCCGATTGGCCAGCGCAGTAGGTACTCTTGATATATCTATTACGTTTCGCCGGGTAGGTAGAGTTTGTACGTCCAGACAAATTAAATGGTTCAAAATGGGAACCCTGCCTAACTGGCATGCAGGACTTCTGAATCAAGTGCACTTACTACCAACAGCGAAAGATTAATACAAATTTTTAAAAGCAGCGCATGGCTTTTTCATTGGCTTTTCTACAGAAGTGTTTGTGAGTGAGCGACTAGGAATACCTTGAAGATCGACCAGTCGATCGCAATTATCCTGCTGGTAACCACTGTCTTAAGATAAATGCACTTACTCTAAGTCAATCTGGATAAGAGAATCTGCTAAAAGACTGAAATGTAAATGTCAAATGTAAATGCTTTACATACAGTTCTCATATTAGTGTATTGAATTATATAAAACAAATATTTTTTAAATATTGATGTCACAAACGTTTCATTTGTACATTCCTTTATAAAAAACATAATTATTTGTTACATTATTTGATTCACTTTATAAAACGTTGCAGTACAACTTATTTCTCAGTGAAGCAGAAATATAGCATTTTGCTAAGAACATGATTATTTGTCTCTCTGAAATGAAACCATCAAGTGATAGATTTTAAACAAATACATGTCTTTAATTAAACAACTCTATGCCATGATTAGTGAAAAACACATCTCTTTCATATTTTTTTTTGACAATAAAAACAAATTTACCAACATTTCTGAAGATGTGTATACATAGCATTTCTGAAGATGTGTATACATAGCATTTTGGAATGAAACTCTTAATATGCCTCTCCTTATTCTCTCCCTCCCCTTTCTCTCTCTCTCTCTCTCTCCCTCCCCTTTCTCTCTCTCTCTCTCCCCTCTCTCTCTCTCTCTCTCTCTCTCTCTCTCTCTCTCTCTCTCTCTCTCTCTCTCTCTCTCTCTCTCTCTCTCTCTCTCTCTCTCTCTCTCCTCTCTCTCTCTCTCTCTCTCTCTCTCTCTCTCTCTCTCTCTCTCTCCTCTCTCTCTCTCTCTCTCTCTCTCTCTCTCTCTCTCTCTCTCCTCCCCTCTTCTCTCTCTCTCTCTCTCTCTCTCTCTCTCTCTCTCTCTCCCCTTTTCTCTCTCTCTCTCTCTCTCCCCTTTCTCTCTCTCTCTCTCTCTCTCTCTCTCTCTCTCTCTCTCTCTCTCTCTCTCTCTCTCTCTCTCTCTCTCTCTCTCTCTCTCTCTCTCTCTCTCTCTCTCTCTCTCTCTCTCTCTCTCTCTCTCTCTCTCTCTCTCTCTCCCCTTTATATCTCTCTCTCTCCCTCCCCTTTCTCTCTCTCTCTCTCTTGCGCCCTCTCACCCTCCTATAAATTCCCAGCAGCTCACACAGAGAGTCTCCGGCATGCCGCGCTTCAGACTGACGCCACCGACCGTGGTGTTCCTGCTGCTTCTGCAGGGAGTGGCTGTGGTGCTGCTGTTTGGATGGTATGTCCAGCTCCTCCCTTGTGGTAGCCCTCCTTCCCAGGGCAAGGTCCACGTGCTCCTGCTGTCCTCATGGCGGTCTGGATCCTCCTTCCTGGGTCAGGTGTTCAGCCAGCACCCGTCTGTCTTCTACCTGATGGAGCCATCGTGGCATGTGTGGACCACTCTGCAGATGCCTGGAGCCCGGGCACTGCGCATGGCGGTGAGAGACCTGATGCGCAGCGTCTTCCAGTGTGACATGTCTGTCATGGATGCCTACACTCCCATCCAGCACAACATGTCAGCCCTCTTTATGTGGAGCCACAGCCGTGCCCTGTGCTCTCCCCCTGCCTGCCAGCTCACACCCCGCCACCTCTTCAGCAACGAGACAGAGTGCAAGCAGAAGTGTGACAGGCCTGGCCTGCAGGGGGCAGAAGAGGCCTGTCGGACCTACAGCCATGTGGTGCTCAAAGAGGTGCGCTTCTTTGAGCTAGACTCCCTGTACCCTCTCCTGCAGGACCCCACTCTGGACCTGCGCATCATCCACCTGGTGAGAGACCCGCGGGCCGTGGCGCGCTCCAGGGAGCAGTCAGCCAAAGCCCTAGTGAAGGATAATGCCCTGGTCCTGGAGCAAGGCAACACCAAGGTGGATGACACACAGTATCGCGTCATGCAGGAGATATGCCGCAGCCACATCCGCATCCACGAGAGGGCCATGCTCAAACCTCCAGACTTTCTACGTGGACGTTACAAGATGGTACGCTATGAGGACATGGTGAGAGACCCCTTGACAGAGATTGACAGTATGTATCAGTTTGTGGGGCTGGAGATGACACAGTCACTACAGGAGTGGATCTATAAGGTCACCCACGGTAAGGGCAAGGGCACCAAGAAGGAGGCCTTCCAAATCACCTCCCGCAACGCAGCAGACGTCTCTCAGGCTTGGCGTACTACTTTGCCCCATGACAAGGTAAGGAACATCCAGGAGGTGTGTAAGGGCGCCATGTCTTTGCTGGGGTATAGGACCGTTGACAGTGAGAAAGAACAGAAGAAACTTGACGTGGACCTTCTGACTCCCCGTGAACGATATCACTTCAGCTGGCTCCCTTCCAAAACTGACAATACAAACAATGAGTAGATAATATTTTCAGAGACCAAATCACACTGAAATGTATTTGTGGGAATGAGAACAATGCAACTATTCACCAACAGGAGGGTGTCAATATCCATCCCCTAAGGGAAATAGAACTGGAAAAAGAGCTTGGAGGCCAGTATTGGTTAGGGGTTAATGCAAAGTTCCCCAATAGGTGATCCACGGAACATAAAATACTGTCAAATCACCAGGAAATCAGCTCAAAATGATTTTAATTTAGGAAATCCATGCCCAAGTATTTACACTAATAAATAGAGAGGCATATGTGATCGTATCCCAGTGTAATCAAGGTTTGAAATGATTTTGTTTTTGTCAAATACTATATCTGATGAGTCTGTTTTGTCAAATACTATATCTGTTTGGGATTCTTGCGATCAGTTATTCCTGCCCCCCTGACCATCCACTCAAGGAAAAATCAGCCCAAGGCTGAATGTAATTGGGGACCCCTGGGTTAATGCATGTCACCGAGATGTAGATCTGCTTTGGTTTATGTTTACAGAGACTAATGGTTATGTTGTTTTATTTTCTCAATTCTAATCTTTCTTTATGTCATTGTTGTAATGTTCTATAGAGTACTGAAATAATGGTTAGCATTTGGGGAAGGAATGAAATAGTTAGGCACTGGGATATATCTTAAATCACATTGATTTCCAACCTACACATACTGGAGCCAGAGATGAAGCCCAACTCCGTGGCATGATGTTATTCCCGACCGGGGTTTGAGAAGAAGCTGCTGTACTGTAGCCGTCAGTGAAGACTGATGATAAGCCCTCTCTCTCAATCACAACCAGTTATGCTCAGAATGTATTGTAGTTTGAAGCACCAGATGAAAACACATTTACAAGTGTGCATGTGAGAAAGGGTGTAACTCAGTGTGCGTGTGAATGCCTGTGTGTTTGTAATGGTTTGGTGGTCTATGAAAGTGGATTTCTGGGTTTTGTTAGTGTGTATATCATTTTATATAAACAGGTACTCCATGGTTTAGTCCAGGATTAGACTTAATCTGTGTCTGGGAAACCTTGCAATGAGTGTTGGTCAGTGGCTTTGTTTACCGCCATAAGATCATTAATCAAGAATAGAGTGACCTTTTACACACAACACAGCATTGTTACACTGCAAAACAGTTTTGACACAGCATTGTTAAAAATGAAACAGTGTTATGACTTTGTTATGTCCTTAAAAAGTTTATGCACCATGCTCTTTGTTTAAGGAACATTTCCATAGTGTTGAATATCAATGACATATTTTAACTGAAGGGCATAATTAAATGTGGAATGTCCTCAAATATAGTTAAATAAAGGTTAAATAACATTTTTTAAATAAATATCTTTCTACTTTATTATATTGTGACTGATACTTTTAGGTGAGTCTGCTATGAAGTTTGCTATCCATGCAGTCGTCACACTTCAATATGGCTCCCAGTATAATGTGAACAAATCCCCTGCTATGTAAGTTATGTTGTTATTCATGGGTGTAGAAAAAAATGAATTTGGTTAAAATGATAGTGGTCTGGTGCCACCACTTGATTTGACTTTCTCACCTAGATCTGGCTTTGTTATACTTTGTTTTGTACAAATGACAGTAAGAATGCTTACTGTAGGCAATGCTAATGGAATAATCTTAATTTTCCCAATGTAATTATCTAATAATAACCAGATGATTTTATTTGATTATGGTGAGATTATGATGTACTGGTGATTTCTGAATTGATTTTGTTTGACATGTTGATTTATTAGCAATAAATGTTACATTTTATTAAATTAGTCCTTATTTGACCCATATTTTACTCTTTGTTATTTGCTGTAAATAGATTTGGTGGTGTTTGGTTGTGGTACGCTGGACAGAAGGTATGTTGACTGTAAATGAAGACGTAGGCTAATTTGCTGGTACAGTATACCAGGGGTCCTCAACCTGTTCTAGCATGACAGCTACTTTTAAAATATGAGCTACACATTTTTTTCTAGATTTCAAATAGGCACATTCTTCTCTTCTCCTCTCCCCTGCAACTCTTTCCTGGGTCCTTGGTGTACAAAAGAAAGTAGTGCACTGTTTTCTGTCAATATACCAGGTAAAATAATGGTTAATTAAACAACTATAAACACTATAAAGTGTTTTATATTTTTTTCAAAATTCTGTTTTATATTTTCCCATATTATGATTTCCCTGTTTTCTTTTTCCTGGTTTGAGAATTTTTTTAAAATTCACTCAAAATTACAAATGTTCATAGAGAAACAACGAAAGTATATGTTCTGATTCCATGTCAATGATTAAATCACACCAGAAGTAAACATTTTGTGTAATTAGTGTAATTCTCCTTTAATTGCGTATTTGATCTTTCAATTGCGCATCTAGCCAGTGAGGAATGTGCCATCTAATGTGCTGGTCTAGCAATGGTTCTGTACAGCTGCTGCTCATTTCATGGCAAATGTAGCAAATAACAAATAATGACAAACGATATACTTATTACTCATGATTTACTTCTGCCAGGTAAGCCAACTTTGCAGTTAACATTTAATTGAGAAGGTTATTGGGAAACTATTTGCTAACCATAGGTGGGACAATGTCAATGTTACGTTGATTAGATACTGTAGTTGCTGGGAGCCTGAAGCTTGGGAGATTTATTTATGACCGTTTGCGATGGAACACTTGAAAATTGCATGTACTTTCAGAGTTGTTTGGAGATCGACCTGTTGGAGACCTACCTACCTGACACATTTAAAGGTGAGGCATATTTTTGTGAAAGCATGATACAACAGCTCCCTCTGCTAACAGAGATCATTCATTGGCGCATGTTTATTTATTATTTATTTAACTAGGCAAGTCAGTTAAGAACAAATTCTTATTTTCAATGACGGCCTAGGAACAGTGGGTTAACTGCCTTGTTCTGGGGCAGAACGACAGATTTGTACCTTGTCAGCTCCTTGTCAGCAACCTTTCGGTTACTAGTCCAACACTAACCACTAGGCTACGCTGCCGCCCCAATGTCCTTAGATGCTGTCGGGTATGGTAGATACAGATCAAGGAAACACTTGAATAAATGAAGGGTGCAAAGTATATTGAAAGCAGGGGCTTCCACACAGGTGTGTTAATTAAGTTAAGTTAATTAAGCAATTAACATGCATCATGCTTAGTTAGGGTCATGTAAACAAATCCCCAGTTTCCCATTAATTTGGCTAACATGGCTAGAAGAAGATATCTCGATGAGTTTGAAAGAGGGGTCTCAGAGGAGCATAGGGGGTTTAAAGGGAGTGTGTGTGTGTGTGTGTGTGTGTGTGTGTGTGTGTGTGTGTGTGTGTGTGTGTGTGTGTGTGTGTGTGTGTGTGTGTGTGTGTGTGTGTGTGTGTGTGTGTCAGTCACCAGATCTCAACCCAATTGAACACTTATGAGAGATTGTGGAGCGGCGACTGAGACGGTGTTCTCCACCACCATCAACAAAACACCAAATGATGGAATTTCTCATGGAAGAATGGTATCGTATCCCTCCAGTAGAGTTCCAGACACTAGAATCTATGCCAAGGCGCATTGAAGCTGTTCTGGCGGCCTGTGGTGGCCCAACGCCCAATTAAGTATGTATGTTGGTTTTTCCTTTATTTTGGCACTTTACGTTACCTGTACTTTACAGTAGTTAAAGTCTAGTTAAAGTACAATAACTTAGAATCACGGTATTAAGTATAGGGTTCCTAATTGACATTTCAAGTGAAACGTTTTTATTTGGCACACCACACTTAAAGAGGTGTTCCAGAGGATGAAAACAACCTAGTTATTTTTTAAACCTCCCGTTTTGGACTTGATGTATGGCTCATACATGCATAATAAACCATGTGCAGTCCTCTCCCAGAGGAGAAAGGCACATAATCCTTATATTTTTTATCTGGCATCATTTAGTGCATGAGATATGTGCTCGTTCCTAGTGAGCACATGCTTGGAAGCGAGTGGGATTGCCTGGCTGCATGCACTTACCATTAGTTATTTTGATAACAGCGAAAATATATTGAATACTTCGATCAAATCCATGCATCATAAATTGGAATACATTTGAAATTAGAAGTAAGATCTGTTAGACCTTGGTAGTTGTTTAATTTCTCTCTTTCAATAGGCTACATTTCTCTGGAAACCAAGCAGAAAATGATGTGCGCTAAAGATGCAATTTTATACAGACAAATACATTAGAAGACAATTGTCAAACCGATCAGAAACACTGCTCACAACCTGTATATCCTAAATGGTGTCGCCGGTGTATTTTGTTTGAATTTTGGAATATATTACACAAAAGACTAGAAGGTTTTTACCAGGGGTAAATCACTACACAACACACGTAGAACTTTGATGCGCTCGAGAAATGTATACCTCAAACTTTCACCCAATGTCTAGATAAAATATGGCCGTACCTTTCTGTTGTGTCAACCATCCATCCAAATCAAATAATTATTCCATCCGAATCATTACCCGACTTTCAAGGAATAGGACATTTGATGTAAACATATAGGTAGGCTATAACTTTTAAATTGTATAAAATGCCATCCTCACAATCGCTTGCTTACCATAGTCTCTACAACAAGGAAGTAGAGACAACCGAACTTGAGGGACAATGTTGATTGGCAGGTGTAATGACGTTCAATGAGGTTGCAAGGTTAAGGTGTGAGGCGGGATCAGATCGGCACAGCATTGTCCAATGAGGTTTTGGGATTAGCCCCCAAGCGTGTGCATGTCTTTGTGCACAACTGCAGGGGCTTGAGAGCAATTATCTGATGACTTACTACACAACTTTCAGGGACCCTATTGGCTCCTGGGCGCTGCTTTCAGAACTACTGGCTAAAAATAGAAAAGTTAACAAAAGTTATGGAGAGTCTCTTTAATCTTTAATGGATTTTTCTGTTCATAATCAACTTGTGACTTTGCTTGAGGGGGAATGCAGACCTATTTATTTTTGGACCAACTGGTGCATGGATAAATCAAAGGAAAAAAATGTCAATTTATAACTGTAATATTAATATACTCTTTATAAAGTGTATACAACGGGTGTATGAAGGGCTTGTGAATGGTTTAAGGCCTATTCAAGTTATGACACATTTTCATACAATGTTTATTACAAATTTATCATTGATTTATAGACTATCCTATATGAACTAATGATGAACAGTCTATAACTACTGAGAGTTAAAAACCCTTTGCAAGCTCTGGCTATGTAATGTTGGGCTACAATCGGAATGATTTCCTTGGGCCTAAACATCGGAGGATGAGTTTCATGAATTAATTGTTTATGTGATGTATCCTCTACTTCTGTTTGTTTATCTAATAATATGTATGTGAGAGCTGACATTCTCACAGCGTCGAGGTCGCCACTTCGACAGATTTGTGGGTTTGTTGGATGACGCTCAGGCTACGTGAGACGGGCGGAGCACAGGGGATGCGGAGATGCACTGCAGCGGAGCGGATAATCTGTGTGACCGGACTGTCTCAACTGAGCGTATGGTCTATTCTCTCAATTACAATCATCTTCAAGGGTTTATCTATCGCTTCGTCATTGTTTACCAGTACTCGTCTGGTTGGTGGTCAAACATTTTCAACAAGATTTTCTCCTTGCAGGTTGATTGCGCCACTAGCGTATGGTTTCCTCCTCCTGCCTCCTCTCCTTTCCTTGGCGCTGATTGACATTCCTGCAGATCAAAGATCGCTTTAATTTGCTGTTATAGTAACTCGCAGCTGTGGCAGTTGGGTTGGCGTGCTGTGGGGAAGGAAGGAACCCGGCGTGAAAAGATAATGGCCACAGAGCAATGGGATCGGTAGTTTACCGCAGCCATGGCCAGGTCAACAAACAGAAGCGGCAAGGATGGCGATTCAAGGGTGTCCGCTCCCACGGACAGGGCAGAGGCTCGGGACCTGAGCGACCCCAGGGAACTGTCTCTTGAAGAAGTGTTGAAATCCTACGAGCAGCCCATTAACGAGGAGCAGGCTTGGGCTGTGTGTTATCAATGCTGCAGCGGGCTGAGGGTGCCGCGCCCGGCCACTGTGACAGGTGGAGTTTCCCGTGTGAAGGACCCGTCCTCTATACTCTTACTCAGAGATGGGATGGTTTCCCTACAACAACAGCCCTGCAACAACCGTAAGAGAGCTCTGTTAGCTAACCTAACTTCCTGACTGCCCTTTGCGGTACCAAAATACCCTAATTAACACCAGCCTAGGCCTACAATATAGTCTCATTTATTATAGGCCTTTCAGTTATTTCTCAATTAATTTGATATTGATTCACTATTTGTATGTTGTAATTTCAACACGCAATATTGTTTTGAATGGGAAATTCACGATAAATGCGTCAGTAGCACTCCCCAAACAAAATTGGCTTGGATTATACAAATAGACGAAATTATCAATTATTCATACAGTACAAATCCCCCCTTGTATCTGCTAAAGAAGGTTTAGAGTTAGAGGTAGCTTTGTGATCTGTTTCCCACTCACAAGTGATTCGGTTAAAGGATCCCAATAAAATAACTGTCCTGAGTGCACTGCGGGGCCGGGGCCCAAAGGAAAACTCTGTCAGAGTTGCTGACATAGCCTAACGAACCGAGCTATGACATGATAAGATAAAGGATACAACTGGGAGTGG
The DNA here is from genome assembly GCF_045791955.1 of Oncorhynchus clarkii lewisi. Lineage (NCBI taxonomy): Eukaryota > Metazoa > Chordata > Actinopteri > Salmoniformes > Salmonidae > Oncorhynchus > Oncorhynchus clarkii. Next base: position 23,606,473 of record NC_092147.1, read on the forward strand.
AAAATGATAGCAGGTTAGTAGATTACGAAATTTTGTAACATTAAGGGTGACTATGGATATTACTTAAACTGAGAGAAAAATATGAAATCACCTTATCACTCACTATGCTAATGTTCTGTTTCATTTTAAATAGGCTAGGCCAAATTGTATAGGCCAAAGTAGCCTATTTAAAATGAAACAGAACATTAGCATAGTGAGTGATAAGGTGATTTCATATAGCGGTAATAAAAGTAGCCTAAAGAAAACGCAGAAATGATGTCACAACACATTGGACAAAAACGAATCCAATAGTTTAGGCTATAGATCAGTTGCTGAGACATAATTGTATAGGCCAAATTTTTGTCCCAAATATATAAATACTTTTTTGTTTTTATTACTATTGAGAAATGACCAAATTCTATAATGAACAATGTAAATCATAATTAATAGCACTGACAGTGATTGATATCCCACTACAGGGTGTTGGGGAGCTGGGGTGTTTCTTGAATATTTTTGTTGTCTACACTTATGGAGTCATTTACAGAAGAAAGTCAGTCAATTTAATGAGCACAACAAAGGACATACTGCATATGTATGGGACATTTGTGTCCTTGCTGATGAGTCAATTATATTGCATTGTTGATGCAGTTGGTCAGTATGGTTATAGTTTACCAGTGTTGGGGAAGCTACTCTGAAAATATAGTTTACCGAGCTACCAATTAAAGCTATTATTAGGAAAAAAATTGTTTACTTAACGGAAGTTACTTTTAAAAGTACTTCCCTACATCCAAACTACTTTGTGAAAACGTATCATATGTCAATTTGAAATGTCATAGACTACAAATTGCAAGAACAGTCACTTTGGAGTCATACAGCTCTTAGCAAACTTTTATAAAAAATAGTGTTTGACCAAATACAATGCTATTTCTCTGTAAACAAATTAACAACAGACTTTCAGCATACTCATGGAGAAGGGCACTCAACATGCACTGTACTGACACAAATGACTGATAATTGGTTGAAAGAAATTGATAAGAAGAAGATTGTGGGAGCTGTACTGTTAGATTTCAGTGCAGTCTTTGGTATTATTGACCATAACCTGATGTTGAAAAAAATTAAGTTCTATGGCTTTTCAAACTCTGCCATAGCGTGGATTGAGTTATCTATCTAATAGAACTCAACGGGTTTTCTTTTTAATGGAAGCGTCTCTAATGTCAAACATGTAAAGTGTGGTGTACCGCAGGGCAGCTCTCTAAGCCCTCTACTCTTTTCTATTTTTACTAATGACCTGCCACTGGCATTAAACAAAGCATGTGTGTCCATGTATACTGATGATTCAACCATATACAGTGCGCATCAGCAACCACAGCTAATGAAGTCACTGAAACCCTTAACAAAGAGTTGCTGTCGGTTTTGGAATGGGTGGCCAGTAATAAACTGGTCCTGAACATCTCTAAAACTAAGAGCATTGTATTTGGTGCAAATCATTCATTAAGTGCTAGCTGAATTTGGTTAAGAATGGTGTGGCTGTTGAACAAGTTGAAGAGACTAAATTACTTGGCGTTACCTTAGATTGTAAACTGTCATGGTCAAAACATATAGATTCAATGGTTGCAAAAATGGGGAGAGGTCTAGCCGTAATAAAGAGATGCTCTGCTTTTTTGACACCACACTCCAAAAAGCAAGTTCTGCAGGCTCTAGTTTTGTCTAATCTTGATTATTGTCCAGCCGTGTGGTCCACTGCTGCAAGGAAAGACATAGTTAAGCTGAAACTGGCCCAGAACATAGCGGCATGTTTTGCTCTGAATTGTAATCAGAGGGCTGATAGAAATACTATGCATGCCAGTCTCTCTTTTGCTAAGAGTTGAGGAGAGACTGACAGCATCATTTCTTCTTTTTATAAGAAACATTAATGTGTTGAAAATCCCAAATTGCTTTCATAGTCAACTTACACACAGCTCTGCCACACACACTTATCCCATCAGACATGCCAGTCTTTTCATAGTCCCCAAATCCAGAACAAATTCAAGAAAACGTACAGTATTATATAGAGCCCTTATTGCATGGAACTTCCTTCAATCTCATATTGCTCAAATAAACAGCAAACCTGGTTTCAAAAAACAGATAAAGCAACACCTTGTGGCACAACGCCTCTCCCTTATTTGACCTAGATAGTTTGTGTGTATGCATTGATATGTAGGCTACGTGTGCCTTTTTAAAAATGTATGTAGTTCTGTCCTTGAGCTGTTCTTGTCTAATGATGTTCTGTATTATGTCATTCTATATTATGTTTCATGTTTTTTGTGGACCCCAGGAGGAGTAGCTGCTGCTTTTGCAACAGCTAATGGGGATCCTAATAAAATACCAAATACCAAATATAGTACTGCATGTTAACAGAATGTGCAATTTAGGTTATTATCAAATAAAATACAATTGTATTTGTCACATGCGCCGAATGCAACAGGTGTAGGTAGACGTTACAGTGAAGTGCTTACTTACAACAATGCGGTTTTAAAAAAATACCTAAAAAGAACAAGAAATAAAAGTAACAAATAATTAAAAGCAGCAATAAAATAACAATAGGGAGGCTACAGTGCCTTGCGAAAGTATTCGGCCCCCTTGAACTTTGCGACCTTTTGCCACATTTCAGGCTTCAAACATAAAGATATAAAACTGTATTTTTTTGTGAAGAATCAACAACAAGTGGGACACAATCATGAAGTGGAACGACATTTATTGGATATTTCAAACTTTTTTAACAAATCAAAAACTGAAAAATTGGGCGTGCAAAATTATTCAGCCCCCTTAAGTTAATACTTTGTAGCGCCACCTTTTGCTGCGATTACAGCTGTAAGTCGCTTGGGGTATGTCTCTATCAGTTTTGCACATTGAGAGACTGACAGTTTTTCCCATTCCTCCTTGCAAAACAGCTCAAGCTCAGTGAGGTTGGATGGAGAGCATTTGTGAACAGCAGTTTTCAGTTCTTTCCACAGATTCTCGATTGGATTCAGGTCTGGACTTTGACTTGGCCATTCTAACACCTGGATATGTGTATTTTTGAACCATTCCATTGTAGATTTTGCTTTATGTTTTGGATCATTGTCTTGTTGGAAGACAAATCTCCGTCCCAGTCTCAGGTCTTTTGCAGACTCCATCAGGTTTTCTTCCAGAATGGTCCTGTATTTGGCTCCATCCATCTTCTCATCAATTTTAACCATCTTCCCTGTCCCTGCTGAAGAAAAGCAGGCCCAAACCATGATGCTGCCACCACCATGTTTGACAGTGGGGATGGTGTGTTCAGCTGTGTTGCTTTTACGCCAAACATAACGTTTTGCATTGTTGCCAAAAAGTTCAATTTTGGTTTCATCTGACCAGAGCACCTTCTTCCACATGTTTGTTGTGTCTCCCAGGTGTCTTGTGGCAAACTTTAAACAACACTTTTTATGGATATCTTTAAGAAATGGCTTTCTTCTTGCCACTCTTCCATAAAGGCCAGATTTGTGCAATATACGACTGATTGTTGTCCTATGGACAGAGTCTCCCACCTCAGCTGTAGATCTCTGCAGTTCATCCAGAGTGATCATGGGCCTCTTGGCTGCATCTCTGATCAGTCTTCTCCTTGTATGAGCTGAAAGTTTAGAGGGACGGCCAGGTCTTGGTAGATTTGCAGTGGTCTGATACTCCTTCCATTTCAATATTATCGCTTGCACAGTGCTCATTGGGATGTTTAAAGCTTGGGAAATCTTTTTGTATCCAAATCCGGCTTTAAACTTCTTCACAACAGTATCTCGGACCTGCCTGGTGTGTTCCTTGTTCTTCATGATGCTCTCTGCGCTTTTAATGGACCTGTGAGACTATCACAGTGCAGGTGCATTTATACGGAGACTTGATTACACACAGGTGGATTGTATTTATCATCATTAGTCATTTAGGTCAACATTGGATCATTCAGAGATCCTCACTGAACTTCTGGAGAGAGTTTGCTGCACTGAAAGTAAAGGGGCTGAATAATTTTGCACGCCCAATTTTTCAGTTTTTGATTTGTTAAAAAAGTTTGAAATATCCAATAAATGTCGTTCCACTTCATGATTGTGTCCCACTTGTTGTTGATTCTTCACAAAAAAATACAGTTTTATATCTTTATGTTTGAAAACTGAAATGTGGCAAAAGGTCGCAAAGTTCAAGGGGGCCGAATACTTTCGGAAGGCACTGTACACCACTGCATGGCAAGAAAAGTAATTAACTACTGAAAACACTACCTAGATTTGAATTATTTGAACTACCAACAAGCTACTGGAATATGTAGTTAAATTACTAGTTGAACTACATAGGACACTACTCCCCAACACTGCAGTTTACTTATGTACAGTTTACTTTAATCACAGATCACAACCTGTTTGGTCATCACAATTAGGCTACTTAACCTCTGCAAATGAGTGAGTAATGAAGGCAATGAAGTAGGCTACAGGGATTATTGGTTAAGGGTCAAGGTTACTAAGGGTGTGTTTTATATTATACAACAGGTGGGTCTAATCCTGTATGTTGATTGGTTAAAACCACATTCCAGCCGGTGTCTATTCCACAAGTTACCCCCAGCTAAAACTATGAAGTTGAAATGCCTATTTACTCTGTTCCATTTCACTGAGCAATAGACTGGCTCATCAGCCCAGCCAGGCAATTTATAAACTTGATCTCCACTGTAAAAAGCATCTAGACATTATCTCCAATTTCTTTTAGACTAGCATTTGATTTTCAACAGCGGAGGTTTGTATAAACCTTGCTGTCTGTCTCTCTGACATTTGCAACTGTCACGACTTCCGCCGAAGTCAGCCCTTCTCCTTGTTCGGGTGGTGTTCGGCGGTCGACGTCACCGGCTTTCTAGTCACCATCGATCCATGTTTCAGTTTCGTTTTGTTTTGTCTGTATTACACACACACCTGGTGTCTATTACATATCACGTTCCTTATTTAACCCTCTGGCATACATTCCTGTTCTGTCCGTGATTGTTTATGTCGTTAGTGGTTGTGTTTTGTGCTAGTGCTTTTTGGATGTTCCTATTTGGAATTTTGCTTGATATTTTGAGTAAACTCAGTTATGTTACTCAATACCTGTGTCCTGCGCCTGACTCCTCACCCAATTGCTGACAGAATCACGGACCATTCAAATGGAGTCAGCAGGTGCAGCCAGCCCTTCTCTCCCAGTAGAGGAGCGTGTTCAGCAGCACGCAACCATGTTAAACAGGCTAGGGACAGCCATGGATCGCGTGTCGCAAACATTGGACAGATGGGAGAGAGGAGGCTTTCCTGTCAATCCTACTTCATCACCTCCGCCCACACCTCAACCTACACCGATGTCCATCCCTACGTCGTCAGGACCCAGTGGGATTCGGGCTCTCGCTCCCGGGAGCGTATGACGGATCAGTTGCCGGGTGCCAGGGGTTCCTACTCCAGCTGGAGCTCTACCTGGAAGCTGTTCGGCCGGCCCCTTCCGGACGCGAGAGAGTGAGCGCCCTCATCTCCTGCCTGACTGGAAAAGCCCCGGAGTGGGCCAACGCCATCTAGGGAAGGGAAGGACCGACTCTGGATGACTACGAGGACTTCTCCGGGATATCTTCAACCACCACCTTACCATCCTCAGACAAACCAGGTTCCCAGAACGTTAAGGCAGACGCACTGTCCCGGCTGTATGATACAGCGGAGCGGTCCACGGATCCCACTCCCAAAATTCCAGCTTCTCGCCTGGTGGCACCGGTGGTATGGGAGGTGGACGCGGACATCGAGCGGGCGTCACGTGCAGAGCCTACTCCCCCTGAGTGTCCAGCTGGGCGTCTGTACGTTCCGTTTGATGTCCGCGATGGTTTGATCTGTTGGGCTCACACGTCACCCTCCTCTGGTCATCCTGGCATCGGTCGGACGGTGCGCTGCCTTGCTGGGAAGTACTGGTGGCCCACTCTAGCGAAGGACGTGAGGGTTTATGTTTCCTCCTGTTCGGTATGCGCACAGTGCAAGGCACCTAGACACCTGCCCAGAGGGAAATTACAACCCCTTCCCGTTCCACAACGACCGTGTCACACCTATCGGTGGATTTCGTGACGGATCTTCCCCCATCGTGGGGTAACGCCACGATCCTGGTCGTTGTGGATCGGTTTTCTAAGTCCTGCCGCCTTCTTCCTTTGCCCGGTCTCCCTACGGCTCTACAAACTGTGGAGGCCCTGTTCACCCACGTATTCCGGCACTACGGGGTGCCTGAGGATATAGTTTCTGACCGGGGTCCCCAATTCACGTCTAGAGTCTGGGGGGCGTTTATGGAACGTCTGGGGGTCTCGGTCAGCCTTACCTCAGGTTTTCTCCCCCCGAGAGTAACGGGCAGGTGGAAAGAGTCAACCAGGAAGTGGGCGGTTTACATCCCCTGGGCGGTGATGGCCCAAAACTCCCTCCGCCACTCCTCTACCAACCTATCACCATTTCAGTGTGTGCTGGGTTATCAGCCGGTCCTGGCACCATGGCATCAGAGCCAGATCTAGGCTCCTGCGGTGGATGAATGGTTTAGGCACTCAGAGGAGACATGGAACGCTGCCCATGTGCGGCTACAAAGGGCCGTCAGGAGGCAAAAGGCGAGTGCCGACTGCCACCGCAGTGAGGCGGATCGGGTCTGGCTCTCGACCCGAAACCTGACCCTTTACCTGTCCTGCCGGAAGCTGGGTCCGCGGTTTGTGGGGCCATTTAAAGTCCTGAGGAGACTGAACGAGGTTTGTTATTGGTTACAACTCCCCCCTGACTATAACATTAACCCCTCGTTCCATGTGTCTCTCCTCAGGCCGGTGGTGGCTGGTCCACTCCAGCAGTCTGAGGTGCGGGAGGTTCCTCCGCCCCCTCTGGACATCGAGGGGGTCCCGGCGTATACCGTACGAGACATCATGGACTCAAGGCGTCGGGCGAGGGGCCTTCAGTACCTAGTGGAGTGGAAGGGGTACGGCCCGGAGGAGAGATGCTGGGTACCGGTGGAGGACATCCTAGATCCTTCAATGCTACAGGAGTTTCACCGTCTCCACCCGGATCGCCCTGCGTCCCGTCCTCTGGGTCGTCCCTGACACTCTCTCTCTGTCTGACAGTACCCCTCCTTGACGCGCTGCTGGAGCCGCGAGTCAAGGGGGGGTACTGTCACGACTTCCACCGTAGTCGGCCCTACTCCTTGTTCGGGTGGTGTTCGGCGGTCGATGTCACCGACTTTCTAGTCACCATCGATTCATGTTTCAGTTTCGTTTTGTTTTGTCTGTATTACACACACACCTGGTTTCTATTACATATCACGTTCCTTATTTAACCCTCCGGCATACATTCCTGTTCTGTCCGTGATTGTTTATGTCGTTAGTGGTTGTGTTTTGTGCTAGTGCTCTTTGTATGTTCCTATTTGGAATTTTGCTTGATATTTTGAGTAAACTCAGTTACATGTATGTTACTCAATACCTGTGTCCTGCGCCTGACTCCGAAATAACTCTGAACCCAATCGCTGACAGCAACATTGTTTCAACATTGAAATTCGATCTTCCGCTATATAATAAACATGTAGGGAGTCTGGACGAGACAGACAAGCAGGCAGCTTTTCTCAGCCAGTCGAAATCATGAATCAGCTGGCATCATTTTTATGGAGATATACAGTACGACTCATTCCAGGGTTTTTCTTTATTTTTTAAAACTATTTTCTACATTGTAGAATAGTAATAAAGGCATCAAACTATGAAATAACACATGGAATCATGTAGTAACCAAAAAAGTGTTAAAATATATATTTTAGATTCTTCAAAGTAGCCTCCCTTTTCCTTGATGACAGCTTTGCACACACTTGGCATTCTCTCAACCAGCTTAACCTGGAATGCTTTTCCAACAGTCTTGAAGGAGTTCCCACATATGCTGAGCACTTGTTGGCTGCTTTTCCTTCACTCTGTGGTCCAACTCATCCCAAACCATCTCAATTGGGTTGAGGTCGGGTGATTGTGGTCTTCTGATGCAGCACTCCATCACTCTCCTTCTTGGTCAAATAGCCTTTACTCAGCCTGGAGGTGTGTTGGGTCATTGTCCTGTTGAAAAACAGTCCCACTAAGAGCAAACCAGGTGGGATGGTGTATCACTGCAGAATGCAGTGGTAGCCATGCTGGTTAAGTGTGCCTTGAATTCTAAATAGATCCCAGACAGTGTCACCAGCAAAGCACCCCCACACCATCACACCTTCTCCTCCATGCTACATGGTGGGAACCACACATAAGGAGATCATCCATTCACCTACTCTGCGTCTCACAAAGACACGGCGGTTGGTACCAAATATCTCAAATTTGGACTCATCAGACCAAAAGACAGATTTCCACCGGTCTAATGTCCATTGCTCGTGTTTCTTGGCCCAAGAAAGTCTCTTCTTATTATTGGTGTCCTTTAGTAGTGGTTTCTTTGCAGCAATTTGACCATGAAGGCCTCAGTCTCTTCTGAACAGTTGATGTTGAGATGTGTCTGTTACATGTATTTGGGCTGCAATCTGAGGTGCAGTTAACTCTAATGAACTTATCCTCTGCAGCAGAGGTAACTCTGGGTCCTCTTTTCCTGTGGCGGTCCTTATTAGAGCCAGTTTCATCATAGCACTTGATGGTTTTTGCGACTGCACTTGAAGAAATTGTAAAAGTTCTTGATATACCACCGCTACCTTGTCACAACAAAACTGATTGGTTCAAACACATTTGAAGGAAAGAAATTCCACAAACCAACATTTAACAAGGCACACCTGTTAATTGAAATGCATTCCAGATGACTACCTCATGAAGCTAGTTGAGAGAATGCCAAGAATGAAGAATCTAAAATCAAACATATGTTTTATGGTTACTACATGATTCCATATGTGTTATTTCATAGTTTTGATGTCTTCACTATCATCCTACAATGTAGAAAATAGTAAAAATAAAGAAAACCCCTGGAATGAGTAGGTGTCCAAACTTTTGACTGGTACTGTACAAAGAAAAGTCAATAGAAAACAGGTCAAATGAAACTAAGTGCAGGTAGTTTTCTGTCTTTCCAGCTTCAGTTTGAAGTGATTGTGTTAGCTGTGTTGTTGGCTAGCTCCTCTGAACAACAGTGTCCTGACGAGAGAGCACATCTTCTATGTCAGGTGAAATTGCGTATCATTAGCTCATCGTTATGAATGTATCCAAATAAATGTCACTAGAAAATGATCAAATGCAGCTACTTTGCTGTTATTCTGGCTGCACTGTTTGACGTGACTGTAATAGTTTTCTTTGATGCACTTTTAAAAATGTTTAACTCCCTCTGTGTTTTAAATTTTTTTTTATGTCTTGTTCCCCATATTTCTATGACAACAGATTCCAGGTCCATATTTTGAATGTGGGGGAAATCACAGGGGCAGCAAACATAAAACAGCTCCAAAAGAGATGGAATCTTGAAAACATTGCCTGAAAGAGAAATAACTATCATCAACTGACAGACACATGATGAAAGAATGTTTTCTCCGACACACTGGTCGTGTCTGAATACCCATTCCAGCATATGTGACATTTTGAAAATAATACTCCAAATGCGTCATCTAGGCGCGTCAATTTATCTGATTATCAGCTGTTGTCAAACACGTGAGTCTGAAAAAAGACGAGTGAATTCTACCAAAGATTATGCATATGCTGTCAAGACATGTCTCTCCACCCAAACAATAGGAGCCGTTGTCCACAAAGCAGCCGGCAGGCTGTATATCTCCTGCCTATCCTTTCTTTGGATTGGTGGATACATCTCATTCTTGTAATCCTTTTTTGAATATTCAGTGAAGATTGCTGATGTCGACCGCCTGTATTCACTGGAGAGAGATGCTATGCTACTAGCCCCATACCATGAATATGCATTGTCATCTTGAGACAACTCCGAAATAAAGTGTTTTTTCTCAAAGTTGCCAGGAAGTCACGTGTCCTACTTATATCAGTAGACTCCTAACAACTTAAGCATTACGAAACTTATATTCGATCAAATTAACCTCACCTAGCAAATAAGCCATTCATTTTTGTTGTTGACCAAATTCGAAACTCTCTTTGACCTCCATACAAAAACTCCTTGCTTGGTTGGCGAAACAATGAAAAAAGCCACCTGCTGAAGGGAGACAGATATTCCGCGGAGTTGGGCATCTCTCTTTTCGACTCTCTGAATCTACTTGATCAAACGCCAAATGAGTATGCAGTTTAAGTATGTAGCATGCTAGTATGGGTACTCGGACATGGCGACTGTCTGTGTCATTGGTTACATGAACCTAACCAAACATAATGAAACCTGTCTAACTGCTTCAAAAATGATCTATTACTCAGCTTCTGAGGGGCTTGAACAGAAATGTCTTCACCCTCCTGAGAGAGAACAGTACTATGACTATGTGTCAGGTCGACTCTTTGTCCACGGTGCAGATCTATTCAGACAGGCTCTGTTAATCGGGACCTAGTCCTGCTTTCAGCACTTTGTTCTGGATAGAAGGAGCAGCACTGACCCCTCACCCAGGCCTCTCCACTAGTCTTGGGTTCTGCAGCACTAATGTGCTGAACGTGTGGTTTCTGGCCTCCCGGGTGTCATTAATGTCATCTGAGCCGTGCGCTTCTCTGTACACACAGAAAACTGAGCCATTGCTGGCTAGCTGAGTTGTGACTGCAGCACATGAGATATATAGAATTTGACGACTATAAAATGAAAAATGCGCATTCTAGAGTGAAACGGGATCAATGGTGGGAAAATGGCGCATTTTGTCAGCATTTTCTACTATATAGTGCCTTCGGAAAGAATTCAGATCCCTTGACTTTTTCCACATTTTGATATGTTACAGCCTTATTCTAAAATGGATAAAAAATATAGAAAATCCTCAGCAATCTACACACAATACCCCATAATAACAAAGCAAAAACAGGTTTTTAGACATTTTTGCAAATGTATTAAAAATAAATAACAGAAATACCTTATTTACATAAGTATTCAGACCCTTTGCTTTGAGACTCAAAATTGAGCCATTGTGAGATGTTGAGATGTTTCTACAACTTGATTAGAATTCACCTATCATAAATTCAATTGATTGGAAATGATTTGGAAAGGCACACAACTGTCTATATAAGGTCCCAAAATTGACAGTGCATGTCAGAACAAAAACCAAGCCATGAGGTTGAAGGAATTGTCCATAGAGCTCCGGGACACAGATCTTGGAATGGGTACCAAAAAATGTCTGCAGCTTTGAGGGTCCCAAAGAGCACAGTGGCCTCCATCATTCTTAAATTGAAGAAGTTTGGAACCACTAAGACTCTTCCTAGAGCTGGCCGCCCGGCAAACTTAGCAATCAGGGGAGAAGGGCCTTGGTCAGGGTGGTGACCAAGAACCCGATGGTCATTCTGACAGAGCTCTATAGGTCCTCTGTGGAGATGGGAGAACCTTCCAGAAGGACAACCATCTCTGCAGCATTCCACCAATCAGGCCTTTATGGTAGAGTAGCCAGACGGAATCCACTCCTCAGTAAAAAGCACATGAAAGCTCGCTTGGATTTTAGCCCGCTTGGGGATGTTTTTCAGCGGCAGGGACCGGGAGACTAATGCTTAATGAAAACCTGCTCCAGAGTGCTCAGGACCTCAGACTGGGGAGAAGGTTCACTTTCCAACAGGACAACGACCCTAAACACACAGCCAAGACAATGCAGGAGTGTCTTCGGGACAAGTCTCGGAATGTCCTTGAGTGGCCCAGCCAGAGCCCAGACTTGAACCCGATCGAACATCTCTGGATAGACTGGAAATTAGCTGTGCAGCAAAGCTCCCCTTCCAACCTGACAGAGCTTGAGAGATCTGCAGAGAAGAATGGGAGAAACTCCCCAAATACAGGTGTGCCAAGCTTGTAGCGTCATACCCAAAAAGACTTGAGGCTGTAATTTCTGCCAAAAGTGCTTCAACAAAGTACTCAGTAAAGGGTCTGAATACTTATGTAAATGTGGTATTTCATTGATTTGAAAAAATGTAATTAGCCAAAATTTTGAAAAACCTGTTTTTACTTTGTTATTGTAGATTGATGAGGGGAATAATATACCATGGCTAAGGGCTGTATCAGGGCACTCCGCGTTGCGTTGTGCATGCTAACAGCCCTTAGCCGTGGTATATTGGCCATATACCACACCTCCTCGGGCCTTATTGCTTAATTATACCCTTACAATTCAAAGTCAAAGGGGCAATCTGGGATTCAAGCAACAACACAGAGGACACCCTGACACTTTTTTGGTAAACAGCTGTGGGGTGGGGCTGGACAAATGTAACCGCTCTCAAATTCATAGATCGAATTGATCGTTTTAACCATGTATTGTATCAAAAATGTGTGAGATGGATGGAAAACTCTAGAGCCTATTAGGGAGGACAGCAAGCATAAAACAGCGTTAGTTATGCGACTGCATGCCTACTTTTTTGTCTTCATAGATGACACAGACGGACCTCCCCTCCCACCTATCGCGGAGCGCCAGGTGAGTTTCTGAACCCATCATCCCCACCTTGTAACATACAACACACTGTCATGACAGGTAAATGTCAGTCTCCTCTCTTCTCATGGCCAGTCTTCATATATATCTTTCAAGCAGCCCTCCAGTCCTCTCTATCCTAACAGCTTGTTGTCCACTGCTATTTATTTCCTCGATCACCTGAATCTGTCTCCTCAGCTGGTCCAGTCTCTGGGCGTGGCAATCTACCAGGCCTTGGACTGGGGTCTGGATGACAGTGAGGAGCGGGAGCTGAGTCCTCAGCTGGAGCGGCTCATTGAGCGCATGGCAGGGGGAGATCACAGCCTGGGGGCTGACTGTGGTGGTGGCAACGGAACTACAGATGAGGGCTACAGTGGTCAGGAGGAGGAGGAAGAGGAAGGAGAAGAGGGGCCTATGAGGCCAGTGGGTACATTACGCCAGGTGATGACACTTTGCGCTTCCAGACTGGCCAACCCTGCACTTGCCCCTGAGCACTACCAGGCCGTGTGCCGAGCCTTGTTTGTTGAGACTCTGGAGCTACAAACTTTCCTGACCAAAATCCGAGATACCAAGAAGGTATGTTCCTGATTTTGTTTATACCAGAGATTACAGATCACTCACATGTAAAGCACTGAAATCATTGTTAACTGAATAGTGGTGTTATTATCAGTGTACTATCATTTCTCTGTAGATGTTGAAGAAAATCAAAACAGAGGATCCTCAGGAAGATAGAGCTGAGATTGATGCACTTAAACACACAGACTGGGTGAGAAGCAGGGATCGTGTGTATTTGTCTGTGTCGTTGTGTGTGTATATGAGGATATGTGTATATACTGTATGATCCTTCATTGGGTTGATGGGGTCTGTGTGTGAGGTACATGAGTTTATGTGTGTGTTTCAGACTCGTCTCTGGGTCCAGTTGATGAAGGAGCTGAGACAGGGGGTGAAGCTGAAGAAGGTGCAAGACCAGGAGTTTGACCCACTGCCCACTGAGTTCAGCCTCACACCCTTTGAGATGCTCATGCAGGACATCCGCACCCGCAAGTTCCAGCTGCGGAAAGTCATGGTGAGCTGGGTATTGATACTGATAGGAAGACTCTTGATCAGTGGATCAAGTAGTTATTTCTCCTGTATTTATGTCCCAGACCTCACTCATGTTCTCTCTGTAGGTGGATGGTGACATCCCGACGCGGGTGAAGAGAAATGCTCATGAGCTTATTTTGGACTTCATCAGGTCTCGCCCTCCACTCAAACCAGTGAGTGTCCCTTTCACTACAATTTGTTTTGTTGACGTGACTGTAGTGTGACTGTGGCAGTACCTTGTGTGTCACAAGGTGTCATAGTCTGAGACTGGGTAATGTGTGTCTGTGTCTATTTCTCCTGTGTTCTCAGTCTGCCTGTGTGTTTTGTTGTGTTGCATGCTAGGCGTCAGAGCGAAACCTGCCCCCTCCTCCTCAGGAGAAGCAGTCCCTCCATGAACGTGTTCTGGCTGAAATCAAACAAGAGCGCAAACTGAAACCTGTGGACCCACCCAGCTCCAAAAGATGTATGGACATCACTGTCACTACATTAATACTTTGAGCTATACATGTAGTATGTTCATATTGTGGAATGTATTCTAAGTGAAATGTGTTTGAGAGTTCAGTGTTTGTGTGTTGTTTCATTCGCCAGCGTTTGGCTCCCTGCCTTGTCTGGCACACACTTGCCCGTGTGATTTCAAATCTACTTCCTGCATTGACCTGTCAGGCTCAGAGCTAGGGTCCCGCCCCCCTTCTCGTCTTCGTGTTCTGCTCAAAGCCCCTACTCTTCAAGAGATGGAGGAGATGAACATGTTGGAGGTTAGACGGAAAATAGAAGAGAAACTATATTGTTTTCTCATTTAAATGCACTACCTCTTACTGAGAAATAACAACTACAACATCAGTTATGTTTTCCTTCCTGCTCCTCCTCCTCCTTCTCCTCCACCTCCATCACCTCGTCCTCCACCTCCATCACCTCGTCCTCCTCCTCCACCTCCATCACCTTGTCCTCCTCCTCCACCTCCATCACCACCTCCTCCATCACCTCCTCCTCCTCCTCCACCTCCATCACCTCGTCCTCCTCCTCCACCTCCATCACCACCTCCTCCATCACCTCCTCCTCCTCCTCCACCTCCATCACCTCGTCCTCCTCCTCCACCTCCATCACCTTGTCCTCCTCCTCCACCTCCATCACCACCACCTCCATCACCTCCTCCTCCTCCACCTCCATCACCTCGTCCTCCTCTTCGACCTCCATCACCTTCTTCTCCTCCACCTCCATCACCTCCTCCATTACCTCCTTCTCCTCCTATACCTCCATCACCTCCTCCTCCTCCATCACCTCCTTCTCCTCCTCCTCCATCACCTCCTCAACCTCCATCACCTCCTCCACTTCCATCACCCCCTCCATTTTCTCCTCCTCCCCCCTCCTTGTCCTCCTCTACCTCATCCTCCTCACTGTTGTCCTCCTGTCTTGTTGCTGTTGCAGGATGAGGAGTCTCCAGACAGTGGGGAGCTCTGCCGTGCTGAGAGTTTTCCCACATCTATGAAACGGGACCGCTCCTTCTCAGAACACGACCTGGCTGAGCTCAGGGGGGAGACGCTCCCCTCACTGTCCGACTGCACCCATCTGGAAGGGGCCGTGATGCGGAGGGGTGAGAGACCATGGTTACACGTGCTCTCAGGGGCTGGGCCACCCTCCACGCACAGAGGTCAGTATGCTCACTGAGACTCCTTTCACTACAGACAGTTTCAGGTATTGGTCAGCAGAGGGAGACATTTACTGTAATATGTATTCATGTGATACTGCAGAGCCACTCATTAGACTACTTACGGTAGGTAATATGGTTTATGAAACAGATATATTGGTATTTTTGTCATGTCAAATATTTATTTGTGTTAGAAAGCAAGCCTGACAAAAAATCTGATAATTGCAATTGAAAAAACATCAGTCTAAACTGTTTTTTAAAAAATGCAATAGAGGATTTTGCAACAAAGTTTGGTATAGTGTTTATATCTTATTCAATGTCAGGAGGTAATCACATATAGGCCTAATGTGTGTCAATCCATTCCGTAAATTGCTTACACTAATTTCTTGCTCAGGTTAAAAGGTGTTTGTCACGTCCTGACCTTAGTTCCTTTTTTATGTCTCTATTTTGGTTTGGTCAGGGTGTGAGTTGGGGTGAGCATTCTATGTTTTTCATTCTATGTTTTGTTCTGTGTGTTGTATTTCTATGTGTTTGGCCTGGTATGGTTCCCAATCAGAGGCAGCTGTCAATCGTTGTCTCTGATTGAGATCCATACTTAGGTAGACTGTTCCCACCTGTGTTTTTTAAATGTTTATTAACCTTTATTTAACTAGGCAAGTCAGTTAAGAACAAATTCTTATTTTCAATGACGGTCTAGGAACAGTGGGTTAACTGCCTGCAACCTAGCGGTTACTAGTCCAACGCTTTAACCACTAGGCTACCCTGCGGGTAGTTGTTTTGTGTTTTTTCACCTTACAGGACTGTTTCGTGTCGTTCACTCTCTTTGTTGTTGTTTTTTTGTCATTCAGTGTTCCATTTATTTCATTAAATTTACTATGAACACTTACCACGCTGCGTGTTGGTCCGATGATTCCTATTCCTCATCATCAGATGAAGAGGAGAGCCGTTACAGCGTTACTGCTGTGTTATTCATTTGAAGGGTTTTGTGATGGATACTAAAACCTTATAAAGACGTACAGATAGGAACTAGCGCAGTAAAATGCTAGGACAGCAGTTAATGGGTTTGATACATGTTTTTCTTTCATATCACAACCACCTTATACACCCCTTAATTTGTGAAATATGTGTTGACTGTAGCTAGGAGAGAACAAAAACAAAGGTGGTTCAGTGATGTCTCCTGTTCTACCGCTAGGGGGATGTCAACCCTTTCTCGTCACACACATGCCAGAAATGTCAACAATGTCATCATAAGCAGCTGATTTACATTAGCCTACATGTAGCCTGCTGTTGTTTTCTAGTTTTCTGATCCTCACTCTAACCCGGCTCTAACTTGCTCTAATCCCATCTCTAACAAGGCTGGTTAGACGCTATAGGAGTCCACACATTTATTTCTCAGGGTTACATAGCGCCTTCTTCCTTTTCATTTTGCATAAAGACAGGTGAGACTTTCAAGTACCAATACCTAGGTTGGTACTTAGTCCTAGAGGTTATATCCTGTAGAAAGTATTTCTACTAATACCTAGCCTACTTTTTATTTCCTCTGACCCCAATTTAGTTCCTCTCTTGAATGTTAGAAAAACTGACTCGTATCATACTTATCAAAGATCCACTGTGATCTGATTTGCAAGTGTTTCTGGCAGCATGTATTAAACCCTACCAAAACCAAATAGATAAAACATGTCACGACTCCTTTATCTAATTGACGGCTAATTTATGTAGCATACACTTTTGGATGATCAGAGATCTGACTCAATAGAACAACATGGACTGTGATTCAAAACTTCTCTCTCATGTGTCTCCATCTCCCTGTTCCCAGCCTCTCTTCCTGTGCCAGGCTGGGTGCCACCCTCCCCTGCCCGTCTCTCTCTCAGCTCAGTGAATGAGACCACAGAGGGAGCTGAGACCGGCTCCAGTTCTCGGAATGGCAATAAACACCAGTGGATGGTGAGTGGCCCATTATCTTTGATAACCTCTCCACACTGGGTGCTCTCTGCTCCACTTCAACCTGCCCATTGTATTATACTAGCTAACTTCCTCTACCTACTACCTCCCTCCCATCTCTCTCTGTAAGGAGGAATTCAGTCACCCAGTGGAGAGTCTTGCTTTAACAGTGGATGAGGTCATCAATGTGCGTCGTGTGCTGGTGAAAGCAGAGATGGAGAAGTACTTGCAGAACAAGGAACTGTATTACAATCTGAGGAGAGGCAAGGTACAAGCAGTGACGTCACATCCTTTGGGAGCGTTCTCTCAAAGCCTTAATAGCGAGGTTCTATCTAAAGAACGATATCGTTCTCTCAAAGCCTTATGAGCGAGGTTCTAGTATGATAACATTCTCTCAAAGCCGGATGAGTGAGGTCCTATCAACAGTATATGCATGTGTCTCCCAGGTGTGCTGTTGCTGCAGAATTAAGTTCCCCCTCTTTTCCTGGCCATCCACCTGCCTGCTCTGTAAAAGGTGAGTACACACTACACAGTATGTAGTATTAGATTAGTACATGCTCCTTTTGTAATAACACCATAATCAAATAATTTAAACTTGGTCCCTCTCTGCTCACGAAGCACAATAATAATGTTGTTTTTGACATACCATTGTGGGTTTGATTGAATAGTGTTCTATGTGTTTTTGGAAGTGTAATTCAGGGGATTCTTAACTCTGCCCCTGTGGTTCTCTCTCCTTCAGGTCTGTCTGTGGATTCTGCAGTGCAAAGGTATCCTAAAGTCCCCTTTTCTTTGTCTGTGTAAATGCAAATTCATGTTCTTTGAATGTGTAATGTTTTCTACAGTGCTTTTTGTTCATGTTGTTTCTATTGAAAATATCTATTTTACAACCAAAATGTATCTAAGATATTCTGTGTTGGCTCATAATATTATTCTGTGCTTTTAATTATGTCAATTATTGTGATCTGTGCCTTAGTCACCAGACCATTTGGATTTGTGGTTCTGTGCTATGTAGGTTTGAGGTCTGGGCTGTTGAGTTTGTTGTGTGAGATTGTAGTTTGTCTGTGCTGTGTAGTTCTGTGTTTTGTAAGTTAATGTATTCAGTTCTGAATACATTTTGTGATTGTGCCTTGAGGTTCTGTTGTGTGTTCTGTTGTATGCGATGCTATATGTGTGTATGGTTATGTTTGGTGGTTCCTTGCTTGTGTTTGTGTACAGTGAGTTTCTGAGTTGTACGAGTTTATGGTTTGGGTGTCGTGTCTGTGGTATGTGGCTGAGGCTGATGTCTTGTGACGTTGTTTCTCCCTCATACACACAGCCCTGTCTTTTATCATATGTCTTAATCATATCAAGTCTGCCATTTCCTCTTCACTTTCTACCGATATGATCTCACTTAGTTCTTTAAATGTCCTACTCCTCCTCCTCTTCCTCCACCTCAACCATGCCTATTTTAACTCTCTGCTTTCCCTCGCCCTCTGCCACAGATGAAGATTCCTTCCAAGAAGATGGCCCACATCCCAGTCTACACTGTGGGCTTTCACAGCAGCCCAAAGAGCCATGGTCGCAAGAGTGAGGTCTACAAGTGAGTCTTATCTGTCTTTCCGTCTTCATGGCCACTGAACTGTCTTTAACTTAGCAGAAGAAGTCTTTGCTCACCCTGGCCAATAGTAACTTACATGCTCAATCTAATCACTGTCCTTCCTCTAGATCTCTCAGAATATGTTATATGATGTCTCTGCTTCATTCAGATCTCTAAGCAGCCTTTATGTAGTAATTACCCATCTGATTTCTCCGCGGTCCATCTTTAACATCCCCCTGCAAACCCCTACAGATGGGAAGGGCTTGGAGTTGTTCCAAACCATGTGACCTGATCTGGAAAAACTCCAGGCCCAGAAGGTTCCTCGTCATGTTATATACTGAGTACTCTCCTGATGGATTATAACACCTCACTCCCTCTCCACAGATCTCTGTGTACTCTCTCCCGCCGGTCTGTGGAGGAGGAGTTCCCCCACCTGTACACCAGTGGCTGCAGCCTGCGGGATGTTTGTGCGGACTGCACCAAGTTTGTGGCTGATGTCATCTCGTCCAGCCGCCGGAGCCTGGATATCCTCAACAACACTCCCAAGAGGGAGAGTGCTACACCCAAACCACAACCCCAGCCTCACGCATCACCACAGCCACCCACCTTGAAGAGAAAAGACAAGTGAATAGATTGACTGTTGGTTTACCCCACTTCCTTAGCAGGGTTGCCCCTGTGCTGCACTACTAACCCACTCAAAACACCCCACCATTCCCCCAGCCTGCAAGTACCCCCTCCCCCTGCTGAAGTGCTTGTTAAGGGTTGTTTCTCTGCCTCCTCTGTAGAGAGGTTCATAAGACGTGGCCTAGGGACAACATATAAGTCTGCCTTATCACACATATATTGACTTCACTCCCTGGTCTAATGCACAAGCAGAGAGGAAAGGCAAAATACGAGGGAGGAGGAAAGAGGTGAGAGGGTAATTGATGAGGATGATCGGAAAGAAGAGATCTATTTACTGTAGGAGCCAAGAGTTTAAGGTAAATAGGGTAAATGTAGGGTACATATTTAGCTCCCTAGTTGCCTTGTTTTAGTTATGAATGTAATATACTCTTTTAACACCAAAATAATACATCTTACATTGACACACCTTCTCAGAACACTGGATTTTTTTCTGAATGTTAAAATGACACTATGGCAGGCTGAATAGAAGACATATTTATTTCACTAGAAGTCTTTTTTTAGTTTAGAATGTGCTTGGATTATCTGTGGTCCAACTTGATGATGCATGGTGGCACCGTCTGTCCGACTGTCTGAATGTAATCGGGTCCTAGAGGGGTGAAAATGGTCCTGGAAGGGACCTGTCCCATTGGCACCAAACTGGACTGGACTCCCAGCCTCCTATCTCTGCTGATTTAGAATGACATTAAGCCCCCTCTCTCACCCTCGATGGTCCTGTGCGATCTGCTCAAATTTTCGAAACACCCAGTAAACCTCAACTGCAATAAATCTAATGTAAAAAGGAAGTCCTATGTCTACAGTGTGGATCTGTCCATCTGCTCCCTTAGAAGGCTAGGGAAGCCTTAGACTGTAGGTATATTTATATAAAACTGTTGTAGTCTAGTCTGCTTGTTGACCTTGAGCTACCACAAGAAGATCTAAAGCTTTGTTAGATAGTTGAAAATGTCAATGAATTGTTCACTAATATGCTATAGCCTACATGTTAAATGCTATTACCATTCGTTAATCAATTATAAACACTTATATTATAAAGTGTCTGTTACAATTTAATAGACGGGATAATAGAGCCCTATAGTGAGAAGAGAGATGGACTAGCCTTCAGAAGATTTTTAAAAAGTAGGCCTACATGTCTGGGAATTTCTTGACACCCCGCCTCTTTCATGACCCGCCTCTTTCATGAATAAGTAATTTGAGGTCCCATTCATTGGCTGTTTCTGTCATCCGGCTCCGAGTTTTTCCTCAGCAGGCGGCCCGCTTCAGCACCCCAAATGAAGAGGGAGGCATTTGTTCCCTTCCACTTTTTTTGTTGAAACATTTTCCTGCAATCTGTGCGTAAGTGGGTGTGTCAAATGTAGTGTAGGATAGTGCTTGGGTAGCCTACGCACTCTGAAAATAGGAAAAGTTCATCATGAGTTTAGTCTGAAATCTACCGCGTACTACCAGGATGGCTGTCTGGACACGAGCGGACAAAAATGGTCAATTAGATCTTTTGCTCCGGGACCGCTGGATTCGGGTAGCGGCCGAATTGACCCGCGAGACTTTCACATTAACGGCCGAAACAGAGATAAGCGGACACGGGAACAACTTGGATTACACCAATTCAGCGGGCCTGCGGAATGGAACGTCTAACGGAAACGACCCGGGTTTAGCGTCGGGAAATTCGAACCGTGGTCAAACCTCAAACCAAGAACTACATCCGAACCATGGTGCGCTAGGACGAAGCGGTAGCCCAGCGCGCGG
Source organism: Oncorhynchus clarkii lewisi (assembly GCF_045791955.1). Lineage (NCBI taxonomy): Eukaryota > Metazoa > Chordata > Actinopteri > Salmoniformes > Salmonidae > Oncorhynchus > Oncorhynchus clarkii. The sequence goes on from NC_092147.1 coordinate 23,627,616, forward strand.
GGGCATCAACCGGGGTCACTACGACGGTTTTAATAGCCCCAGCCCTGGCAAGTATAATCGTGATAACGGTACGAACTCTGATTTTGGCAGCCCGGGGTCCAGTTACGGTAGTCCTGGATCTAGCTTCAGTTCCAGGCATGGCGAAACTTCCATCAATTTAGAATCCGGCGCATCAGAAGCTGTGCGTAAAGTTAGAGTTGTAAAACAAGAGTCTGGCGGGTTGGGGATCAGTATCAAGGGGGGTCGGGAAAACCGAATGCCCATCCTCATATCCAAGATCTTCCCCGGACTTGCAGCTGATCAGAGTCGAGCTCTTCGGGTCGGCGACGCGATCCTGTCAGTCAATGGAAATGACCTCAGGGAGGCTACGCATGATCTAGCGGTGCAGGCTCTAAAAAAGGCCGGGAAAGAGGTTACGCTTGAGGGTAAGTTTCCAAACGCAATAGCGGGGATTTGAGAAGGCCAGTCAGTCTGACAGCAGCCTTCAGTAGTAGCCAAAACAATGTTCGATTTATAGCCAAATGCGACTTAATTCTGCCTTTTTCTTAGAAGATGCAGCCTAGGCCTAGGATGCAGCTGTGGGCAGAATAATGCATCAGGAAATAGACACATAGAAATACCTAAAATAAGATAATGAGCAGCCAGTTAGATGAACTGATTGATGACCAGGCTACTTTTTCATTTATTTTCAACGTAGCCAGAATTCAGGCCATGGTTTTAGGCTACAATGTTTACTTTCTAACACATTGCCAGACCACAGCGCATAGGCTACAATGTAACAAGTTCACACTCCACAACCATTGATGGGATTTTATAGGGGGCGGTGTCAACTGACTCAACGTAGCCTATCTTTAGGTCTATTGTAAACACGAAAGTATTGCACTGTGATTACAAAATTAGCTATATTGTATTTGTGGCAGTGGATTGTTTTAGATAGGTCATTGTATGCTAAAGCAGTGAATCATCACGTTTGTGTGCTCATATATTGATTTTAAGAGCACTTCAGTGTAAAGCCCAGGGTTTGGAAACAACTGGTCAAGGGCTGAAATGCACTGTGTGGTGGTTAATGGTTTGCAAATTAACTCAGCATGAATACTGAATAAGGTTGGATGTAGTTAGTGTGATGCAGTTTGTGTCATTTAGCAAGTCAAATGAGTTCTCACTATGACCCCAAAAATAAAGTCGTATTTTCTGCTTCTCGTCTGAAATAGGCCTAATAGTCCGAAATAAGTTTGTGTAATCTCTGTCTCTCCATTGCGGAAAACCTGTGATTTTGTTTAAGGAATGTGCCAGTTGCCTGTCACTGTTTGTTAGAATGACAGGGAGTGAGTTGTGGTGTTTGTAAATGGACCACAATTCCAATCTGTCTGCATTCTCCTCATCCTCTGAAGGTCAGAATGAGGTTTCAATTTCCAGACCAATATGTAATGTACACAGTACATAAACGCTAGACATTACAGCAATTAGTGACTTCACATTCCTCAACCAGCTTGTTTCCAAGGTCTGTGTAGAACTCTTACACAGGTCTGGATGTTGTGTTTCTAACTAATACGATATCTGCTTTATTTTGCCGTTCATAATAAACATGAGCTCACTGTAATGGACATTGACTAGCGCCATTCAGTTAGTACATTGCCTCATGGCTGTCTTGTTTAGTTTGTCTTCTCGTTGGTGGATAGCGGAGGAGGCCATTGTCTGGTTAAAAGGAAGAATAAGAACACTACAAAGAGACAAAGACTGTATTCATAAAATGGGGACAGGCCCGATTAGAGACAGTTATTTTCTTTTGTTCACAAGCCAAAACTTACTGACCAATGACCATTGAACATTTCACTTGATTCTGCAATGCGTCATAAAAGCCACCACATATGAAGTATGTGATTAATATCAGTGGGAAAGCACATTTGCTCTCCAGTCTCTGTCTCATCGTTTTTTCAAGTTGTCTGTGTCTGTAAACAGAGATGGATATCCACATAAATATCTGACCATAACCTACCTAAGACATTTGTTTGTGTGATTCACTGCATGGACAGTGTAGCAGCATGTGTACTTTCTATAATGTTTTTTTTATCCACCTACTGGATATATACAATGCTTCTGCCAACTGCCATGCCATCCTTTTGTGATCCAGGTCAGGGAGAAAAGAGGCGAGGAAGGGGATAGGTGTGTGTGTGTTTGAATGGGAGCAGCAGAGGGAGCTTTTTTGAATGGGGGGCAGGTGTGTATATTTGAGGGGAGCAGAGGGAGCCTCTCCAGAGCCTTCTACAACCCCCCCCCCCCCCCCCCCTCATCTGGGGAGTCTGACACACTGTTCTCATTAAAGGCCTGGCAGCACACAGTCTGTGGCAGGGGGAGGGGGAGAGAATAGAGGGTGAAGCTGGACAAACCACAGGGGGATTTTGGTCAAAAGAAAAACATTGGTAAGGGTCTGTGGTGTAACCGATCACTTAAAGCCATACCCGGGTGAAGGCTACAAGAAGAAGACAGAAAATGTATGCCTGATCAACCCATGGGGGATTGAACCTCAACTCCTTCAGCCAAATATAAGTTGGAGTCAGACAGATTCCCTTGGCTTTTCTCCGCTTCCTCCTCTCTGTCTCATTCCTCTGCATTGCTGTGGGCATAGAGGTATGGAGGGAGAGAGACGAACTAGCTCCAGCTATGTGTGATGGCACCTCTATGCACCTCTTCTCATCTCTCTCAATCTCTCACTATTCTTTTATTTTATTCTTTCATTCTTTCTTTCGTTCTTACATGCACACAACACACGCACACCACACACACACACACACACACACACACACACACTGTCCTCTGTGTACTGCCCTAATTAAAATCTGAACTGGAGCTGAGTGACAATGCTGACAGTTATAATGAGATCTTTAAACAGCACCAGAGAGGGACAGTGAGAGCAGTTTCTGGAACCAACTATCTGACTCAGAACTTTTCACAAAGTTTTAACTCCATGTTGGGTGTGGGACACACTTTCTCCTTGTTCAGTTCAACAGGCTACTCTGCCATAAAACACCAACTAGCCCAAACATCCTCCTTGTTCCACTGCAGTCTGAACTTACTCAAGCAGAGAGTGTTGGCAGATGGAGATGTAGTGTTAAATCTCAAATTCTCCAATATGTATCTTCCCTCTGAATGCAAGCCAGTGTCATAACGTCTTTGTCACCTATAGCTCAACGCATCATTGCTAAAGAATATCCATACAGATACCAGAGCTACAGTACAGTGGGGACGTAGGAATGCCACACACAGACAGAACCTGTATTTAAATATACCATGATATTGATAACCACATTGGAACACTGCAGTGGTGTTGTGACTGGAAGAAGTCTTGACTGAGCATAATTACGTTAACTTGATTCGGCATTTATTACTCCTCACTAAAACATGTGGCGGTGTGTATTGGGCATATGCCACTATAGCAGTGAGTGTAATCTTTATTTTGCTTCATCAGGATTCGCTGTGTGACTGTAGCAGGCTCTGTCCATCTTGATTTCTTTCTGGGTTGGGTTTGGGTAGGGGTTTCCTCATGCTCTAGCTCATGTCTAGAGGTCCAGCCGCTTCGTGAAACACATACATACACACATACGGTACATATACACACCAAAAGACTTGCAGAAATATTCACTGACACGGTTAGTAAGAGCAGTGTAGTTAGCAGGGTCTTGGAAATGGGTTCCAATCCTTGACCTCGTGCCTCACCACTACCTCCCTCTTTCCGTCAAATTACACACAAACACACACAGTCCACCCTTATTCATACTATATGTTTGGGCCAATTACTTTCACAACCCTAGTCCTCTCCTACATGCAACAATGACCTCATCCTTTCAGCTCCTCATATCGAGTTTCTCAGTCAGAGCAGAGCGACTCAGAGGACTAACATACACCAGTAGAGAAGAGAGAGAGAAAGAGGAGAAGTGGAATAGGCCGCAGGACCAAATTTGGAAAGTGAATTCATGATTTCAGTCAAAGCCATTCTTCTCCAAGCAGCCGACCTGCCAAGCACACAACTACTCTGCCAACTCTCCTACTCAGAACAACTCCACAAGAGACTAATACATCCTTATAAGACATGTATTACTCTTTAATTGAGCGTTGCAACTTTTCAACCACAGTCTGAAACATGATCAATCGTGTGTTGCGTTTAGACACACTTTTGTACAACTTGAGGTCTATGCATAATTAATCACTAATGTTCTTTATTTTGTGTCTTTCTGCATTTCTGTAGTTAAATATATCAGAGAGGTTTCCCCACTGTTTAAGAAGCCCTCCTTAGTGGCAGACCTGCCGTGGGATGGGGTGCGTCCTCAGTCCCCCAACTTCAGTGGCAGTGAGGACTCTGGGTCCCCCAAACACAGTGGGGCCAAGGACAGGAAGGTCATCCTCCTCAAAATGTGCTTTATCAGCAGGAACTTGACCATGCCTGACCTGGAGAACAGGTAAGACCTGCATTGTGTGCGTGCAATTGAAATGTGGCATAAGAGGGAAAATAGGAAACATAATGAGAATGTTGGTTTGGTATGTTTTAGTAAGATAATGATGAGGACTGTTGACTCCCAAAGGCTCTTGGAGCTGCACTCCCCTGATGGCCAGCACACGGTAGTGATGCGCTGTAAGGATGGCCCCAGCGCCCACTCCTGGTTTACAGCCATCCACACCAACATTGCTGCCCTGCTGCCCCAGACTCTGGCCCACATCAACTCCTATCTGGGCTCCAGCACCACTGGGTCACACCCCCAACTCAAACACATCAGCTGGCTGGCAGAACAGGTACTGCACTCATATAGGCCTTTAGAATAAATTACACAAACACACTAAATATTGAGCAAAATAATCCAATTGAAGTACTGTATGCTGCTGTCAAATACACTTGTGTACAGATTCACACATACAGCATTGTGTAATGTTGTTCAGCCTTGTATAATAGTGCATGTGTACTGTGAAAAGTTTTATAAATGGGTCACTGTGTTTGTTCTGAACTTTCAGTTGTGATATTCTGTAGTCTTTTAAATGTACTGTCTTATATGTTGTCCGAATCAGAATTGATTTAAAGTGCAGTTTACATGTGTCACAAGTCACAGCACACGCTACACATAATTAAAAAGAACACTAGAGACAACACAATTGAAGAAAGGTCAACAATGGGGGGGAAAGAGAAACAGCTGAACAAAATGAATATAGCAAATAGTCCACAGGGCATAGCAGCATGGGAGCAATAGCCCACAGAGCATAGCGGCATGGGAGCAATAGCCCACAGAGCATAGCAGCATGGGAGCAATAGCCCACAGAGCATAGCAGCATGGGAGCAATAGCCCACAGAGCATAGCTGCATGGGAGCAATAGCCCACAGAGCATAGCTGCATGGGAGCAATAGCCCACAGAGCATAGCTGCATGGGAGCAATAGCCCACAGGGCATAGCAGCATGGGAGCAATAGCCCACAGAGCATAGCAGCATGGGAGCAATAGCCCACAGAGCATAGCTGCATGGGAGCAATAGCCCACAGAGCATAGCAGCATGGGAGCAATAGCCCACAGAGCATAGCTGCATGGGAGCAATAGCCCACAGAGCATAGCTGCATGGGAGCAATAGCCCACAGAGCATAGCTGCATGGGAGCAATAGCCCACAGAGCATAGCTGCATGGGAGTAATAGCCCACAGAGCATAGCTGCATGGGAGCAATAGCCCACAGAGCATAGCTGCATGGGAGCAATAGCCCACAGAGCATAGCAGCATGGGAGCAATAGCTCACAGAGCATAGCCGCATGGGAGCAATAGCCCATAGAGCATAGCAGCATGGGAGCAATAGCCCACAGAGCATGGGAGCAATAGCCCACAGAGCATAGCATCATGGGAGCAATAGTCCACAGGGCATAGCTGCATGGGAGCAATAGCCCACAGAGCATAGCTGCATGGGAGCAATAGCCCACAGAGCATAGCTGCATGGGAGCAATAGCCCACAGAGCATAGCAGCATGGGAGCAATAGCCCACAGAGCATAGCTGCATGGGAGCAATAGCCCACAGAGCATAGCTGCATGGGAGCAATAGCCCACAGGGCATAGCTGCATGGGAGCAATAGCCCACAGGGCATAGCTGCATGGGAGCATTAGCCCACAGAGCATAGCTGCATGGGAGCAATAGCCCACAGAGCATAGCAGCATGGGAGCAATAGCCCACAGAGCATAGCTGCATGGGAGCAATAGCCCACAGAGCATAGCTGCATGGGAGCAATAGCTCACAGGGCATAGCTGCATGGGAGCAATAGCCCACAGGGCATAGCTGCATGGGAGCAATAGCCCACAGAGCATAGCTGCATGGGAGCAATAGCCCACAGGCCATAGCTGCATGGGAGCAATAGCCCACAGGGCATAGCTGCATGGGAGCAATAGCCCACAGGGCATAGCTGCATGGGAGCAATAGCCCACAGAGCATAGCTGCATGGGAGCAATAGCCCACAGAGCATAGCAGCATGGGAGCAATAGCCCACAGAGCATAGCTGCATGGGAGCAATATCCCACAGAGCATAGCTGCATGGGAGCAATAGCCCACAGAGCATAGCAGCATGGGAGCAATAGCCCACAGAGCATAGCTGCATGGGAGCAATAGCCCACAGAGCATAGCTGCATGGGAGCAATAACACACAGAGCATAGCTGCATGGGAGCAATAGCCCACAGGGCATAGCTGCATGGGAGCAATAGCCCACAGGGCATAGCTGCATGGGAGCAATAGCCCACAGGGCATAGCTGCATGGGAGCAATAGCCCACAGAGCATAGCTGCATGGGAGCAATAGCCCACCGGGCATAGCTGCATGGGAGCAATAGCCCACAGGGCATAGCTGCATGGGAGCAATAGCCCACAGGGCATAGCTGCATGGGAGCAATAGCCCACAGGGCATAGCTGCATGGGAGCAATAGCCCACAGGGCATAGCAGCATGGGAGCAATAGCCCACAGGGCATAGCAGCATGGGAGCAATAGCCCACAGGGCATAGCAGCATGGGAGCAATAGCCCACAGGGCATAGCAGCATGGGAGCAATAATCCAGAGATCATTGCAGCATAGGAGCAATAATCCACAGAGCATAGGAGCAATAATCCACAGAGCATGGGAGAAATAGTCCACAGGGCATAGCAGCATAGGAAAAATAGTCCACAGGGCATAGCAGCATGGGAGCAATAGTCCACAGGGCATAGCAGCATGGGAGCAATAGTCCACAGGGCATAGCAGCATGGGAGCAGTGGTTCACAGGGCATAGCAGCATAAGAGCAATGGTTCACAGGGCATAGCAGCAAGGGAGCAATGGTTCACAGGGCATAGCTGCGTGGGAGCAATGGTTCACAGGGCATAGCAGCGTGGGAGCAATAGTCCACAGGGCATAGCAGCATGGGAGCAATGGTTCACAGGGCATAGCTGCGTGGGAGCAATGTTCCACAGGGCATAGCTGCGTGGGAGCAATGGTCCACAGGGCATAGCTGCATTGGAGCAATAGTCCACAGGGCATAGCTGCATGGGATCAATAGTCCACAGGGCATAGCTGCATGGGAGCAATGGTCCACAGGGCATAGCTGCATGGGAGCAGTAGTCCACAGGGCATAGCCGCATGGGAGCAATAGTCCACAGGGCATAGCTGCATGGGAGCAATAGTCCACAGGGCATAGCTGCATGGGAGCAATAGTCCACAGGGCATAGCTGCATGGGAGCAATAGTCCACATGGCATAGCTGCATGGGAGCAATAGCCCACAGGGCATAGCTGCATGGGAGCAATAGTCCACAGGGCATAGCTGCATGGGAGCAATAGTCCACAGGGCATAGCTGCATGGGAGCAATGGTCCACAAAGTGGGTAGCGGTGTAGTGTCAGTACACCATGTTAAATGTATAGATACTGTCTGTGTGTGTTTTTTGTTGGCCATGTTGGGGGTTGACAGGAAGCACTTTGAGACAGAACCGAAGGAAGGTGCCGTTGCGTTAACTTTCCTCTGGGCCCACCTAGCATGACACCCACACAACTACACAATCAGACGTGGAACTTCTCATCAGAAATTACATAAGCACTTTGCACTTTGACACACTTCTCTCATGCTGTCTCTCTTTCTTTATGGTGTAGGTCCAGCTGGATGGTGGGCGGCACCAGTTCCGACCAATCGTCATGGCACTGACAGAGAAAGATATCCTGCTGTTTGAATCAGTGCCATGGAACCGCGAAGCCTGGTCCACACCCATGCTCACACACCCACTACTTGCCACAAGGTAGGACAACAAGTTTGCCAGCCAGAATTAGAATGTAGGTTGTATTTCTCTTTGTCTGTCTGTCTCTATCTCTTTCTCTCTCTCTCTGCCATTTTCACTCTGCGATGTGTTGGCATTTTGTTATCATAACTTGAATCACTGTAAGCTCTTTAAAAATCACTTGTGGGAGGAGCAAACAGTGAGTTGATATAACCTTGTGGTTTGTTCCTGTTTCTCTGTAGACTGGTGCACTCTGGCAGTGCCCGCAGTTCCCCGGCACAGGGGGCAGACCTGGTGTTTGCCACTCGGACGGGTACAGGGCGGGGCATCGAGTCCCATGTGTTCCGGGTGGAGACACACTGGGACCTGTCCTCGTGGACCCGGGCCTTGGTGCAGGGGGCGCATGCTGCCGCAGAACTCATTAAGGAGGTCTCCATTGGTGAGTGTGTGTGTCTGTCTGTATGTCTAATGTTGGTTTGTCTAACTATCTGCATATATTATTGAGTTAGGCTTTGAAATCACATGATTCACTTCTCACAGTGATACAGGAAGTGGTGACTGAAAAAAGTGAATGTACCAAAAACACCAGTGGGGGAAAAAAAGTTGTAAAGGAAGAAGCATAGTCAGTTGGGGGAATGTTTCCACTCAATAGAGAACAATAGTTGGCTGCTAGTATGTGCTGGAAATGTTCAGTCTTTTCCTTCCCTATTCCACTGCAACACAAACATGTTCATAAACTCTTTCACACAGGCACATACTGTTCCAATTACACACACACCCACACACGTTTACTTTGTGCAGTACTGTTCTCACACTTCCCTCCCTCTGTACCTCAGGTTGCATGCTGAACAGGCAGGACGTTCGCCTCATACTGCACTATGAGAAGGGCTTCACTGTGACCCGGGAGCCAGGAGAGACTGCAGGGGGTGCTGTGCTCTTCAGATACCCCTTCGAGAAGCTCAAGATGTCTGCAGATGACGGGATCCGCAACCTCTATCTGGACTTTGGGGGTCCAGAGGGTGAAATGGTAAACTACATCACTGTTAGAGTGTAATGGTCTAAAAGTCCATTGACTGTATTGATTAATGTACTGTTTGTATTTTTTATCTTGTCTCTTTCTTTCAGGTGTTTGACCTGCACTCTGGCCCCAAGCCCATGGTGTTTGTTCTTCATTCCTTCCTGTCTGCCAAACTGACTCGTCTGGGCCTGCTGACGTGAAATGGGAAGAGGCTGAAGTCGGGAACATATCCATAAATATTCTTATTTTTACTATGTATCATTCAACACAGCCTTCCAATGTACTTTTGGCAATTTTTTATGTATGTACTCTGTTCTTGTCAGGCAAATGAGTGATTTTGTGATGAACAGAGTATGAGTTTGTTCATATGAGCATGTGTCAATTGGGTTTCCAAGTTGATGACTGCGTGTGAATGGCCTAGAGCATACTGCCAGAATGAATGGGTTTATACTTTTGCATTTCTGTTGGCTTTATAGAGTGCCTGTTACCCAAAAACTGATTATCTAGCACATTATCCAAAATGACTGTTATAATCAGTATTGCCAACTGTGCCTTGTTACATGTAGTCATAAATGCTATTTTTAGTGTGTGTAAAAGTATTTTTTATTTTCAAAAGGTAATAGGTTTTAAAGCAAAGTAAGCTTTCAACAACATGCACAGCAATAGTATTATTCTTATATTGTTAACATGCTATTTCCAGACTGTTTTTCAGTTAATTATTTTGTATGTATATCCTATGTTTAGCATGACTTGACTATGAAAATGTGATGCTGTTTTTGAGCATTTGCAAAAGCATGGCGTAGCGCCAGTGACCCCTGTCACCTGCCTCAAAGTCAACCTGCCCTCCAGTAGGCTAGTCACACTGCCAAACCATTGTCCTATGCTGCCTGAGAACACCACTTCCCTTTATCATTCCCTTCTGCATTAGCCCTAAGCCAATGCTTTCTATTAAAGCTCATGAGGTCATACCTAAGCTTCTCTGCCTTTTTCTGACCTCATATTTTTCTGTGATTCCTGAGGAAGTGTTGCATACATACCATGTAAACATAATATTTACTGTCAATAGGCATCCACAGTAAAGTCACTGAGCTACAAGCTGTCTGCTAAGTGTTCTGGGGAATGTTTCCATCCAGTACATAATTAAAATAAGCGAAATATATACCTATAAAGAATGTTCAAAGATGTTCATTCAGCACTATGATATCTGAGAAAACACAATTTCAGCTGTAATATGGTACCTCATCATGTCCATTTAGTGAAAGAAAGCTTTGGATGTGTTTACTAGCACAAATGGGATGCTATTCTTTTATTTTGTTTTATCCCTGTATAAGCTTATCATCTTGCTGTATGTGACCTCTTGAGTCCTACATATGTCAAAGCTCTTTTTCAGACCCTGCTCTACCACGTGATCACCCTAACAGCTTGTCTCAGTATGTAAGCGGATACTGTAAGTGGGGCCTAGTGGATGCTGCCAATTGTATGACTGAACTCTATCCCAATTCAGTCTCTGTAGGCCTACTTCTAATAATGGACATTTTTATCAATACCTGAACTGTTCAATTTCTAGCTTGATCGCCACCTTAATTTACCCATGAATGTATCTTAATTAGCATTTCACATTGTCAAACTGTCATATCTTTCTCTTTTGGTTGTTAGTTTTGAGCTATATACTGTTATTGCAAAGAAAAGCTTATTTTTTTGAGAAAGGGTTTTTAACCAAAGTTACATGTGGCAGCTTGCGTTCCACACAATCATTTAGCAGAGAAAGCACAGGAGAAACCCTGCTGCTGCAAACCTGTTATATGCAAAGTATTTTAGACTTCCAAGCCTGTATTAAGATGTAATGTAATAATCTAAAATGTAAATATCTATAAGAATTAAACATGTTAATGTCCAACTGTAACAAATGGATTTGATGTCTGTCATTGCAATGGAAAGAAAGCTGGTTCAGAACAGCATAATAAAAAAAAATGGATTTCGCAATAACGTGCCACTCCTCTTTAAAAAAAAGAATAATAATCTGACTCGGTGATCATCCTGTCCGCTAGGCGTCAGTACTTCTGTTTTTCTTCTCTTTCAAGAGTGACGCAGACGCTGCATGAACGTCTGTAGTTACCACTAGCTACGGTTGTTGCTGTTGCCTGGGCAGTGGCTGTCAAATATAGGCTAGCGAAGCTACCTTTGTCATGATTTTGTAGCAACCCCTCTCCTGAAAATATAGCAACCATATTTTGAAAGATACCTTGAATTAGCATCAGAGACGCTGGGCGAAGAGAAAAAGAGTGAGATGAAATGACAACGTCAACATTACAGGTAGCAAAACATTAGCTAGTTAACGTTCGCTACGTTACTTGCTAACTTGTGTCAACAAAATCTAGCTAACGTTATCACCATTAGTTTACTAGCTACACTATTATACATTCTGCATAATAGTTACCAGTTAACTTGTTATTGAACTGAATACTGTAGCTACAACAATAACACCACATTTTCCACTGTTGGTAGTTTGACCATTGGCACGAATAACTATTACGAGGAATGTCTTGCAAACAAATAGTTTGCTTGTCAAGTCTAGTGAGTACTAGTAGTTATTAGTCTGTAAATGTCATATAATCTGTTACAGTTTATGGATTCCAACCTTAAAGGTAAATCTACAGTTTATTTGTTTGGTTTGACCCATGGTCTGAACCTGGACTCCCCTGTTTCATGTATATGGTTCATCCCTTCCTCTCTTCCCTCACACAGAAAGCGATAGATCTTGTGACCAAAGCCACAGAGGAGGACAAGAACAAGAACTATGAGGAAGCCTTGCGCCTTTACCAGCATGCAGTGGAGTACTTCCTGCATGCTATCAAGTGTGAGTGTGAAATGTAATATTTTTCTGTCCACAGTCCAATTTGTTTAAGTATTCAGAGTAGAAATTAGGTTGTTGTTTTTGAAGGCAAAAAGTAATGTGTTTTGATCTCTTCTTCCAGATGAGGCACACAGTGACAAGGCAAAGGAGAGCATACGTGGGAAGTGTATGCAGTACCTAGACCGGGCCGAGAAACTCAAAGATTTCTTGAAAAACAAAGAAAAAGCAGGGAAGAAGCCTGTCAAGGAAGCACAGAGTAATGATAAGTATGTTGTCACACATCTGTTCACACAGACACTGTCCTACATTAACACAAGCATACCTAGGAAATAACAATTTGCCAAACAGACAATATGAAGGAAAAAGGAAACCGCACACTGCTCTTGATAGTATCACTGATCTTTAATAAACTTACGCATCGGCCTCACGGCCTTCGTCAGAGCTTTTGTGAGTTTTTTTTAAATTAGCACCCTTATGTAGACATAGACCCACCCACATCCGTTCCACACATCGAATGGGGTTGAGTCGAGAGAAATCAAATAAGTGCCACATAGTCACCGGCACCAAATAGTTTTTCACATTACACATTCCTTTTAGGAGTGACAGTGACAGCGAGGGTGAAAACCCAGAGAGAAAGAAACTGCAGGAGCAACTGATGGGTGAGTGTGTGTTTGTCTCCTCTTTCACACACCAGCTGTCTAAACTGTGTCTGATGTTCATGAGGGAAATTAACTTTGATGCTAAACTGATCCATGTCATGGTACAGGTGCCATTGTGATGGAAAAGCCCAATGTCCGGTGGAACGATGTAGCTGGGCTAGAGGGAGCTAAGGAGGCCCTGAAGGAAGCTGTAATCCTGCCCATTAAATTCCCTCACCTCTTCACAGGTTAGACTGCCTTTTTTCCCCTCACATATATACTCTCTTTCTCACCATCTTCTGCATGGACATGTCACCATAATGATAATACTGTATGTGTATTCTGTCTATTTGTTCATTATGCTTGAATGTATCTCTGGTTGCAGGCAAACGCACTCCATGGAGAGGGATTCTTCTCTTTGGACCCCCTGGGACGGGAAAGTCTTACCTGGCCAAAGCAGTAGCCACAGAAGCCAACAACTCCACCTTCTTTTCTGTGTCATCATCAGACCTCATGTCCAAGTGGCTTGGAGAGAGTGAGAAGTGAGACATAATTTCTTATTTGTAATTCTACTGTTCATGTAAATCCTCCAAAATCTCACTGATACTCATGTGCCAAATCTAATTTTATTTCTCACATGCGCTGAAAACAACCTTACTGTGAAATGCTTACTTACAAGCCCTTAACCAACAATGCAGTTTTAAGAAAATATTTACTAAATAAACTAGAGTTAAAAAAACGCACTCCATATCAATAATCGGGCTATATACAGTGGCTACCTGTATCGAATCAATGATTGAAGTAATTTGTACATGTAGGTCGGGGTAAAGTGACTATGCATAGATAAACAGCGAGTAGTAGCGGTGTCAAAACAAAGGGGGGGGGGGGGTTAATGCAAATAGTCCGGATGGCCATTTGAATACTTGTTAAGCAGTCTTATGGCTTGTGGGTAGAAGCTGTTAAGGAGCCTTTTGAACCTAGACTTGGAGCTCAAACGGTAGCAGAGAGAACAGTCTATGACTTGGGTGTTTGGAGTCTTGACAATTTTTTGGACCATCCTCTGACATGCCTAGTATATAGGTCCTGGATGGCTGGAAGCTTAGGCCCAGTGATGTACTGAGCTGTACGCAGTACCCTCTGTAGCGCCTTATGGTCAGATGCATAGCAGTTGCCATACCAGGCAGTGATGCAACCGGTCAGGATGCTCTCGATTGTGCAGTTGTAAAACCTTTTGAGGATCTGGGAACCCATGCCAAATCTTTTCAGTCTCCTGAGGGGGAAAGGGCATTGTAGTGCCCTCTTCATGATTGTCTTGGTGTGTTTGGACCATGATAGTTTGTTGGTGATGTGGGCACCAAGGACCTTGAAACTCTCAAACTGCTCCACTACAGCCCTTTTTATGTGAATGGGGGCCTGTTCGGCCCTCCTTTTCCTGTAGTCCACGATCAACTCCTTTGTCATACTCACGTTGAGTGAGAGGTTGTTGTCCTGACACCACACTGCCAGGTCTCTGACATCCTCCCTATAGTCTGTGTCGTCGTTGATCAGGCCTACCACTGTTGTGTCGTCAGCAAACTTAATGATGGTGTTGGATTCATGCTTGGCCAACAGTACAGGAGGGGACTCGACACACACCCCTGATGGGACCTTGTATTGAGGATCAGCGTGGCAGATGTGTTGTTGCCTACCCTTACCACCTGGGGGCGGCCCGTCAGGAAGTCCAGGATCCAGATGCAGAGGGAGGTGTTTTGTCTCAGGGTCCTTAGCTTAGTGATGAGCTTTGTGGGCACTATGGTGTTGAACGCTGAGCTGTAGCCAATGCAGCTTTCTCACATAGGTGTTCCTTTTGTTCAGGTGGGAATGGGCAGTGTGGAGTGCGATTGAGATTGTGTCCTCTGTGGATCTGTTGGGGCGGTATGGGTCTAGGGTTTCCGGGATGATGGTGTTGGTGTGAGCCATGACCAGCCTTTCAAAGCACTTCATGGCTACAGACGTGAGAGCTACGGAACGGTAGTCATTTAGGCAGGTTACTTTAGTGTTCTTGGGCACAGGGACTATGGTGGTCTGCTTGAAACATGTAGGTATTACAGACTCGGTCAGGGAGAGGTTGAAAATGTCAGTGAAGGTACTTGCCTGTTGGTCCGTGCATGCCTTGAGTACACGTCCTGGTAACCTGTCTGGCTCTGCGGCCTTGTGAATGTTGACCTGTTTAAAGCTCTTGCTCACATCGGCTATGGAGGGAATGATTACACACTCGTCCGGAACAGCTGGCGCTCTCATGCATGCTTCAGTGTTGCTTGCCTCGAAGCGAGCATAAGTATCCTGTTGAATGTTTGTGCCTCTCTTTCTCTCTCTATCCATCAGACTGGTGAAGAACCTGTTTGATCTTGCCCGCCAGCACAAGCCCTCCATCATCTTTATTGACGAGGTGGACTCGCTCTGTGGCTCCAGGAATGAGAATGAGAGTGAGGCAGCCCGGCGGATTAAGACCGAGTTCCTGGTACAGATGCAAGGTGAGAATTTAGTCTACAGTCTATACCCACTCCCCACTTTCTGCCAAGGCAGCTTTAAGACTTAAGTCCTCTTTGATGGGGTGTTTGTTGGATCTGAACTTAAAAGTCTACTGCATCAGTTGACTTGACCTTTCCGATTCAATGCTTAACATGTTCTATATAAGCAACAGGCTTACATAGTCTTCATTCCTACTCTCTGATGGCAGGTGTGGGCAACAACAACGATGGAATCCTCACCCTTGGGGCCACTAACATTCCCTGGGTTCTGGATGCTGCCATCCGTAGAAGGTCAGTGATCAATAAGGGGGCAGGTTGGGATGGGATATACAGTATGTTTGTTGTTTAACAGATTCACAAAAGTAATGATAAAGCCTGAGTATTTGTTTATACTGTCTGTACCTATTAATGTAGATTCCATTGAGTGGAAGACCAGTCCTGGAGAACAGTAGATAAGCACCCAAAATGGGAAATGTTTTGTGTTGTATTGTTCAAGCAAAAATGATTTCCTAATGGATACAATAGTCATCGTCAAGCATTCTCATGAGAATTATGTCACTGTCAGGTTTGAGAAGCGTATCTACATCCCTCTCCCAGAGGAGCCCGCCAGGTCACAGATGTTCCGGCTGCACCTGGGCAACACACCCCACAGCCTGAGTGACGCAGACCTTCGTCAGCTCGCCAAAAAGACAGAAGGCTACTCCGGGGCTGACATCAGCGTCATTGTGCGAGATGCCCTCATGCAGCCTGTCAGGAAAGTGCAGTCAGCCACACACTTCAAAAAGGTAATTTATACCCATGATGTTCCCTCTAATTTTTTCCTTGCTGACCAAATTTCGGGTCTGAATTTGTGAAAATTCTGTGCAACTTCCAGCATGCATTTACTGTGAACACTGAGGCTGAACCTGCTTTAAATCAAATCAAATCAAATCAAATTTTATTTGTCACATACACATGGTTAGCAGATGTTAAGCATGCTACTTTACATAATGTGTGAACATAGTATAGTATAAAAGTGGCATAAGGATACCGTCGATGA
The DNA here is from genome assembly GCF_045791955.1 of Oncorhynchus clarkii lewisi. Taxonomy (NCBI): domain Eukaryota; kingdom Metazoa; phylum Chordata; class Actinopteri; order Salmoniformes; family Salmonidae; genus Oncorhynchus; species Oncorhynchus clarkii. The sequence continues at coordinate 23,643,918 of NC_092147.1, forward strand.
TTGAGTATATACGTATGCGTATGAGATGAATAATGTAGGGTAAGTAACATTTATATAAGGTAGCATTGTTTAAAGTGGCTAGTGATATATTTACATCATTTCCCATCAATTCCCATTATTAAAGTGGCTGGAGTTGAGTCAGTGTCAGTGTGTTCAGTCTCTCGGTCCCAGCTTTGATGCACCTGTACTGACCTCGCCTTCTGGATGATAGCGGGGTGAACAGGCAGTGGCTCGGGTGGTTGATGTCCTTGATGATCTTTATGGCCTTCCTGTGACATCGGGTGGTGTAGGTGTCCTGGAGGGAGATGCGTTGTGCAGACCTCACTACCCTCTGGAGAGCCTTACGGTTGAGGTTACAGCCCGCCAGGATGCTCTCGATTGTGAGTGCTTTTGGTGACAAGCCGTGTTGAAGAGGCGCTGCTGCGCCTTCTTCACGATGCTGTCTGTGTGAGTGGACCAATTCAGTTTGTCTGTGATGTGTATGCCGAGGAACTTAAAACTTGCTACCCTCTCCACTACTGTTCCATCGATGTGGATAGGGGGGTGTTCCCTCTGCTGTTTCCTGAAGTCCACAATCATCTCCTTAGTTTTGTTGACGTTGAGTGTGAGGTTGTTTTCCTGACACCACACTCCGAGGGCCCTCACCTCCTCCCTGTAGGCCGTCTCATCGTTGTTGGTAATCAAGCCTACCACTGTTGTGTCGTCCGCAAACTTGATGATTGAGTTGGAGGCGTGCGTGGCCACGCAGTCGTGGGTGAACAGGGAGTACAGGAGAGGGCTCAGAACGCAACCTTGTGGGGCCCCAGTGTTGAGGATCAGCGGGGAGGAGATGTTGTTGCCTACCCTCACCACCTGGGGGCGGCCCGTCAGGAAGTCCAGTACCCAGTTGCACAGGGCGGGGTCGAGACCCAGGGTCTCGAGCTTGATGACGAGCTTGGAGGGTACTATGGTGTTGAATGCCGAGCTGTAGTCGATGAACAGCATTCTCACATAGGTATTCCTCTTGTCCAGATGGGTTAGGGCAGTGTGCAGTGTGGTTGAGATTGCATCGTCTGTGGACCTATTTGGGCGGTAAGCAAATTGGAGTGGGTCTAGGGTGTTAGTCTCTCAAAGCACTTCATGATGACGGATGTGAGTGCTACGGGGCTTGTCAGTTACCTTAGCTTTCTTGGGAACAGGAACAATGGTGGCCCTCTTGAAGCATGTGGGAACAGCAGACTGGTATAGGGATTGATTGAATATGTCCGTAAACACACCGGCCAGCTGGTCTGCGCATGCTCTGAGGGCGCGGCTGGGGATGCCATCTGGGCCTGCAGCCTTGCGAGGGTTAACACGTTTAAATGTCTTACTCACCTCGGCTGCAGTGAAGGAGAGACCGCATGTTTTCGTTGCAGGCCGTGTCAGTGGCACTGTATTGTCCTCAAAGCGGGCAAAAAAGTTATTTAGTCTGCCTGGGAGCAAGACATCCTGGTCCGTGACTGGGCTGGGTTTCTTCCTGTAGTCCGTGATTGACTGTAGACCCTGCCACATGCCTCTTGTGTCTGAGCCGTTGAATTGAGATTCTACTTTGTCTCTGTACTGGCGCTTAGCTTGTTTGATAGCCTTGCGGAGGGAATAGCTGCACTGTTTGTATTCGGTCATGTTACCAGACACCTTGCCCTGATTAAAAGCAGTGGTTCGCGCTTTCAGTTTCACACGAATGCTGCCATCAATCCACGGTTTCTGGTTAGGGAATGTTTTAATCGTTGCTATGGGAACGACATCTTCAACGCACGTTCTAATGAACTCGCACACCGAATCAGCGTATTCGTCAATGTTGTTATCTGACGCAATACGAAACATCTCCCAGTCCACGTGATGGAAGCAGTCTTGGAGTGTGGAGTCAGCTTGGTCGGACCAGCGTTGGACAGACCTCAGCGTGGGAGCCTCTTGTTTTAGTTTCTGTCTGTAGGCAGGGATCAACAAAATGGAGTCGTGGTCAGCTTTTCCGAAAGGGGGGCGGGGCAGGGCCTTATATGCGTCGCGGAAGTTAGAGTAACAATGGTCCAAGGTCTTTCCTCCCCTGGTTGCGCAATCGATATGCTGATAAAATTTGGGGAGTCTTGTTTTCAGATTAGCCTTGTTAAAGTCCCCAGCTACAATGAATGCAGCCTCCGGATAAATTGTTTCCAGTTTGCAGAGAGTTAAATAAAGTTCGTTCAGAGCCATCGATGTGTCTGCTTGGGGGGGGATATATACGGCTGTGATTATAATCGAAGAGAATTCTCTTGGTAGATAATGCGGTCTACATTTGATTGTGAGGAATTCTAAATCAGGTGAACAGAAGGATTTGAGTTCCTGTATGTTTCTTTCATCCCACCATGTCACGTTAGTCATAAGGCATACGCCCCCGCCCCTCTTTTTACCAGAAAGATGTTTTTTCCTGTCTGCGCGATGCGTGGAGAAACCTGTTGGCTGCACCGCTTCGGATTGCGTCTCTCCAGTGCTTTAAGAATGCTAGTTTTAACCGTGGCCAACTAGGGAGGCTACTGTGACTATGTGCTCATAATGTAGGTCGCGAAAAACATACCTGATGGTGAGTTGATGCTGACAGTAGGCACTAAGATTGAAAGTGGCTAATATTGAGTTGTTAGTTTTAACCGTGGCCAACTAGGCTACTGTGACTATGTGCTCATAATGTAGGTCTACCAGACTGGCACTTGAAAGTGGCTAATATTGAGTTGATTCGATCACAGTAAAGAGAAAGGTTGATAGTGTTAAGAGGGGAAAACTCTAGAAAGTTGAGTGAAGTTCAATCTTGTGCTTCTCTCCATGGGCTGATATTTCTGCGTGGCAGTCCTGGGGAGCTGCGTGGCAGTCCTGGGGAGCTGCGTGGCAGTCCTGGGGAGCTGCGTGGCAGTCCTGGGGAGCTGCGTGGCAGTCCTGGGGAGCTGCGTGGCCACACGCAGATTAGATGAAACATTGCCCATGATATAGTAACTCTATTGTAGTCGACTCTTGTACACTACACTAAAGGTGTTTCTCTTTCTCTGCTATTAAAGAGATTTCAGAATTTGTTTGTTGTGGTACTCTTAGGTGCGAGGGCCATCCCGTGCCAACAGTCAATTGATGGTGGATGACCTTCTGACCCCGTGTTCGCCTGGGGACCCAGCTGCCATAGAATTAACCTGGATGGATGTGCCTAGCGACAAGCTGCTGGAACCCATCGTCTGCATGGTGAGAAACATCCACAACAGACACTCACATTTTGCTTACACATTCAGGCATTACACAATCATATTTGTACAAATACTGAACAATACTAATGCTTTGTCCCTCTGCCCTCCAGTCTGACATGCTGCGGTCACTGTCCACCACGCGTCCGACAGTCAACAGTGAAGACTTGTTCAAGGTCAGGAAGTTCACAGAGGACTTTGGACAGGAGGGCTAAGAGGTCCTGGTCAGCCAGGGGCTTCACTACTCCTTACCCTGTTTCTCCTCTCAAGCCCCATTCATACAACCTCCTGTCAAGTTGTAGCTACAGTACTACCACACTACAAACTTGGATTTGTTCGACTAACCTGCATTGGCAAGAATGATGGAGCATTTAACCTCATACCATTTCCCTCCGATCATACACTATTGCAGTCCTGAAGACTGAGACTATATATTTTTTTGCCATCCTGCACTTTAAGTTGTTAATCATTATGAAGGAAGGGTGAAGAGCTTTTGAACAATTGCATTTAACATAGCTCTTGTCTTGCATGTGTGTAAGTCATAGGCTGCGTTTAAATAGGCAGCCCAATTCTGCTTTTTTTTCACTAATTGGTCTTTTGACTAATCGGATCAGCTCTGAAGATCGGATGTGAATGGTAAAAATACCAATTTGTGGAAAACAATATCAGAATTGGGCTGCCTGTTTCAACTCAGCGTTAATGTATGTCTTGTGTAGGAGCGCTCTGCTTTTAAATTAATTGAGTTGACTGACCATAGCTGCCCCCTCTCCCAGTCCCCACTAGAGCTGCCCCTATTTTACACAGTGTTACTTACGATTATTTATTTTTATCTCGTCAAGATTTGTTGACTGTATGAGTGACTGAGGACACAGCTGATCATTGAGTGGGAGAGGTGTTTACATTTCAGTATTTCTCTGACATGTTATGTGACTGAAGATGGGGACAAGAGCCCTTTTCTATTTCTGGATTTGAGCATTGAAAATAATAGTTCCACGACAGACATGATCATATTGTTAAGTATTGCTATGTCTGTATAGTTGGGGGTGTCGGTTCTGGTCCCAGAGGGGATCTCACTGCAGTTACACATATCCTTGATAACCTGACTTAGTAAATCCAGAATTCAAAAATAAAAGATGTTTGTCATTATTCCATTCCTCCATCAACTTTACATTATCCATGTTATTACAGTTGAAGTCAGAAGTTTACAAACACTGTAGCCAAATACATTTAACTCAGTCAAATACATAAACTCAGTTTTTCACAATTCCTGACATTTAATCCTAGTAAAAATTCTCTATTTTAGGTCAGTTAGGATCACCACTTTATTTTAAGAATGTGAAATGACAGAATAATAGTGATTTATTTCAGCTTTTGTTTCTTTCATCACATTCCTAGTGGGTTAGAGGTTTACATACACTCAATTAGTATTTGGTAGCATTGTCTTAAAATTGTTTAACTTGGGTCAAACGTTTCAGGTAGCCTTCCACAAGCTTCCCACAATAAATTTGGTGAATTTTGGCCCATTTCTCCTGACATTTGCAACCAAGCTTTAACTTCCTGACTGATGTCTTGAGATATTGCTTCAATATATCCAGATAATTTTCATTCCTCATGAAGCTATTTTGTGAAGTGCACCAGTCTCTTCTGCAGCAAAGTGCCGCCTACCCGTGCATCACAGTTGGGATGGTGTTCTTCGGCTTGCAAGCCACCCCCTTTTTCTCCAAACATAACGATGGGCATTACGGCCAAACAGTTCTATTTTTGTTTCATCAGACCAGAGGACTCATTTTACTGTGGCTATAGATACTTCCGTACTGGTTTCCTCCAGCATCTTCACAAGGTCCTTTGCTGTTGTTCTGAGATTGATTTGCACTTTTCGTACCAAAGTACATTCATCTCTAGGAGACAGAACGCATCTCCTTCGTGAGCGGTATGATGGCTGCGTGGGCCCATGGTGTTTATACTTCCGTACTATTGTTTGTACAGATGAACGTGGTACCTTCAGGCGTTTGGAAATTGCTCCCAAGGATGAACCAGACTTGTGGAGGTCTACAATTTGTTTTCTGAGGTCTTGGCTGATTTCTTTTAATTTTCCCATGATGTCAAGCAAAGAGGCACTGAGTTTGAAGGTAGGCCTTGAAATACATCCACAGGTACACCTCTCATTGACTCATGTCAATTAGCCTATCAGAATCTAAAGCCATGACATTTTATAATTTTCCAAGCTGTTTAAAGGCAGTCACAGTAAACTTCTGACCCACTGGAATTGTGATAGTGAAATAATCTGTAAACAATTGTTGGAAAAATTACTTGTCATGCACAAAGTAGATGTCCTTACCGACTTGCCAAAACTGTAGTTAACAAGAAATTTGTAGAGTGGTTGAAAAACTTGTTTTAATGACTCCAACCTAAGTGTATGTAAACTTCTGACCTTGACTGTATATAGCAGATCACTGGCTAATAAAGACTACAACCTTTATTCATTTCTACCCATATTTTTGTCAAGTTTTGAATCAGGTAATTTAAACAGATACGTCAATTGGAAAGGCAGCACATGTAACTAAACTTTCCACACACATTAATTTGAAAAAGCAGTTTATTAAAAACTAAAACTACAATATTCATTGAATTTCATGGGATAAAAAATGTCTATGTACATACAGCAAACCAAATCTTATTGGTTACGTGAACCTGCCAAAGGTTAACCAACATCCATTCAAAAAACAAAGCAACATTGGTGAATTAAATTGACCTTATGCATGTTAATCACATACTTTTGGATATTCATCAGACACAGTGAAAGAAATAGGATTTTACAAGCAGTAACTGAGGACTGAACTGTGGAATACTTGAAAGCTTACCCCATTGATTTGGATAATTACTGCTAGGTACATGCATTCTATGACAACACATTTTTACAACCAGGTGCATTATCTGTGTAGTAGTAAACATTAAGATATTCATTCATTTATTTAAACTGCGATCAAGGATGTTAATGAAGTTACACTTTATTGCGTTTTGATTGGCTCTCTACAGCTGGGGCTGCCCTTTTATTGCGATGATGAGGGAAGGTTGGCATCAGGTCAGCCTCACAAGCTAAAAAGAGAGAGACCTTAATCACTTCTTTAATTTCACAAACACTGATCCAATCATTTCTGTCATATAATCCTGAGGCCACACTTACGCAAAGGTTTCTCCTTAAAGTAGGAACTCTCCAAGCAGTCCTTAGCTGTGGCCCTAAGAGAGACAAACACTTGTGAGCCATGGAGGAGTGAAAGGAAGTATACTGCACATGTGTTAACGGAAGGTTTCTGTGTAAATATGTGAATGACGCAATGTGTAGAACTGTATACAGGTCTCTTCATGTAAGCATGTATGTATTTATAATGCTGAGCAGGTTTGTTCTTTGGTAGTTACCTGCGTAGAGGATTGTACATGAAGAGAAGGTTGAGTAAACGCAGCCCTGCATCAGACAACCAGGTGAACTTATTCTTCAAATTGTTGTATGGTTGTTTCCTCAAACTGTACTGTCCAACTAGGGGAAGACGAGTGAAGCCCTGCAAAATTTTAACACAACAGACGGGGGTTAACCAACAATATCCTTTTTTGAGGAGAAACTATCATTCGTTGTTGCATATTGTAAAATTAATCAACATTAAAGTGACTCAAATTAAACTTATGGCATGGTAAAATCCTAAATTCTGCGATTGTTTAGGAGAAAGTAGTACTGAGTGATTGGTTTGATTTGGGGTCGGTTTTGGTTAGATTATAAAACAACAATTTTCAATTTGAAAATGTTTTTTAGACATTAAATTCCCTATGCATTATGTGGGTTGAATGCTATAACACAGAATAAAACAATGAATAAAAACATCATGATAGTGACTGCTCACCACTGCTTATCACTTATTAACCATCATTATACACATTAATCAAATATTTCAGTTGTTGTGTATATTACATTTGTTTTATTTGATGACTTATTTCATTCCAAGTCATCATCTCATCTCTATAGATCTGTTGCCTATGCTGTCTGACAAAATCACTATTTTAGTAGTTCTTCAAAGTAAATAAGGCAATACCTCGCGAAGCAACTGCTCTCTATGTATCCCTTCTTGATCGTGCATTCTTCTGTCTTTTATGTAGCAGGCATAAAAGAAACACAGACCGGACAAGTAGCCACGTAATGGATTATGGTCATTGTAGTTAATGATCAAGTTTTCTGCACTAAACTATGTAGAATATTGGCCTGTTGGAAACTACAACTCCCTACTACGTCACACAGTTTGGGCATGATCTGATTTATCTCTAGAGAAACTGCAGCACAATGTGCGCATTGAGCTCACAGAAAACCCCTGAATTAAATGGAATTCAAATTGAACGCATGTAGGTCAATTAGTCTATAAAAATACAATTAAAAAAAAAACATTTTGGTTTATCGCTCAGCACTAGGAGACATTCATTACCGGCCAGATGTTTTCATTAGGGGTACCCAACAGTTGCACTATGAGGTCCACCTGTTGGATCTCAGAACCCCCTGGCAGCAAAGGTTTATGTGCAAGCAGCTCAGCCAGGATGCAGCCCACCGCCCTGGATAAATATGAGATACAGTATGTTCATACAAATGGTATGGTAATAAACATTGGTGACTGTGCCATGAAAATACTCTCTGGAGGGTTGATGTACAGATGGGATGGGAGATTCTCTGCTAGAACAAAGGATTGGATCATATTTAGAACAGAGAAAATCCTATTTAGAACAGAGAGGATCCCATTTGGAACAGAGTAAAGTTCACTAACTGAAAGGAGACAACTACATACATGACATAGACAACTCTCTCTATATGTTAAAACTTGTTTGGAAGAGGGAGCTCTGTGATAGTGACAAAACTCTAAATAAGTTTAAAAGGATCTGTGACCCATGTATCTTATGTGTATGGACAAAGTAGAGACTTAAAACAAATTACCACATGTCTAAGGCTGTGGTCTGAGTCTTGGTCCCTAGGAGGAGCTCTGGGGCTCTATACCTGGAGCGAGAGAAATAACAGGAGCTGATGAGGCTCAGGGAGGGTTAGGGATCAGTGCCTGAGGAGAAAGTAGAGGTTAAAGGACTGACTCACCACAATGTCACCACCCGGGGCGTCATAGGCTGTAGGGGGATACCGTAGCAACGTGCCAAGCCAAAGTCAGCTGGACAGAGAGGGAAACATTAGCACAATCAACCATCGACAGAAGCATGTTTTTACACACACAATAACCGACAGCTGTTGAATAATGTTGTAAACTGGTTATAAACTATGTCAAAATAATTGTTCTGCACATTGCTAATTGTTATGCATGTTACAGTATGTAAAACATTCACTATCAGAAGTGAAAACAGTACAATTAAAGCATTTTGTTTACAACAGTGCAAATTTAAAATCATTGAGGTATTGTTGTTCAGGGAAAGGACATGCGTAGTACAGTACATGCATACAGACGTAATCCAGGAGCACAGCGGTTGTATGGTGATGACTCACCAATCTTTACACAGCCTTTGTCTGTCATCAGCAGATTGGACACCTTCAGATCCCTGCCACATAGTCATGACATTTAATAAAGTAACCATACGAATCACAGCAAACTAAAAGACCACTACCGTCTAAGCATTGAAAGATTGCACTCAAGAGTACACATTACAAATTCATTACAGAATTCAAATCCATTATTACAATCAAATAAATATATCCCACAACAGACTGGATATTCCATCCTGGAGATTCCATCCTAAATAACAGCACAAGTCTGAGATATGGAGCCTGACAGTGAACGTCTCTGACCTGTGCAGAATAAAGTTGAGGTGAAGATAATCCAGACCTCTCAGCAGCTGCAGAGCTATACACTTCACCTGAAGGAGAAAAGAAAGTGAGACATTTCAACACACAGTTCTAAAATAATCAATGTTGTGTAATGTCAAGACAGTAGAAAAACAAGACAAGAGGACATTAATACATAATACTTCTCACTGTTGTACCTGTGCCTCTGAGAACGGTGTTGGCATGTTTTCCAGCAGACTGGCCAGGTCCTGCTCACAGTAACTCATAACTAGGAAGAGACTGAGCAGACACACACAGGTCAATTACTGATGAGTAGGCTACTGAATACAGTCAACCAAGATGGGACAGGTAAATACTGAATACACCCAAACTAAAATACTATGGAACAACAAAGTTGAGTTACTGTAGAAATGACAACTTAATGTAAAATTGTAAACTGTTACACAAGCATTAAATAAAAGTAAGTGAACAAATGTTTTTATCTGTTAAGAAAGAGTAGGTCTAGGCTTAATCATTTCTGAAGATGTTATCATTGCATATTGAATAAGGGTTCCAGTATAATTAGAGGGAATGTGTGTGTGTACTGTGAGGAGTGTACTGTGAGGAGTGTACTGTGAGGAGTGTACTGTGAGGAGTATACGCTGTCACCTCTCCAGGTGACTTCCCACCACCACCTCCTTTAACTCCACTATGTTGGGGTGTCTGAGTTTGAGCAACAGGGTAATCTCTCTCAGACTACTGATAGGGATCCCTGTGTGTAGAACAACACCAAGTCAAACAAACACAGAACATAACAAAGGCCATAAATAACAGAGATAACCTAATAATATGATGGAAATGTCTGAAAACTATTGTATACTTTGCTAAAAGCAACTGAAGCAAGGCAAGTGGCTGAGAACCCAGCTGTAAGCCTACCATCCTTTTCCTTGTCCATCCGGACCTTCTTCAGTGCTACAATATCATCAGACCTGGTGTCTCGAGCTCTGTCTGTGAATGGGATACAGTGTTTTAACCTAGGCTTACAGGCACTTAGACAGTTGTACAGTATGAAGTGTTCTTACCGGTAATTAAATAAGGCCTATGCGTAGGCCTAATCTGTGTTGCTCTGGACAGTACTGTGAATTACACCATCTAATAATCTCTTTCTAAGAACAGCCGCCAATCCTGTGTTAACAGATCAAGGTTAACTTACACACAATTCCATATGTTCCCTCGCCGATTCGGTTCAGTTTCTCAAATTCTTTCACACTCCTACAGTTCCCAAACTGACAGAAGAGAGGAAATGCATGCTTTTTCAATAATTGATCAATTCCTTTGCAATTATTGCTAATGACATTGCAACATTTCTTTATACATAAATGTGGGGAAAGGTGTGACAATGTAGCTTTTAAAGTTTTGCTATAAAGCTTTATCATTTTGGCAACTCAACAGAGGTCATTTCCTTGTAAAGGACCCATGAGCACCAACATGTGCAGTTTATAGGAGCATATCAAATTTGGTGTCAAATGAAAACTGAAAGTTAATATTTTAGGCATAGATGTGTTTTTCTTCTTTAAAATAAATATATATATATATATTATATATACACACACACACATGTATACACACACATGCATTTATACACACACACACATACATATATACACACACACACACACACACACACACACACACATATATACTGCTCAAAAAAATAAAGGGAACACTAAAATAACACATCCTAGATCTGAATGAATGAAATATTCTTATTAAATACTTTTTTCTTTACATAGTTGAATGTGCTGACAACAAAATCACACATAAATTATCAACGGAAATCAAATTTATCAACCCATGGAGGTCTGGATTTGGAGTCACACTCAAAATGAAAGTGGAAAACCACACTACAGGCTGATCCAACTTTAATGTAATGTCCTTAAAACAAGTCAAAATGAGGCTCAGTAGTGTGTGTGGCCTCCACGTGCCTGTATGACTTCCCTACAACGCCTGGGCATGCTCCTGATGAGGTGGCGGATGGTCTCCTGAGGGATCTCCTCCCAGACCTGGACTAAAGCATCTGCCAACTCCTGGACAATCTGTGGTGCAAAGTGGCGTTGGTGGATGGGAGCGAGACATGATGTCCCAGTGGTGCTCAATTGGATTCAGGTCTGGGGAACGGGCGGGCCAGTCCATAGCATCAATGCCTTCCTCTTGCAGGAACTGCTGACACACTCCAGCCACATGAGGTCTAGCATTGTCTTGCATTAGGAGGAACCCAGGGCCAACCGCACCAGCATATGGTCTCACAAGGGGTCTGAGGATCTCATCTCGGTACCTAATGGAAGTCAGGCTACCTCTGGCGAGCACATGGAGGGCTGTGCGGCCCCCCAAAGAAATGCCACCCCACACCATGACTGACCCACCGCCAAACCGGTCATGCTGGAGGATGTTGAAAGGCAGCAGAACGTCCTGCACGGTGTTGGGCTGTAAGCACAACCCCCACCTGTGGACGTCGGGCCCTCATACCACCCTCATGGAGTCCGTTTCTGACCGTTTGAGCAGACACATGCACATTTGTGGCCTGCTGGAGGTCATTTTGCAGGGCTCTGGCAGTGCTCCTCCTGCTCCTCCTTACACAAAGGCGGAGGTAGCGGTCCTGCTGCAGGGTTGTTGCCCTCTACGGCCTCCTCCACGTCTCCTGATGTGCTGGCCTGTCTCCTGGTAGCGTCTCCATGCTCTGGACACTACGCTGACAGACACAGCAAACCTTCTTGCCACAGCTCGCATTGATGTGCCATCCTGGATGAGCTGCACTACCTGAGCCACTTGTGTGTGTTGTAGACTCCGTCTCATGCTTCCACTAGAGTGAAAGCACCGCCAGCATTCAAAAGTGACCAAAACATCAGGCAGGAAGCATAGGAACTGAGAAGTTGTCTGTGGTTATCACCTGCAGAACTACTCCTTTATTGGGGGTATCTTGCTAATTGCCAATAATTTCCACCTGTTGTCTATTCCATTTGCACAACAGCATGTGAAATTTGTCAATCAGTGTTGCTTCCGAAGTGGACAGTTTGATAACACAGAAGTGTGATTGACTTGGAGTTACATTGTGTTGTTTAAGTGTTCCCTTTATTTTTTTGAGCAGTGTACATACATACATACACACACACACACACAGTGGGGGAAAAAAGTATTTAGTCAGCCACCAATTGTGCAAGTTCTCCCACTTAAAAAGACGAGAGAGGCCTGTAATTTTCATCATTAGGTACACTTCAACTATGACAGACAAAATGAGAAAAAAATCCAGAAAATCACATTGTAGGATTTTTTATGATTTTATTTGCAAATTATGGTGGAAAATAAGTATTTGGTCAATAACAAAATTTTCTCAATACTTTGTTATATACCCTTTGTTGGCAATGACAGAGGTCAAACCTCTTCTGTAAGTCTCCACAAGGTTTCACACACTGTTGCTGGTATTTTGGCCCATTCCTCCATGCAGATCTCCTCTAGAGCAGTGATGTTTTGGGGCCGTTGCTGAGCAACACGGACTTTCAACTCCCGCCAAAGATTTTCTATGGGGTTGAGATCTGGAGACTGGCTAGGCCACTCCAGGACCTTGAAATGCTTCTTACAAAGCCACTCTTTCGTTGCCCGGGCGGTGTGTTTGGGATCATTGTCAAGACCCAGCCACGTTTCATCTTCAATGCCCTTGCTGATGGAAGGAGGTTTTCACTCAAAATCTCACGATTCATGGCCCCATTCATTCTTTCCTTTACACGGATCAGTCATCCTGGTCCCTTTGCAGAAAAACATCCCCAAAGCATGATGTTTCCACCCCCATGCTTCACAGTAGGTATGGTGTTCTTTGGATGCAACTCAGCATTCTTTGTCCTCCAAACATGACGAGTTGAGTTTTTACCAAAAAGTTATATTTTGGTTTCATCTGACATTCCCCCAATCTTCTTCTTGATCCCCCAAATGCTCTCTAACAAACTTCAGACGGGCCTGGACATGTACTGGCTTAAGCAGGGGGACACGTCTGGCACTGCAGGATTTGAGTCCATGGCGGCGTAGTGCGTTACTGATGGTAGGCTTTGTTACTTTGGTCCCAGCTCTCTGCAGGTCATTCACTAGGTCCCCCGTGTGGTTCTGGGATTTTTTCTCACCGTTCTTGTGATCATTTTGACCCCACGGGGTGAGATCTTGCGCGGAGCCCCAGATCAAGGGAGATTATCAGTGGTCTTGTATGTCTTCCATTTCCTAATAATTGCTCCCACAGTTGATTTCTTCAAACCAAGCTGCTTACCCATTGCAGATTCAGTCTTCCCAGCCTGGTGCAGGTCTACACTTTTGTTTCTGGTGTCCTTTGACAGCTCTTTGGTCTTGGCCATAGCGGAGTTTGGAGTGTGACTGTTTGAGGTTGTGGACAGGTGTCTTTTATACTGATAACAAGTTAAAACAGGTGCCATTAATACAGGTAACGAGTGGAGGACAGAGGAGCCTCTTAAAGAAGAAGTTACAGGTCTGTGAGAGCCAGAAATCTTGCTTGTTTGTAGGTGACCAAATACTTATTTTCCACCATAATTTGCAAATAAATTCATAAAAAATCCTACAATGTGATTTTCTGGATTTTGTTTTCTCATTTTGTCTGTCATAGTTGAAGTGTACCTATGATGAAAATTACAGGCCTATCTCGTCTTTTTAAGTGGGAGAACTTGCACAATTGGTGGCTGACTAAATACTTTTTTGCCCCACTGTACACCTTAACCAAATACATTTAAACTTAGTTTCTCACAATGCCTGACATTTAATCCAAGTAAAAAATCCCTGTTTTACATCAGTTAGGATCAACACTATTTTAAGAATGTGAAATGTCAGAATAATAGTAGAGAGTATATAGATACATTTCCTCCAGCATCTTCACAAGGCCCTTTGCTGTTGTTCTGGGATTGATTTGCACTTTTTGTACCAAAGTACGTTCATCTCTAGGAGACAGAACGCGTCTCCTTCCTGAGCGGTATGACGGCTGCGTGGTCCTGTGGTGTTTATACTTGCGTACTATTGTTTGTACAGATGAACGTGGTACCTTCAGGCATTTGGAAATTGCTCCCAAGGATGAACCAGACTTGTGGAGGTCTACAATTTGTTTTCTGACATCTTGGCTGATTTATTTTGATTTTCCCATGATGTCAAGCAAAGAGGCATTGAGTTTGAAGGTAGGCCTTGAAATACATCCACAGGTACACCTCAAATTGACTCAAATGATGTCAATTAGCCTAACAGAATCTTCTAAAGCCATGACATCATTTATAATTTTCCAAGCTGTTTAAAGGCACAGTCACAGTAAACTGTTGACCCACTGGAATTGTGATACACTGAATCATAAGTGAAATAATCTGTCTGTGTAAACAATTGTTGGAAAAATTACTTGTGTCATGCACAAAGTAGATGTCCTAACCGACTTGCCAAAACTATAGTATGTTAACAAGAAATTTGTGGAGTGGTTGAAAAACAAGTTTAAATGACTCCAACCTAAGTGTATGTAAACTATATATATATATATATATTTCTCAACCAATATACATCTCCCCCCAAAAGATCTGGCCACACAGATGGAAAAGGGGTGTTAATCTACGAGAAAAAGTCTTAGAAATATAAAAGGTATTAGAAATAAATCACAACACAATCATGTTGAAGTAAATGCCAACTAATATCAACATTTATATAAGGTTTTGTAGAAATGATTTGCCTTCTGTAGTAAATTGGTTTTATGTAACCTTTATTTAACCAGGCAAGCCAGTTAAGAACAACAATTATGTTAAGGGGTTTTGATCCACTTCACTTAACCAAAATACAGTTTTTCAAACTCAAGGTGTCATATCATAGCTGACATCCCATTCTTTCTGCAGACATATTTGAATCTTTATTCGAATGAGATAGTTAAGAGTTTTTGGAAAACGTGGTCACATAAACAACTGAAGGAGATTTTACTGTCATTATGTTACAAAATGTGGATCTGCACTGTTTCTCAAGTAAATGTATTTGAGTAAAATGTTCACTTCTGCATATAGGTGTATTGTTTGTTAAACTTTACTAACAATGGTATTAGCTTGGCATTCATTTTAAAGTTAAAAGGTGAGTCTCAGCGTCACAGTTAACTTGGAATTGCCCCATATCACTTTCTCAGCACTGTGCCGTTTGATACAGCCCAAATTAACCTGGCTGGGATTTATAGGGATCTCCCAGGCAGCTTTGTCTAAGGTCACAGAGTTCTAAGTACAGGACATTCCATTGACGGTGTGAATGGACATCAAAACAAAACCTTTGCGCCGGTAACGTCACTGCGTGTCAGGGTTTGCGAGAGTGACGTTCCAAATTAAACTGACAAAGCACCCGACTTGCAATCGTATCAACGTACTTGTGTCCAGCTTATAAAACCGTCTTAAATACATTCCGACTAAATGAAGTGGCGTCATTTGATGTATCCTTGCTGACCATCAGGGTGCCGGTAATTTGTTAAAGAATACGTGGCCCACATAACAATAAAATGCCCACTAGCTAGTAGCTACTGTATGCATGTTGCTTACCCTGTGTTTTTGCGGTACTGTGAACGTTCTGTTGTTCTTGATCGACTTCAGCTTTATGGGGTCCGGGTCAGTATCTGCAGCGTTCTCCATTGTTATTTGGACGCCCAAGATGATGGTTCATTCGCCCTTTGCTGTACTGTGATGACAGAAAATGCGACCAGTACGCGAATATACGTCCAGAAACATTCAAAACAGTATGATTGGCAGGAAACCACACACTCGGTGCTTTGTCTATTAAATGGACGACTACAAGCTTTCCCGGGGTTCAAGATGGTGAGATCCGCTTCCCCTCAGAAATTAAATTACTTTGTTTATTTACATCTATTTAGAAATTGCTTTTTCGCCCCCATATGACGATATCCACTTGAATCATTCCTCATATAAATTAAATAGTACAATAATATCCCCACTAAGGCCGGGGAAAAATTACAACAAATATTTAATGCATCCAAAAAGCACCAGAAATTACTTTGTTCCTCAAATCTGTACATATCTAATACCACTTCTTATAATGGATTACTGCAATTGGTACATCTAGCACTCATATAGCACAGATCAATAGGGAATCAATGGCTCAAGGGGATGGCAGGCCTGTAGTATTTATGTGACCTTACTTTTTCCAAAATCGTTATGCCTTGTTAGTGATGGCTCTACCAACACAGATTGGTTGCCTTCTAGGTCGTGGCTCCTTGTTTGCCTCCTCTATAGTTTTGGTGGGTGGCTGAGCATAGAGGTCCTCTTTGGATGGGGCAGTGACAATTATGGCAGGGGGTATGAATGAAGAGGGGGAGGAAGTTTCACCAACCGAAATCTCTGCTGGAGAGGGGGTTGGCTTACTTGGCTCTATAATTAGAAGATGAAGAAGTGAACATTGTCATATCATTTAGTTTCTCAAAGCTAATTAAGGCATTTATAAGTTATATTCTTCAGAAAGTGAAATAACCAACATGTGGCAGCCTTTAATGTAGCAATTCAATCTAAAATACTTCTACTTTCAGCAACTTCCTGTATCATATGTAGCCAATTCAAGTATCACTCAACGGTTTCACAATCGTGAGGAATCTGAGTGAGTTGTCTTCATTTGTAGATATGAGTAAGGGTGATTAGGGTTGTTATAATAATACCAATGGAATATCGTGCCTCAATAGTGTCACTCTGTTTTGTTCTTGAGGATCGATCAGTGTAATGCAAGCACCTTTAAATTGGATTGTGCTAATTTCTTAAGAGTGTTAGAGGGAGCATCATTCAAGGAACAATAAAGATTAACCTCGTAACAACAGCTGCTATCTACTCATTCATGTATTAGTCATTTTAACTGTTGAAATATTTGTAAACCTGAAATACTACAGTTATTTTTTTACTTGAGCATTACCAACAAAAAAAAATGTGCAGGGATTTATGTTTTTGTTTTCAACTTAAGGAAAACCAATAGAATAGTAATGTCTTTGTCCTCTAGCAACAACCAAAAAGGTAGTCTAAACTGTAACTTTGTATAATATTTTCATAGTGCTCATAAGCTTTCTGACTCAAAAGTCTTTCTGAAAGCTTACAAGAAAATAGTGAATCAAAAAGAAGATGTGTACACTTAAGGTGGATGGGTTTGCATTGAAAACACTGAACACATGTTCACACTGGTAGGCTATCTGCTCCCAAGAGTACTTTATAATCTGTTTATTGGCCACTGACAGTAAACAATGATGTTCAAAATATTTGTTCTCTCTCAATGTATGTAATTATTTTAATACAATAGATTTATCATAGACATTAATTAATGATTGTGCAATTTGCAATAATCAAGACAAATAACTACCATAAAGAGCTTAAGCCTGGTTGCTTACCCTCATTTGCTTGCTGGCTCACTGCAGACCCCATCTGACATTTGGTCAACACAACCTGCAAGTATCCATGCTTTGTCTATTAGTGTGTCTGTCAATGCCTGGAGCATTACTCAGACAGGACACCTCTCTCTCTCTCTCTCTCTCTCTCTCTCTCTCTCTCTCTCTCTCTCTCTCTCTCTCTCTCTCTCTCTCTCTCTCTCTCTCTCTCTGTCTCAATTTCAATTCAAGGGGCTTCATTGGCAATATATGTCTACACTGCCAAAGCAAGTGAAACAGATCATAAACAAAAGTGAAATAAACAATAAAACATTTACAGTAAACATTACACTCACAAAATAATAAAGACATGTCAAAGTTCATGGTAGGTCTATCTATATACAGTATTGTAATGATGTGCAAATAGTTAAAGTACAAAAGGGGAAACAATTTACAATGCTGTGATTGCACACTGTGGTATTTCAACCAATAAATATGGGAGTTTATCAAAATTGGACTTTGTGGGTCTGTGTAATCTGAGGTAAATATGTGGCTCCAATATGGTAATACACTTGGCAGGAGGTTAGGAAGTGCAGCTCAGTTTCCACCTCATTTTGTGGGCAGTGTGTACATAGCCTGTCTTCTATGAGCCTTCTCAGAGCATACCTTTAAATAATAATTTATGTTTATGATTTGGAAAGGTTGATCGTGTATTTTGGAAAGTGGAGGACAAAGGGTTAAAGTAAGCATCATGTCATGTGACTAACAATAATGGCCTCTTCCATTAAACTTCAGCAACAGAAAAGCCTCTCTCACGTGACCTGTTCTGAACAAGCAGAGTACCCTTTGCGCGTCTTTTTTCCCCTCAATCGAGGTTAGCCAAAGCCGCGTCAGTTTTTAGATAGGGGCGTATCCCAGCCTACATACGCCACGTCATTAGTCAACATCATTAGAGCCGTGATTGGATGGATTCGGGGGGCCTCAGCCAGACAAAGACAAGAGAAGATCAGGGATTTGTTTCTGTTGTTCCATTCAACAACAGAGCGATACGAACCATGTTTCAGCAGAATGTAGTATCTATCTATACCTTATGTCATGCCTTATTGGAACGGATTTATTGATAATATCTGTTGGAAAAAACTTTGGAAGTTTCAAAATTTTAAAATTGTCCATACATATTTTCCTGTCAACCACTATATGAAGAAGTTTAAGGAAAACATAAACTCAAATTGTACCTTTTGTAATGACCACCCAGAAACTGTGTTGGATCTTTTTTGGCATTGTATTCATGTAAGGAAACTGTGGCAAGACATCAGTAGATTTATAATTGAACACATTTATGAAGATTTTTTACTCTATTGTGGAGAGATGTAGAAATAAGCTGAAACAATTGTATGTAATTAATTTCATTATTCTTTTGGCCAAATTTCATATTCACAAATGTAAATTTACAAACAAAACACAACATTTTCTTACCTTACAAAAAGAAATTGAACTATATTTTAAGACAATTAAATACTCTACTAACAAAAAAGCTGTTAGAATTATAAGTGTATGCATGTCCCTTAAGGTCCTTGTGTAATGTGATATTGTACCCCCTAGACCAATTGTCCTTTGTAAATGATTTATATATACTTGTGTTCCCTCATGTACTTCCTGTATTGATTTGTTGTTAATAAAAATGTTTAAAAAAAACATTTAAAAAGAAGAGAAAATCAGGTGAGTGCAGTGAAAATACAGGATCCCACAACCGCAGGGCTCTCCAGAGAGTGGTGCGGTCTGCACAACGCATCGTCGGGGGCAAACTGCCTGCCCTCCAGGACACCTACAGCACCCGATGTCACAGGAAGGCCAAAAAGATCATCAAGGACAACAACAACCCAAGCAACTGCCTGTTCACCCCGCTACCATCCAAAAGGCGAGGTCAGTACAGGTGCATCAAAGCTGGGACTGAGAGACTGAAAAAAAGCTTATATCTCAAGGCCATAAGACTGTTAAACAGCCTTCACTAACACAGTGAGGCTGCTACCTACATACAGACTTGAAATAATTGGCCACTAACAAATGGATCACTAGTCCCTTTACTAATGCCACTTTAATAATGATGTTTACATATCTTGCATTACTCATCCCAGATATTATATACTGTATTTTCTACCATCTATTGCATCTCGTCTATGCCGGGCGGTCATGGCCCATCCATATATTTATATGTACATATTCTTATTCCATCCCTTTACTTAGATTTGTGTGTATTAGGTAGTTGTGGAATTGTTAGATTACTTGTTAGATATTGCTCCACTGTCGGAACTACAAGCACAAGCATTTTGCAACACTCGCAATAACATCTGCTAACCATGTGTATGTGACTAATAACATTTTATTGTATTTGATTTAAAGGGAGAGCTAGGCAGTTCAAGCCCCCTTGGGTGCTGCCATAGATTTACATTAGAAGTACCCATCCAAGAAGGCTCAAGGTCATTAGCCACAGATAAAATGACGTCAAATTACGTTATATCTACCATCGCTTTGATTGGACTGATCATGTCAACATCATTCTTTTAAAATCTTATCTAGGAAGCTAGATATGCAGTCATCATCATGACAATCTTGACAATCTACTGGCAAATCCTTTTCAATCCTTGTCACATGAAGAGAAATTATAGATAAAACATATCGGAGCTCATTGGCCATTGGACATAAACATTACACAGCAAGTCGGAAATCGCAAATTCAACAGTGAGTGGTTTGGAAGGAATCGGTGGCTAACTGCAAGCAATGCAGAGCAATTACTATTTTGCTTCCACTGCTTGCTATTCAGTGGAGAGGGTGTGTGGTCCAAGTCTGGGTTTAAGAATTTAAAACATCTGTCTGAAAGAGTCTCTTTTCCAAGCTTAAAATAATAAACATTCACACGCAACACCATGGGTCAGTAAATGTTTAATAAATTGTCCATGCTGTCAATCCTGCATGACTTCTGCTGCATTCAAAACAACTGGAAAATTGGAACTGGGAAATCTCAGATTTCAGTGAGTTCAAGACAACCGGAAACTCTGAAAAAAAACGAGCTCTGGCTGGGAAAATATGTTTTGAACTGTCATCCAACTTGGAATTCCAAGTCGGGAACTCGGGCTTCTTTCTAAATCAAATCAAATCAAATATTATTGATCATATACACATATTTAGCAGATGTTATTGCGGGTGTAGCGAAATGCTTGTGTTCCTAGCTCCAACAGTGCAGTAGTATCTGACAGTGCAGTAGTATCTTAAAACGATTAACAACAATACACACAAATCTAAAAGTAAAAGAATAGAATTAAGAAATATATAAATATTAGATTGAGCAATATCGGAGTGGGATTGACTAAAATACAGTAGAATAGAATACACTATATACATATGAGAAGATCACTGACGTCATGATTCAACCTTGTTTTTCCCCAGAGTTCCCAGTTGTCTTAAACGCACCAGAAATCCAGAGAATGTCAGACTTTGATGACAAAGTTGAATTTCAAAATTTGCCCACAACTTGGACCGCCTTGCCACCTTCTTGTTCAAGTGAGCACAGCACAACAACGGTGAGTCCAGAAATGTCTTGTATGCTGCGGCATAAATTATGTAATATGCCAGGGAGATATGTATACTATGGCTAAGAAAGTAGTACTAAGTGTATGTTGTGTAGCTAGCTGTTAGTAGCCCATGTGCCTCACTCACCCTAATAATTTGGGCCCCTTTCCCCTCATAACTTAGCCTACTGTTATGACTTGGTGCTGCACATGTATCCTATAGCCTGTTTTAGAGAAATGTAATCATCGAATATTGTAAGACGTTTCATTGTCTGCTTACATGCCTCCTTTATTTATCCCACGGTTCTGACTTGGTGTACAAGGAGAATGCTGTAAGAACGCCCATGTTCTGAATCCATGTTCTGAATTCTGTTGCTGTACATTTCAAAAGTACTGAAGAAATAGTTATATTGACTACGTCCATCCTAGCTCTCTCATTAATGTCTTAATCGAAATGAGGGATTGCCTTTTATCTTCTCGTCATCCCCAGGGCCTTATGCCATAGTACATCTCAGTTGTCAGTAGAAACCACATTTATTTAACAAAGTCAGCCATATCAGCTATGTTTTTTAAAAGGCAGTAAATGAGGCTGAATAAACTGTTTCGCTGCCAGACAAGACCCTACTGATAGCCTGGTGTACCAGTGGTAAGGATTCCCTCCATTGTGCTGAAAAGAAAGCTGTGCTTTAGGGACAGCTTTATGTAGGCCCTAACCGTTTGTCACCGTTACAGTGAAATTAATGTTTTTTTAGTGTTGTGTTGTGGCTTTGCTGTCATGCATCTAAAATTGTATTTTTTAGTTTGCCCCACCAATATTTACATCCTAATATCGCTACTGGCTGTGGCGATATTGATGTTCATTCTTCTCATATGTTGTTGTTAGCAACGGTAACTAGTGCTTTTTGACAGCACGCTTTTGACTGTAAGCGCCTGGCTGAGGTTCTCTAAATCTATCCAATCACCGCTCTCATGCGCTTGACCAATGACGTGGACGTATTTAGGCTGGAATACGCCGCTAGCGGAAAGGGGCGTGGCTTTGGCTAACCTAGTTTGGGGAAAGAAAGACTCATCACAAAAACAGAATATCAAAAACATTAAGGAAATTAGCTCGTTGTCAAACTAAAACACATGTTTTGGGTCAAGTGAAGGCACGCTGATATGGATGGTAAGTCGTTTTCGACTTTTTATTTGACGAGATTGTCAATTTACTTTGATCTATGTCGTGCGTTATAACGCTAGTTAGCCGACATAAACTAGCATAAAGGAAAAGCTTGGCAGCCAGTCGATAAGATAAATGTTATGATAGCTTGCTACTAGCCTAATATTAGTTTATATTAGATTTGACCAAATATACACGTTTGTAGCTAGCTATTAAAATCTCACTGCAATATCAGATGTCACCAGAAGCTAGACGAGTATTCAAAAAAAGGTTTAGACGAGTAAGGTTAGCTACATGGGGATTGAAGAGATGATTTTTCTAAACTGTCTGGATGCCTAGATAGATAGCTAACTTCCCGTTTTCATTTATTTGTAGTTAGGTGGCTAGCATTACGCGTGTTATCGCCATTGGAGTAATGTAGAGTTTGAAATTATCAGAACGCGTGGACAATTTATACAATTATATGATTTTGATCCAGACTCCGAGATCACTAGCTAGTTGCCCTCAGTCTGTCATAGTCGTCATTGCACACTGTCAGTGCAAAGTATTCCAGGCCCAATGCACTGGGCTGTATCTGTGTATCTATCACCCCTTTCATCTAATTTCTTTCTTTCTTTCTTTCTTTCAGACACACTCTTCCAACTGAAGGTATATAAGAAATTAGCCATTGTCTTTGTAGAGCTTAAACATAGTTAATAAACATTTTTACACTTTAAAATGTCTGCTTATACTTCTCTAACAGTTTACAGCAAAACAGCTCGAAAAACTTGCCAAAAAGGCAGAGAAAGATTCAAAATCCGAGCAAGCCAAAGTTAAAAAGGTGAGTAAAGGGAGGGCTTTCTGAGAAAGAATGTAGGCTTGAACATGGTTGTGTGTAGTAGATTTTTGTTTTCTGATGCAAAACATTTAGCTATATGTATGGTGTACACTGGGCCCTACTGAACGGGACTCGGGTTACGGGTATACAGGGTGTGGTATTTATTGTTCAGTGGAGGCTGTCGAGTGGAGGACTGCTCATAATAATGTCTGGAATGGAGCAAATGGAATGGCATCAAACACATGGAAACCATGTTTGATGTATTTGATACCATTCCGCTTCAGCCATTACCACAAGCCCATCCTCCCCAATTAAGGTGCCATAATCCTCCTGTGGTAATAAAGGATCAGCAGTCAGTCTATCCCAATAGCGTATAAACAACATTATTGTTGAAATTCGTGTCATTAAATAGTTAATTTAACTGAATAATTATTAGGCATATGCGTTACATGTTCAGTTGATGTCTGACTGGACAGGTCGACTAAAGATGTGTGCAGCACATTAACCAGTAGGTGGCAGTGGAAGATCATGGTTGAGGCTCCACCAGTCCATTACTGCCCTAAGGATTTAAACCGATGACCAGGGGCCATATGTATCAAACGTCTCAGAGCAGAGATTGCTTATTTAGGATCAGTTTAGCCTTTTAGATCACAATTAATAAGACTACATGGACAGGGGGGGGGGGACCTGATCCTAGATCAGTATTCCTACTGTAAGATGATTGTTACACATGCAGCCCCTGAACTTGTTTTTATAGGCAACTGAACTGACTTTTAGTGTGTATGTTTGTCTCACCAGGCTCTTCAGCAGAAGAATGTGGAAGTTGCCAGAGTATATGCAGAGAATGCCATCCGTAAGAAGAACGAGGGCCTTAATTGTCTGCGCATGGCATCCCGTGTTAATGCTGTTGCCTCCAAGGTCCAGACTGCTGTCACTATGAAAGCGGTGAGTCTATTCCCTCTGCCTAATCATAATCATATGTTAATATCATCCAATTGTGTGTCTCACATTAGTCATTGTCATCTTTTCTCTTGACCCCCAATCTCAGCCATCCTCGCTACTGGCTACTTTCATAGAGATGCACTCTCTGTCCTACCTTTGTGTGTAGCACTCCTGTGTTTTATATCCCTAGGTCACAAAGAATATGACGCAGGTCACCAAGGCACTGGACAAAGCGCTGGGTTCCATGGATCTGCAGAAGGTGTCTGCTGTTATGGACAAGTTTGAGACACAGGTCCAGAACCTGGATGTTCACACCTCGGTGAGTGGCACAAGTTTATAGAAAATGTTCCTCATCAATACTAAACAAAAATGTAAATGCAACATGCAACAATTTCAAAGATGTTACTGAGTTAAGGTTCATAGAAGGAAATTAGTCAATTGAAATAAATTAATCAGGCCCTAATCTATGGTTTAAACAAATAGACAGGGGTGCATTCATGGATGGGCCTGGGAGGGCATACGTCCACCCACTTGAGAGTCAGGTCCACCCACTGGGGTGCCAGGCCTACCCAATCAGAATTAGTTCTTTCCCACAGAAGGGCTTTATTACAGACAGAACCCACAGGTGAAGAAGCCAGATGTGGAGGTCCTGGGCTGGTGTGGTTACACATGGTCTGCGGTTGTGTACTCCACACACAGAGACGCGTATAAAGCTCTCCCTCGCCCTCCATTTGGTAAATCCGACCACAACTCTATCCTCCTGATTCCTGCTTACAAGCACAAATTAAAGCAGGAAGCACCAGTGACTCGGTCTATAAAAAAGTGGTCAGAGGATGCAGATGCTAAACTACAGGACTGTTTTGCTATCACAGACTGGAACATGTTCCGCGATTCTTCCGATGGCATTGAGGAGTACACCACATCAGTCACTGGCTTTATCAATAAGTGCATTGAGGATGTCGTCCCCACAGTGACTGTACGTACATACCCCAACCAGAAGCCATGGATTACAGCCAACATTCGCACTGAGCTAAAGGGTAGAGCTGCCGCTTTCAAGGTGCGGGACTCTAACCCGGAAGTTTACAAGAAATCCTGCTATGCCCTGCGACGAACCATCAAACAGGCAAAGCGTTGATACTACACCGGCTCCGATGCTCGTCTTGTGTGGCAGGGCTTGCAAACTATTACAGACTACAAAGGGAAGCACAGCTGCGAGCTGCCCAGTGACACGAGCCTACCAGACGAGCTAAATCATTTATATTCTCGCTTCGAGGCAAGCAACGCTCAGACAATCACGAGAGCATCAGCTGTTCCGGTTTGACTGTGTGATCACGCTCTCCATAGCCGACGTGAGGATGACCTTTAAACAGGTCAACATACCCAAGGCTGCGGGGCCAGACGGATTACATGTTTCAAGCAGACCACCATAGTCCCTGTGCCCAAGAACACAAAGGCAACCTGCCTAAATGATACAGACCCGGAGCACTCACGGCCGTAGCCATGAAGTGCTTTGAAAGGCTGGTCATGGCTCACATCAACACCATTATCCCAGAAACCCTAGACCCTCTCCAATTTGCATACAGCCCAAACAGATCCACAGATGATGCAATCTCTATTTCACTCCACACTGCCCTTTCCCACCTGGACAAAAGGAACACTTATGTGAAAATGCTATTCATTGACTACAGCTCAACACCATAGTACCCTCAAAGTTCATCACTAAGCTAAGGATCCTGGAACTAAACACCTCCCTCTGTTGTGTCGTTTGCAGACGACACAACAGTGGTAGGCCTGATCACAAACAACGACGAGACAGCCTATAGGGAGGAGATCAGAGACCTGGCTGTGTGGTGCCAGAATAACAACCTATCCCTCAACGTAGCCAAGGCTAAGGAGATGCTTGTGGACTACAGGAAAAGGAGGACCGAGCACGCCCCCATTCTCATCGACGGGGCTGTAGTGGAGCAGGTTGAGAGCTTCAAGTTCCTCGGTGTCCACGTCATCAACAAACTAGAATGATCGAAACACACCAAGACAGTCGTGAAGAGTGCACGACAAAGCCTATTCCCCCTCAGGAAACTAAAAAGATTTGGCATGGGTCCTGAGATCCTCAAAAGGTTCTACAGCTGCAACATCGAGAGCACTGGTTGCATCACTGCCTGGTACGGCAATTACTCGGCCTCTGACCGCAATGCACTACGAAGGGTAGTGTGTACGGCCCAGTACATCACTGGGGCTAAGCTGCCTGCCTTCCAGGACCTCTACACCAGGCGGTGTCAGAGGAAGGCCCTAAAAATTGTCAAAGATCCCAGCCACCCCAGTCATAGACTGTTCTCTCTACTATCGCATGGCAGGCGGTACCGGAGTGCCAAGTCTAGGACAAAAAGGCTTCTCAACAGTTTTTACTCCCAAGCCATAAGACTCCTGAACAGATAATCAAATGGCTACCGGGACAAATGGCTACCGGGAAATGGTCCCCCCCCCCCCCCCAAAACGCTCTTTTTTTACGCTGCTGCTACTCTCTGTTTATCATGTATGCATAGTCACTTTAACTATACATTCATGTACATACTACCTCAATTAGGCCAACCAACCAGTGCCCCCACCCATTGGCTAACCGGGCTATCTGTATTGTGTCCCACCCGCCACCCCCTCTTTTTACGCTACTGCTACTCTCTGATCATCATATATGCATAGTCACACTTTACATACCATATCTACATGTACATACTACCTCAATCAGCCTAACTAACCGGTGTCTGTATGTAGCCTCGCTACTTTTATAGCCTCGCTGCTGTATATAGCCTGTCTTTTTACTGTTTTTACCTATCTATTGTTCACCTAATACCTTTTTTGCGCTATTGGTTAGACCCTGTAAGTAAGCGTTTCACTGTTGTATTTGGCGCACGTGACAAATAAACTTTGATTTGATTTGAGGCCGGTTGGACGTACTGCCAAATTCTCTAAAACTTTTTCATTTCTCAACTTATGGTAGAGAAATTAACAACAGCTCTGGTGGACATTCCTGCAGTCAGCATGCCAACTGCACACTCCCTCAACTTGAGACATCTGTGGCATTATGTTGTGTGGCAAAACTGCACATTTTGGAGTGGCCTTTTATTGTCCCCAGCACAATGTCCGCTCCCCTGTGTAATGATCATGCTGTTTAATCAGCTTCTTGATATGCCACACCTTTCAAGTGGATGGATTATCTTGGCAAAGGATAAATGCTCACTAACAGGGATGTAAAAGATTTTGTGCAAAAAGAATGTAGAGAAAAAAGCTTTTTGTGCGTATGAAACATGGGACCAACACTTTACATGTTGCATTTACATTTTTGTTCAGTATACATAATGGTTGTACTCCTAATCAATTTAATTTCTTGAAGTCATTAGTTTTCAAGCCTCTTGTTCATGTGTCCCCTTCTTCCCTAAGACCTCTAGCTCACTCGGCCTCCTCTACCATTTTCCTAGTTCACTAAACCCTTTATCTCAACATGCATTACGAAATGAAATAATACCCAGGGTTTATTTAAACACACGGTAATGGGGGGGGGGGGGAGCAGGAAAAGGGGGATAATTGCATTAATTGTCTTGGTTTCCCCTTTTCCCACCAGCAAACACCATAAGCAAAAACAATACTCACAGGAGATGACAAAGTGCTACAACATGGCATTACAAAGAGAAGCTCCCACTCGCCTATAGGTGATGGTTCTACCAACTTGGCATTACAAAGAGATTGAGCTCTCCTGAAATCTACAAAGAACAGCTATCTACCAACATGGCATTACAAAGATTAAGCTCTCCTGAAATCTACAAAGAACAGCTATCTACCAACATGGCATTACAAAGAGATTGAGCTCCTGAACAAACAAATGATGGGGTTTTTAAACCATGGGGAAGGAACTGTGATAGGGTAGGAAACAGGAGGAGGTGTGTCTTCTGATTGATGGGTTGATTGTTGACTGATTGGGGAGTGATGATTTTCACCTGTGAGGGGAGAAGGAGAGAAAAGAAACACACAGGATACACACAGACACAGGATACCTGTATCCGTAACATTCACTAAACCCTTTATCTCAACATGCATTACTGTACCCTTCTGGATAATTGCATTAATTGTGAAACAACATAAACCCACTCGCCTATAGGTGATGGAGGACTCTATGAGCTCGGCCACCACACTGACCACGCCCCAGGACCAGGTGGATGACCTCATCGTCCAGATAGCAGAAGAGAGTGGTCTGGAGGTGATGGACCAGCTCAGCCAGCTGCCTGCAGGAGCCACCTCATTGGGAGAGAGCTCCTCACGCTCACAGCAGGAGAAGGAGGACCAGCTGTCTCGCAGGTACCCTAACAATGCAGCATTCACTGGTTACTGTGGGACAATTGGCTTGTTTTCTAAATTAAGGAAATGTGTTGACAAACTATTCTCAAATTATTTGACTGTAAAGTAGTGTAGATTCTGGCTGGATGTGTTGGTGCTATGATAGATCCCCTTTTTAATTATGCATAGTGATATTCCAATGATCAACATGCACATAGACCAAAGATTTTCATATAAACCAACAATTACACTTTTATTTACATTGCAGGTTGGCTGCTTTGCGGAACTGAACATCTCTCAACTATTCGCGAGACAGAAGGAGGCTTGACAACCGCTTGGAAACAAACAGCTGGGAGCTGTGTGATTCTATCAAACTGTTCATACCGTGAGGACCTAATGAGCCTATTGATTTCCGTCCTCACGTCTATTTATATACACACTCACAGTGTGGTGCTGAAAATACCACCTGAGAAGGCATGGGTCTCTTTCTTCCTCTCTCTCTTCCTCCTCTGTCTCTGTCTGGCTGTCTTTTTCTGTTGCACATCTTTTTTCCCACCTTTCATTTTCCTTTTCCCATATCAGTCTTTCCATCTCTCACTCATTGTCTTATATTAATTAGGGATCCCTCAAATCAAAATAAAGTGTTATTTGTCACATCCTTCGTAAAACAACAGGTGTAGACTAACAGTGAAATGCTTACTTACGGGCCCTTCCCAACAATGCAGAGAGAAAAAATATCCCCCTTGGTTAGTTGTACTTGTGAATTTCAGTACAATGTCACATGACATATTTTTGGATTTATATTTTAATTGAGGGTTTTCCTGAGAACATGAAGAGTTTTGTAAAATGTCCAAATAGTATATTGGAAAGGGGTGTTGTAAAACACACATTTGTGTAATATATTGAAGCTTGGACCCCCAAAAGTTATTTATCTGGATTTTACCTATCAGATAAGATTAAATGAATATACATAGAATGAATAGAACGGACAAATCATTGACTTGAATGGAGAATATTATTTAGTGCTCTGATGTTTCCCAGTTTGCACTCTGTTTAGCACTAAACCACAGTCATCTCTTGACACACTGTATTGACAACACTAACAAACAAAATTAAGACACACTATTGTCTACTGCTTTCTCCCAACTCTTAAAAGAAATAATCATCTGACATAATATCATTATTTCTATATAGAGGGAGGACAATTCTCAGTCATATTTTTTGTTTTCCTGATTATTTCTGTTAAAATATATTACTAATTCATGCCTATGTTATTTTGCTTTGAATATGTGTGCCTTATTGGGATGCAGGGGTATGAATAGGTCTTCTTCTCAGTGCCTGGATGTATGTAGTTAGACATATAGTGATTGATCCTATGTAAGGTTTTGATATTGAGGGTTTGGGACTATAAAGTTCTATCTGCCAAAAGAATATTCTGAGATACTTGGCTTTAAAGTTCTGAACCCTCTTTGGTTTGAAGTGTGTTAGCAATTTTTTTTTATCTTGTATTCTTTTGAATTTAAAAACATGAATTGTGGTATTTAGAGTAGAGAACATTGAACCGAACAAGGCTATGTCAATAACATTTTGACAAGTGCAGATAGAACCTTATAGTCCTGAACTCTTGAATTATGTTGCCATATAACAAGGATGTCCCCTTTCTGTCCACATCACATACAAACCAGAGATTTGGCTTCTGTAGCGAAGACATTTTGGGAATACATTCCTTTCTTTTATTTTACATGGGAATAGTTATTAATACTCAAAGTTATGCAAGTTTTGCAGTATTTTGGTATATTTAGCCATCTGATATGAACATTTTGTTATTTCAACACTCAGGAAATGACAGCAGCATATGGCACCACAAGCAAACTGATAGACTTCTGGATTATCCTATGGTTGCAGCATTTGTAACCAGGAAACTATGTAACCACGACATGAGTTCAACCATCAGACTGTGGGTGCTGTTTCAACACATCCTCAAATGCATGTTTTACTTTTTGCCAAAATAAGCTCACATACTGAAGAGTTCATGCTGTTAAAAAATGATCTGTGATGCTGTGAACATTTCTCTTTAGTGCTGCTTCACGCAATATTTTGCTTCCTTTTCTGTGGGGAGAGATGGTCATTATTATTAGCCTTTCAGATTATATAGCATGCTTGCCGTCAGTGAAGATTGTTTATGTTATGCATTCATCTGGTGTAAACAGGTCATGTAGGTAACTGTTGATGTCAGAGAGACAGACTTCTTATACTGTACATGCCTACTGTACAGCTTCAAAGTAAACCTCATTTCTCCCCATGGTCATACTGAAACAAGGGTCTAAATTGTCTACAATGGCTTCAGAAAGTATTCATACCCCTTGACTTATTCCACACTTTATGTTACAGCCTGAATCCACTCAGGAACATTCAATGTCGTCTTGGTAAGCAACTAAGGTGTATATTTGGCCTTCTGTTTTAAGTTATTGTCCTGCTAAAAGGTGAATTTGTCTCTGTGTCTGTTGGAAAGCAGACTGAACCAGGTTTTCCTCTAGGATTTTGCCTGTGCTTAGCTCTCCTGTTTCATTTTAGTCCTTGCCAATGATAAGCATACCCATAACATGATGCAGCCACCACCATGCTTGAAAATAGGAAGAGGGGTACTCAGTGATGTGTTGGATTTGCCCCAAACATAACACTTTTTATTCGGGACATAAAGTTAATTTCTTTGTCACATTTTTTTTTCCAGTTTTACATTAGTGCCTTATAGCAAACAGGATGCATGTTTTGGAATATTTGTATTCTGTACAGGCTTCCTTCTTTTCACTTTATCAATTTGGTAAGTATTAGAGTAACTACAATGTTGTTGATCCATCCTCAGTTTTCTCCTATCACAGCCATTAAACTAACTGTTTTAAACAAGTCACATTGGCCTCATGGTGAAATCCCTGAGTGGTTTCCTTCCTCTCCGGCAACTGAGTTAGGAAGGATGCCTATCTTTGTAGTGATATACCATGTAAAGTGTAATTAATAACTTCACCATGCTCTAAGAGAAATTCGATATCTGCTTATTTTTATATTGACCCATCCACCAATAGGTGCCCTTCTTTGTGAGGCATTTGAAAACCTCCCTGGTCTTTGAGGTTGAATCTGTTTGAAATTCATTGCTCGACTCAGAGACATTACCGATAATTATATGTGTGGAGTACAGATATGAGGTAGTCATTCAAAAATCATGTTAAACATTATTATTGCACACAGTGAGTCCCTGCAACTTCCTATGTGACTTGTTAAGCACATTTTTACCCCTGAACTTATTTAGGCTTGCCATAACAAAGGGTCTGAATACTTATTGACTCAAGACATTTCAGCTTTTTATTTCTAATTAAATTGGAAACATTTCTAAAAACATAATTATACTTTTGACATTATGGGCTATTGTGTGTAGGTCAATGACAAATCTAAATTTAATCCATTTTAAATTCAGGCTGTAAAACAATAAAATGTGGAAAAATTAAAGGGTGTGATTACTTTCTGAAGGCACTAGGTGTGTATGGAATCTTAACAGAGGCTTTTTTCCTCTTGTCTTTTGTGAGGTATGTTATCTGCCCTGTGGCTCTTAACAACTATCACTCTGCAAAATGTCTGGAGCGCTCTCCAGTTCAGCAGGTTGTTGGCTTAAATGCTTTCACAGAAGACCAGACCTCTCCCTTTTTTCTTGAAACCTCTGAGTCATGAGTCAAAGTAGGCCACATACTGCACAATAGATAACTGCACTCTTTTATCAATACTATGAAAGTAGCTACACTCACTATGATCGATTGAATAGCTTTCTCAGAAAAAATGCTGACTGGACTCTCTTAACCTATTAAAAAGTCAGGTAAGACACTTCATGCTATGAATCCATTAATCTTATGTGATGTGCCCTTGCTGTTCAGAGAGCACAGGGGGTTCCCTTACATCATACGAATGGTGGTATCAAATTTCACAATTGCATTTGTTGTGTACGAACGTCTTAGCAGTGACCTGGAACTGGATACCGTGCAATGTGTGTGTTCATGGTCACTCTGTTTTGGTCAGTGATCAAATATGCAGCGGTCCAAAGATCAAGAGAATTTGATAGTGAAACATGTTCCTGTAGTGGCTCATCAAGCTTCCGTTGCAGCATGGTCTCATAGACTTGACAAGTTTCTCCATAGAAAAAACCATAAAGGTTACAAAATCTCAAGTTGCCTACTAGGTTCAACCTAGATTTTCTATAGCACACAGAGGATGTGTTATTCAAGAGCTTACCAGACATCAAATATCTGGTCTAGAACAGACTAGCTTGAACACCTTAAATCCACCCTTCTGCTCGACAAACATACCAGGTGCTCCCCCTCTCACACACTATGCTGAACAAAAATATAAACGCAACATGTAAAGTTTGTGTCATGTTTTATGAGCTGAAATAAAAGATCCCAGAAATGTTCCATATGCAGAAGAAGCTTATTTCTCAGAAATTTTGTGCACACATTCTTTTACATCCCTGTTAGTGAGCATTTATCCTTTGCCAAGAAAATCCATCCACCTGACAGATTAAACAGCATGATCATTACACAGGTGCACCTTGTGCTGGGAACAATAAAAGGCCACTCTAAAATGTGCAGTTTTGTCACACAACACAGTGCCACAGATGTCTAACATTTTGAGGGAGTGTGCAATTGGCATACTGACTGCAGGAATGACAACCAGAGCTGTTGCCAGATAATTGAATGTACATTTCTCAACCGTAAGCCATTGTAACATTGTAACATTGTTTTAGAGAATTTGGCAGTACGTCCAACCGGCCTTATAACCACAGACCACGTGTATGGCGTTGTGTGGTTGAGCAGTTTGATGATGTCAACTTAGTGAACAGAGTGTCCCATAGTGTGCACCATGGTGGTGGAGTTATGGTATGAGCAGGCATAAGCTACGGACAATGAACACAATTGCATTTGTTGATGGCAATTTGAATGCATAGAGATACCGTGACGAGATCCTGAGGCCCATTGTCGTGCCATTCATCCGCCATCATGATAATGCATGGCCCCATGTCGCAAGAATCTGTACACAATTCCCTGGAAGCTGAAAATGTCCCAGTTCTGGATTGCATACTCACCAGAGCATTGAGCATGTTTGGGATGCTCTGGAACGATGCATACGACAGCGTGTGGTCACGCTAGATACTGACTGGTTTTCTGATCCACACCCCTACTTTTTTTTTTAAGGTATCTGTGAACAACATATGCATATTAGTATTTTCAGTCATATAAAATCCATAGATTAGGGCCTAATCAATATATTTCAATTGACTGATTTCTTTATGCGAACTGTAACTCAGTAAAATATTTGAAATTGTTGCGTATTTTTGTTCAGTATAAGAAAACAGTGCACTGCAGTTATTCAGCAATTACTGCTTCCAAAATACCACAATTGGCTAGTTACTGCACTTTAACTGCGGTTTCAAAACTGCAATCTTTTTTTGTAAGGGCAGAATAACTAAATAAAGGAAAATATCTCCAGCCACAATGAACTGCAGTTTATAT
The DNA here is from genome assembly GCF_045791955.1 of Oncorhynchus clarkii lewisi. Taxonomy (NCBI): domain Eukaryota; kingdom Metazoa; phylum Chordata; class Actinopteri; order Salmoniformes; family Salmonidae; genus Oncorhynchus; species Oncorhynchus clarkii. Next base: position 23,677,693 of record NC_092147.1, read on the forward strand.
GTTTTGGACTATGTTTATCTTATTCCACCATTTTCCTTTAGTCAACATAACATGACCACAGCATTTTGCAGTGGGTCCTCCCCCATAAATAAACGGTGTATCCTCTATGATGCTGAGAATGCAGCCCACGCATGGAAGAAAGAACACCCCCGCAATTAGATTTTTCTCAAGTGACGTTGGTGCTTATTTTGGTAAGGGACCTAGAGAGTCAACTCAAAAAAAGAGAGTTAACGCTAGGGGCTTCTCTGATTGGATTAAATAAGTCTTAGCGAGTGAGTGAAATAAGAGAAGAAATCAGGGGGAAACGGCGGTGGTGACAGTTGGCATAGAGACAATAAAAACCGGAACTCGAGGCGACGGTTCTCCGAGGCAGATATTTCTTCTTAGCACAAAAAAATGATTCGTGTATCGTCTGATATCGGTCAAATATGACAGCATTTTTTTTATTGGAATTTAAGCAGCGTTCAAGTCGGATGGGGCGGGGTGATGTTTAAATTCCGGTAGAAAGAGAGCAAGAACACGGGTAAAGCTAAATGGGTACCAGAAGGAATGTAGACCCCGCTACATACGTAGCTATTGTATCAGGGGATCTGAGAAGTTTTTATCACGTTCTGTAAAAGGGAGGCGGTTTAAGACGGACTGGGGAGGTCGCAGGCTGGGGAGCAGCGTGTATTTGCGGCGCACCTAACAATGAGGACGCTATTTGCATTCTGTTGTCTCTTCTTGATAACGAGAGGAACAGATCCGCCAACGGAGGGCAGGTCCCTGACAGACAACAACAACATGAACGTGACGGCCGACAGTAACAGAAGGTATATACAAATCGGGGACGGGACCTCCCAAGAATTTGAGTTTCCCGAAAACACTAAGGGCGTGATTGTAATCTCCAGTCAATACCGAAGCGCCGTAAGTACGAAGGGCCGCGAGAGCTGGAAGCAGACGGTCAATGTAAGCTCCTTGGACTCGGAGGTTCTTTCCATCCTGAATGTAAGTAACAGTCATGCGGGGCCCGTGAAGAGTTTCATCATCAGCATAAAGTCTGGGTTACCGGGTCGGGCACAACTGCTCATCCAGCTATTGAAGTTGGACCAGGATTCTTTCCCTGTTGTAATTGAAGAAAGGACAGACTACTGCATCAGGGTGGCACCTGGCAGGGATGACCCAGCTGCCGGGCTCATACAGTCAGGCGTGCTGTCCCACTTTTCTGAGAACCCTGTCCTATTTGCCTTGCTGCCGCTCATCTTCATCAACAAGTGTGCCTTCGGGTGCAAGGTAGAGGTAGAGGTGCTGAGGGGTCTCCTGCGGAAGCCTGTGCCCCTCCTCTTGGGGGTTGCAGGGCAGTTCCTGGTCATGCCACTGTACGCCTATGGTCTGTCCAGGCTGGGTTCCCTGCCAAAGGCCCTCTCCCTGGGCCTGGTCATCACATGCTCTGCCCCGGGCGGCGGCGGAGGCTACCTCTACAGCCTGCTACTGGGCGGGGACGTCACCCTAGCCATCTCCATGACCCTGGTGTCCACAGTTGTAGCTGCAGCAGCCATGCCCCTGTCCTCTGCCCTGTACGGCAGGCTACTGGGTGTCCACGCTGCCCTCCACGTGCCCTTTATCAAGATCCTGGGCACCCTTCTCTTCATTGCCATCCCCATCTCCCTGGGCATGCTGGTGAAGCTACGTCTGCCCAAACTTACCCGCGTGCTGCTGGCACTGATCCGGCCCTTCAGCTTCGTGCTCATCGTGGGTGGCATCTTCATGGCCTACCAGATGGGGGCGTCTATCCTGGCCAACGTGAGACCTCAGATAGTGGTTGCGGGGGTGACTGTGCCCATGTTTGGGCTGCTGCTGGGGTTTGGGATGGGGAAGCTGGCAGGGCTGGCAGTGCCACAGAGGAAGACGGTCAGTATTGAGGTGGGGGTGCAGAACAGTCTCCTGGCGCTGGCGGTTATGCAGCTGTCGTTCCGGCGGGCGGAGGCTGACTTTGCGTCCCAAGCGCCCTTCATAGTGGCGCTCAGCAGCACCTCTGAGATGCTCCTCATCGTCCTCGGTCACTTTGCCCATCGAAAGTTCTGTACCCCCACCACCCGGACTGAAACCTGATTGTAGACCAAGTTTCTGTTCTAAACCAAACCTGTGGAGGTCCCAGAGTGTTGGCTACAAATCACACACAACAATATGAAAACAATCATTGACATTGACACTGTTTACACAGGACAGCGAATGGACATTTTAAATCATGTCTTTTTTCTTGAAACCAAAGGCCTTTTCCCGCTAACCCTCTTTTTTCTTCATTTTTTAATGAGATTGTACTGAAGAGTACCTCATGTAAATAGGCCGAAGAAGAGAAATACCTATTAAAGAAAATATATTTTTCTATAAAACATTTTTTGTAATTGAAATTATTGATTTGTTTACAAGAGGTCTATGTGTCAAAGGAATGGGAATGGTTTTGAAAACTGATTGTTTGTCAGATGGAAAAGTATGGTGTTTGAAAACTACTGTTACTAATTTTTTTGTTCTGGATTCAAATATGGTTTTCTAAGAGTCCATGTACTTTATAAAGAGGAGACGTAAAGAAATAAAAGCATTCATAAAAGCAGTCTTGAGTTTGTCCAAGGAGGATCTTTATTTAAACAAGGAATCTTAACACTGAGACGTACTAAAATAAAGATTGTGCTGCAGCACAGCTGAACAATATAGCCAGTACCTTTGTTTCTGAGGGTGTTTCCGTGACAATATTTGCCTGTGCATAATATTTGTGGACTGATTCAACAGGTGTCTTTGTGTGCGCCAATGCAAGGACATTTGCATGTCTCTTTGCATTGTGTATTTGCATTTGTGTTAAAACATAACATCTCATAACACATCTATGTTTGCATGTTATGTGGTTACCTAATGTTTCTAAGCCTTCTTACTCCTGAAATGGAGGTTGTAGTTTTCAATATATATTTTTGGTGTAGTTCGTAGGTCTTTGTGAGAGGGCATGTTATGACTGGTAGTGTGGTAGTGACTGGTAGTGTGACTAGACAGAAGCCACTCCTCAGTAAAAGGCACATGACAGCCCACTTGGAGTTTGCCAAAAAGGCACCTAAAGACTCTCAGATCATGAGAAACAAGATTCTCTGGTGTGATAAAACTCAGATGTATCTCTTTGGCCTGAATGCCAAGCGTCATGTCTGGTGGAAACCTGGCACCATCCCTACGTTTAAGCATGGTGGTGACTGCATCATGCTGTGGGGATGTTTTTCAGCGGCAGGGACAGGGAGATTAGTCAAGATCGAGGGAAAGATGAATGGAGCAAAGTACAGAGAGGTCCTTGAAGAAAATCTGCTCCCAGGACCTCAGACTGGGGTGAAGGTTCAAGCACACAGCCAAGACAATGCAGGAGTGGCTTCGGGACAAGTCTCTGAATGTCCTTGAGTGGCCCAGCCAGAGCCCCGACTTGAAGCCGATCGAACATCTCTGGAGAGACCTGAAAATAGCTGTGCAGCCACACTCCCATCCAACCTGACAGCGCTTGAGAGGATCTGCAGAGAAGAATGGGAGAAACTCTCCAAATACAGGGGTGCCAAGCATGTAGCGTCATACCCAAGAAGACTTGAGGATGTAACCGCTGCCAAAGGTGCTTCAACAAAGTACTCAGTAAAGGACCTGAATACTTATGTTAATGTGATTGAGTTTTTTTTTTTTTTTTACAAAAAATTCTCAAAACCAGTTTTTGCTTTGTCATTATGGGTTATTATGTGTAAAGTGATGGGGGATAAAACAATTGATTTCATTTTAGAATAAGGCTATAACGTAACAGAATTTGGAAAAAGTCAAGGCATCGGAATACTTTCCCGAATGCACTCTATGTATTCATTTTCTGGCAAAAGCAAAACTGACACCTTAGGGGAGTGAACGTTTTGTAAAAGGCACTTTTGTAAGTGTTTATCCCTTTTACACCACTCAAGTATTTTAATTACTGTGTTTCTCTGCCTATTTGTAGTGGGAAACGGCATTGGAGCTTGGTTTTGGCACAAGACGTGGGAGCTCAGGAAAGTAGCATGTATGCTGAAGTCTATGGGCTGAAGGGGCTTTATCAATATTCGCGTACTTCACTGCTGTGCGAAGTGGGGAGCCACTGTATTTTGTTTTCCTGTAAATGAGACCTGATAGTTAAAACAGTAAATTAAGGTATAACTCAACTACCCCCCAAATCATGAACTATTTCCTTATTCCTGTCAATTATTGACACTTTTCTATTGGAAAACAGGTAGGGGTTTATGGGTAAAGTTGTATTTTGGGAAACAATAGTAAAATCCTAGAATATTTTTGTGGCAAGTCCATCTTGTGTTTCCATTACAAATTGCCATATACTGAAAACCTGTTGGGACAATTTTTAGCCAAAGGTATTTTAAGGATTTTAAGCTTTGCATGAAAATGATGTAAATTCACATGGTGAGTTACAATCATGCCACTACCAATGGGAGTCATCAATTTTGTCAATGCATGCATGTCTCTTTCCCTCTCTCTCACTGCCATGCACCCCCTGTCTGTAATTTCAATGAAAGGCTCAACAGCTGCTCAGCCTCACTTGCAATGGTAATTTGACCTTTGATAACCACAGATTTCAGCCCATGCATTCCACCTCGTATTCTGCTGCACAGAGACAGACGGAGACATAGGGCCTAAACTATTTCACAGATACACACTATATACTCTAATTTACCTGGTATGATATTTCTCTTCTTGGTGCTACAGAGCCAAGAGGTTACCATATGAGCTGTGTGGTTTGTAAAATCCTACGCAAACTAAGCAAAGTGCCTCTTTGTAAGTTGTACTTTGAGGAAATGCCTAAAGTGTCACTTCCATTAGAGAAATGGGTGAAGTACCTGCTGTGGGTGCAAGGACAGTGTCACGTCCACTTGAGCGACAGCTCAGATTGTTTCTCCCAGGTAGCAGTGTCCACTGTACTTTACAGGTTGACAGGTGATTTCATGACACTGTTCCAGCAGCTGCAGTATTTACACTTCCTATGCTGTGGTTTAGTGACACAATAGGGAAGAAAACACTTAAAAATTCATGAGACAGATGGGATTACATTTTAATGAGTTGTTTTCACCTTCTATGAGCAGGTTTCTTGCCGCAGTGCCAAGGTGTCCAGGAAAACATGGGTGGAATTCCCAGGAAATCCTCAACAATATTCTCATTTGTGTGTGCTTGTATCTCCAGTAGGCCTATTCACTGGAACGACAAACAAAGGAAGACTCTCTGAAGGGCATACAATTCTCTCATCTTATGTTCAGACTTTTGCATATGAGCCATTCTCACACAAAATAGAGACAGATACAATTATGAACCAGGGCTAGTCTCATCTGGTCCATCAACGGTATGGATGGATAGCTCATAGTCATAGCTGTACTGAAATTGCCTTCAAGTCGATGTTCTTGCACCATTGGTGCTGTTTATTTATTTACCTTTATTTAACCAGGCAAGTCAGTTAAGAACAAATTCTTATTTTCAATGACGGCCTAGGAACAGTGGGTTAACTGCCTGTTCAGGGGAGAACGAGGAACAACTTAATAGAGGAACATTCTGTTCAGTGACTAAACAATGTGTCTGTTTAGAGTAATAAACTGTTGTACCTCACATTACTGCTGTCGTAGACATTTTCATCATCCCAGTGACAGTGTAGCTCTAATGGACTAGCTGGTGCCATTTACCTTCAATGGATCGATCAGCAAGATAGACAGAGACTGAAATGTTAGCCTTGCCAACCCTGATAATACATTCATCTGTTTGTCCCATGTCCTGTCGGAGGAGATTGATATTTAGATGGTCATTCAAATTGCCTCTGTTCATTGTGTTAAGATGCATTTAATCAAAATAATTAGCTATTAGTTTGATTTCATAAAATACTTTTGGATGGATACATGTTGGATCGATGCGGTTGGAGGGAATTTATTTTCCTGTTAATACTGAATTTATTATTAATTATTCAACTTTACGTATTTCTTACTATATTTTTTTTATTTTGAGTGGCAGCATACAGGTTTTGTGAACTTATAATGTGAAATGGAAATGTACCTGTAACATTATCAATTTTTCCCATTCTTATCTGCAGATCCTCTCAAGCTCTGTCAGGTTGGATGTTGAGCGTCACAGCACAGCTATTTTCAGGTCTCTCCAGAGATGTTTGATCGGCTTCAAGTCGGGGCTCTGGCTGGGCCAGTCAAGGACATTCAGAGACTTGTCCTGAAGCCACTCCTGCATTCTCTTGACTGTGTGTTTATGGTCGTTGTCCTGTTGGAAGGTGAACTTTCACCCCAGTCTGAGGTCCTGAGTGCTCTGGAGCAGGTTTTCATGAAAGCTCTCTCTGTACTTTGCACCGTTCATCTTTCCCTCAATCCTGACCAATTTCCCAGTCTCCGCCACTGAAAAACATCCCTACAGCATGATGCTGCCACCACCATGCTTCACCGTAGGGATGGTGCCTGATTTTCTCCAGACATGACGCTTGGCATTCAGGTCAAAGAGTTCAATGTTGGTTTCATCAGACCAGAGAATCTTGTTTTTCATGGTCTTAAGAGTCCTCTAGGTGCCTTTTTGGCAAACTACAAGTGCGCTGTCATTTGCCTTTTACTGAGGAGTGACTTCCGTTTGGCCACTCTAACATCAAGGCCTGATTTGGTGGAGTGCTGCAGAGATGGTTGTCCCTCTGGAAGGTTCTACCATCTCCACAGAGGAACTCTGGAGCTCTGTCAGAGTGACCATCAGGTTCTTGGTCACCTCCCTGACCAAGGCACTTCTCTCCCGATTGCTCAGTTTGGCCAGGCGGCCAGCTCTAGGAAGAGTCTTGGAAGTTCCAAGCTTCTTCCATTTAAGAATGATGGAGGGCACTGTGTTCTTGGGGACCTTTAATGCTGCAAAATTGTTTTTGGTACCCTTACCCAGATCTGTGCCTCAACACAATCCTGTCTCTGAGCTCTACGGACAATTCCTTCAACCTCGGGGCTGGGCTTTTGCTCTGACTTGCACTCTCAACTGTCAGACCTTATATAGACAAGTGTGTGCCTTTCCAAATAATTTCCAATCAATTGAATATACTACAGGTGAATTCTAATCAAGTTGTAGAAACATCTCAAGGATGATCAATGGAAACAGCATGCACCTGAGCTCAATTTCGAGTCACATAGCAAATGTAAATAAGTTATTTTGTTTTTTATTGTTAATACATTAGCAAACATTTCTAAAAACCTGTTTTCACTTTGTCATCATGGGGTATTGTGTGTAGATTGAGGGGGAAAAAAATGTAATCAATTTTAGAATAAGGCTGTAACGTAACAAAATGTCTAAAAAGGGAAGAGGTCTGAATACTTTCTGAATAAAGTGTACATATATTGTTATCTGCCATTCACCTCACATCAGTCTGTATACATCCAACGATGTATTGTGTTGCAGCTGTGGTAACGGTGTTGGTGCGAGCTGGTTTTGACGAGACCATGCAGGAGGCTCTCCCTGGTTTGCTGTTCAGTGCTGGATGACATGCTCTCCTGTGAGTTTGAATGTCCCCTCTCATTGCAGCTCGAAACTGCATTCAATAGACAGAGGCTGTATCTTATCCAACTGCTAATATTCATTTCTGAACCTGTGTTTTTATTTTATTTTAGGTGTGCTGAATACTGGTGAAACAGCAGCTGAATGATGGTGAAGTGGAAAAGGCTGCTAATCAAACAGAATTATAAAACATACATAATAATACATACAAGAGTGAATATTATGGATCTCTTTTTGTTGGAAAAGGGTACAGATGTTTGATGCTTCCTTGTGCGGTGTGTCTATCACCTGATGCACTGTGCTGTTTCTTCTCCCACTCTGTCTCATTCACTCACCTACAGACTATGAAGAATATCACAGAATATGTTATCATTGACATCTCTCTTTAATATAGGGCCTCTTGTAAAACAGCCATCTATATCATCTATCTCATCTGTGTTCTCCTCTACCTATATTCTACATAGTATCTGATACCATTGCCATGCAAAGAGAGTGGGGCTTTGCTAAAACCTGCATACTGTTGACCTCCTTGTTTCGTAATGTAAATGGTTGGTGCTCTGTTCTAAGGAAACATCTATATATACCTTAGTACATCTATAAATACATTACCATGTCTGGTTAATGTGAGCTGCTCTTCCAAATATGTATTTTGTCATGTAGTTGTTTGTGAGGTATTGGTGTGTATGTGTGTGACTGACCACATACATCTGAAGTGAATGATGATGTACCTGTGGGTGTGAGTTATGACATTAGGGTGTTTTTACAGGACATTGTGAAATTACAGTAGGGTATGTTAAAACTGGTCTATAGAAAAACAAGTGTGACCTTATAATAGAGAGTTGTGATGTGACTGTATCTGTGGTGTGATATAACATCTATCCCTTTCTCTTTCTCTGTCCTAGTTGGCAGTGATATTCAAGGTAGAGGAGCTGCTGTCTCAACTGCAGTAAGTACTGGAGACTCGTGAGGTTAACTGGAAGCATGTGCTCTCCTGTCTCCACCCTGCTCATGTACAATCCAAACACCCAGCCAAGCCTCAAAGGTACACACACACACACACACACACACACACACACACACACACACACACACACACACACACACACACACACACACACACAGTTATTTCCAACAATGCTCCTATGGGCTCCCGAGTGGCGCAGCGTTCTAAGGCACTGCATCTCAGTGCTAGAGGCGTCACTACAGACACCCTGGTTAGAATCCAGGCTGTATCACAACCGGCCAGGATTGGGAGTCCCACAGGACGGCGCACAATTGGCCCAGCATCGTCCGGGTTTGGCCGGTGTAGGCCGTCATTGTAAATAAGAATTTGTTCTTAACTGACTTGCCTAGTTAAATTAAGGTAAAATAAATCAATAAAAAATGACATTTCTCTCTTTGTACATCAGAGCCCCTGTCCAGGTTCCTAAGCTCAGCATTTGAGGGGTCTTTTTTTATTTAACCTTTATTTAACTATGCAAGTCCGTTAAGAACAAATTATTTTGTACAATGAGGGCCTACCCCCGTTCAAACCTTCCCCTAACCTGGACGATTCTGGGCCAATTGTGCGCCGCCCCATGGGACTCCCTCTAGCACTGTGATGCAGTGTCTTAGACCGCTGCACCACTCGGGAGCACTTGACT